>NW_017732517.1:412136-413557 GCF_001890085.2 Hipposideros armiger | reverse complement strand
TAAGGGCTCAGATTCTGATTGCTTGGGTTCAGATCCTGGGTTACCACAAATTCTTATCCACATGATTTTCACCCCTTTCCATACAAAACATTCTAATTGAGCAGTTCTCCACTGCCAAAAAGCTGTTGGACTATCTGTCACCACCCCTTGCAAATCTGTCACTCCTGAGGCTAGTAAAGACTCTGCTCCTGAGGACATAAAGGATCGAGTTTCATTTAGTAGCAGAGAGCAGTTCATGAGCCTTTAGTTCTCTCCCGCTAACCCCCAGTGGCTATATGAATGGTAATGGCACATTTGGTCCTCAGTCAGCATTATGGAAATGGAAGGCATCCATTTCATCCACACCGCAATTCAGTATTTTAGACTGGATTACTCTGATTGGCTTTCATCAGTGTTTCTCAAACCTTCCTGTACATGAAATTCTCCAGGGGGAGTTTTGAACAAATCCCCTTTCCTGGCTAGACCCCACGCTAGATCAGTGAAATCAGAATCTTTGGTGGAGGGATGGGAACTGTGGGGCCTGGGCATTAGGCAATTCTGATGTGCAACCAGAGTTGAAAATCCCTGGCTTTGAGCAGTGGTTTTAAACTTAATCCTCCAACGGAGTCACCTGGAAGGCTTGTTTAAACACAGATGGCTGGGCCCCACCCCCAGAGCTTCTGATTCATTAGACATGGGATGGGCACAATCATTTGCATTTCTAAATTTCCAATAATGCTAAAGCTTTAGTCCAGGGACCGTGCTTTGGGAATCACTGTCTTAAACTTATGAAGGGCTGTTTTAGAACAAGAGGTGCTTTCTGCTTCCCTAAATCACTTGAGCTGCCTGATGGTAAAGTGGATCTTGGAACAAAACCAGGGTGAGCCAGGAAGGAAGAGGAGGGATGTCAGGGAGGGAACCCGCAGAGTCACATTATTGTAGGGTTGGGAACTGTTAGCACTTGAAGCTTCATGTTACTCTTCAAGATACACTGGAAGCTTTCGTTCTGTTTTAAGGAAACGAAGGGCACAAGGAATGGACTAGCTCAAGTTATAAAGCAAAGAGAAAACCTAAGAGTGGCCCCTGGCTCTGTTCACGGCAGTGGGCTCACGGCAGAACTTGATTTTATAGGACTGTTTCTCATTTTATGCTGGATAATTCTTTTGCAAATCAAGAATTTGAGTCTGGATTATTTTTTCATTAGGAAAGGTTTGCAGATGTTCTCTAGGGAGAACAGGTTTCTTTGATTCTGAAGGATAAGTCATTCTCACAGAAAAATTGAGGAGGTAACACTTTCAAATGTGACAGTAACCTAAGAAGTTTAGGCCTGCTGGGTCCTTAAAGGTGTCATGTTGATTTAACATCTTGTACATTTTAAGTTGTAATTTTTAAATTTGCATAAGTCAACAACTCATGCTGACTAAGCAAACCTTAATAAGACT
>NW_017732517.1:407827-409406 GCF_001890085.2 Hipposideros armiger | reverse complement strand
GGCAGCTCTCACCATGGCATGGGAGAAGTTCTGAAAGTGAAAAAAGGAGGCTCAGACAAATATGGTCTCATTGTTTCATTGATATGTTATCATTATTTTGACCAGTAGTAAGTGCAAAATAATTGAGCTAAAAAATAAAACATAATACTTACTTAAATAGCTTAGCTATAGAAATATGGGAAAAGTGTCTCATATTTCACCCAAAAAGTCAGCCTGCTATTGTCAGGACATGCGGTTTCTCTTTTGTCGAATGTCTTTGGTCAGGTCCCCTGGAAGCAGACCTTGAGCCCCGGGACAAGGAGTCCTGAGAAGTGTCTTGAGGTGTCAGGAAGTGCTCCCGGGAAACCACAGGAACGTGGGAGTGGGCCTGGAAAGGGAAGGGGACCCAGCAAGGACGCGGTGTCAGCAAAGCCCCACAGAGGCTGACCTGGGCTTAGTCTCTCTTGGAGCAGTGGCATAATGTTGGCTTGTTACTGTCACCACCATCATCATCTTCGCCTACTCCTCCCGTTTCTCTGAACTTAAAGTCAAACCTCATCTCTCTTCTGTTCCTAGGACCTTGTTCTCATTCTCTTGGATCACATTACAAATACGAACTGTTGCATCTCCTTCCTTTCCCCACCAGTCACCTTCCTACTTCTCATTCCTTGAGAACCAGCCTGGAGTTTTGTCTGAGGGCTGGAGGTGGCCGGTGAAGGGCTGGTCATGAAGCCGTTTGTCATGTGGCCCGTTGGTTAGAGACGTAATTGCAATCCCCCTGGACGTGGTCCCATAGGCTTCTCTTGTGCATTACTAAATTGTCATGATAAATGAATGTGACCAGCTATTTTATTCTTTCCCTGGAGATGTAGATCTTATAGATGTGATCTCACTGGAAATGTTTTTCCATAGGTGGAACTTCAGCAGAGTCGTTGCCAATCTGAGAATCCATATTTTCCCAGCCAATGGATACTTCAAAAATAAAAAGTTCTGAAAACTAGGAAATTATTTATGGACTTCTGAGGGAGTTATAGTATAATGATAAAGGTCTCTGTGTAGTCTCTGTGCAGGACATCTCTTGGTTCTTATGAGAAAGCTGGTCCAGGTTTTAGAGAAAAACATTCTGTGTGTGCACCAGGAAATTTAGGAGTTTATCCTGTGATGTTATGTGACAATGAGTTGGCTAAATGTCAAACAATTTCACTTTCTTTAAAAAAAACAAAAGAGGCAAAGAGAAGTGGGAGGCATCAGACTGCTAAACTTGAAAAGAGATTAGAGATCAGGATGTTTCGATTTGCTTCCTCTTTCTTTCATTTTCTAGGACAGGATTTTTACTCCTTAGAATATATATGGAAGAGTCATAAAATCAGATACTTTCAGAGCTGAAAAGAAGATCCTTTAGTAATCACCACCTATTTCACAGATGAAGGAGCTGATGCCGTCCTCAGAGGATGAGTGACCTGCCCAGAGCCTAGCCTGGTTGATGTGATGGCAGAGGCTCATACTCATACTGTAAGCAAGGCCAGTGAAGACTGAGAAATAAGGTATTTTAAAGAAACTCTATTTTGTGACTTTCGGGTACATTCCACTGCATGGCTGG
>NW_017732517.1:403787-405402 GCF_001890085.2 Hipposideros armiger | reverse complement strand
TCCCTCTCTACAAGCCCTGGGTAGGCCATGTGATGTACCCTTCTGTGTTCACTATCTTTCAATGGACTTTTATAAAGAACCGACTAGGAGCCAGGCCTTATGCTAGGCTCTGGGAATGAAAAGGCATGACCCCTTCCCCCTAAGAGCTCCCAGGCTAGTGGAGAGAGAGGCTCCACACAGAGAATCAGAGTACACATGTGGTTAATCATAATCCTTTATCAGACAGTGCGCCTGCTACATGGATGGCTCTGTGGAAAATTCCACAGATACAAAGAGATATAAAGCATCATCTCTGCTCTCTGGAAGCTTATACTATAATCATGAAGACAGGTACAGAAGATGAAAAGAAGATAGATAGCATGTTAAAAGATATAGTAAGAAGCCGCAGGTCAAGCCATGTTCTTAAAGCCAACATAGTGAGTAATGAAGACGACTTTTGATCCAACTTCTGATTCCCCTGTGTACATTTTAATTGGTTCCAAACTAGGGGAGAGGCAATGATCAGTCCCCATAACCAGCACTACAACCAAAGGAGACTGATGAAAATAAGCCTTTTATATTCATAAAGTGTTTTCCCACCCAAAATGCCGTTTAATCATCCTGACAACACTGCTGACAGGCAGCATTTTCATCATCGTGGTACCATTAAGGAAATGGAAACTCAAATCAGCCAACTGTTGGGCCCAAAACCCTACAAGGGACTTGGAGCCAGGTCTTCTTACTCCAAGTCCAGCCTCTCTTCCAGAATCCCACAGCCTCCCATATTTTACCTAAGTCACAATCCTCATACTTGGACAACGGCGCAACGCACTCAGGATAATTGTGCTATCTGATTTTGTTTCTCCTTGGAGTTTTTCAACTTTAGCCAGTGAACTCCTCCAGCCTTCCCCTGCAATATGCCTCCTCTTGTTTCAGCAGCTTTCGTGGTTGGTCTTTTTGTCTTCCACCCCGCCGCCCCCACCCCCAACGCCCTGTGTCTGTGTAAAGAAATAAAACAAACAGTAGCAGGCTAGAGGTTTTGGCTCCCAAGTAAGATGTTGGCTGGGAAGTATTTGGGAAAAGAAATACTGCAACCCATTAAGGCGATGGGCCATTCCTTTCATAAGCCGATGAAATCTGCAGTTCACTTAGCCTCATTATCTTTTAGCTAGCAAGCTCTGCTTGTGCCATCCTTATGGCTATATTTTTAGAAGTCTTAGATTATTATAGCAACTGTGAAAAAGGATGGGAAAAGAAATCTGTCTCCCAATATACATCCCTCTTGTTTCTTGAATCAAACGTGTTTTCATCTAGCCCTCAAAGGATGCTGCACCCACCCTTGCTGCTGATTGAAAGAAAGTTTCTACCCTTGTGTGGTTGCTGACAAGGCAACCAGATGATGAGAGATGTTTCAGGATGCCGGCGGTCCTCCTCCTCATCCAGTTGTTTATTCTGGGTACCAGCTAGATGTGGGAGAGTAGAGGCGGCAAAGGCCCGATAGGAAGCATGGATAACTGTGACATCTCCTTCACCGTGCTAAGTGAAACATTAACAATTTGTATTGAGTCTGATATGCTAGTCACGGCACTTAAGCCTCATTCAAGCCACATTCAAGCCACATGCCACACTGTTTTCT
>NW_017732517.1:395406-400527 GCF_001890085.2 Hipposideros armiger | reverse complement strand
CTTTCCCTGTGTTTCCTTCTAGGGCTTTTATGGTTTCAGGTCTATTTTCAAGCCTTTAATCCATTCTGAGTTTATTTTTGTGTATGATAAGATAAGGGTTACATGTATTTTTAAGTTTCAAAAATTATGCTTTTTTGAGGTGTCAGTAGAAAATGTACTATATCTTAGTTCTGGATAAGACTATACTGAGTTATAGATTGCTAATGCACTATATTCTCAATATTAACAAGTCTATATTTGTGCTGTTGCAGAGACAGCATCAATAGTTAAGCAACAGGATTTTGCAGAATATTTGCAAATTGTCAAATGCCAAACAGTTGGGATTTTCAGACACAATGCTTTGAGGAACTTTTACTCTATTATAAAAATTGTATTGAATATCAAGCATAATGATTTAAAACACTATTATGATCTCTAACTGTAGGGGTGGGATGACTTTTAAAAATTCTCAATTCTCTATATTGTCTCCTGTTTTTCTTCCTCTTTTCTCTCTGGTCTCTCAAAGCAGAATTCTTTGTCATTGAGCCACTTACATGAAGTCATACATTGTATCACTAAAACAAGAATCTCTTAGATTTTGTTTGTTTGTTTGTTTGACTTTCTTTGATGTCTAGTCTTTTATTTGTATGGTCCTGCTGGTATGTCTGGTGGGTTGGCTAACTTCCCTAGAACCTCAGTTAGTCCATAGCCAGCTACTCTGTAACCCAAATGGACACTAGATGAGATTAGTAGGCAAAGATATGCACTAATTTTATTCATTCAACAAATACTTGAGTGACTGCTGTATTCCAAGCATTGTTTTAGATCCTGGATGTATCCCTTAAAAAACAAACAAACAAAATCTTAAAAATTTTATACTCCCGAAGAAAAATAGCTAAAAATTATCCTTTTGCAAAACAAATTTTCAGAGACATCATTAAGCACTTACTGTGAAGGCACTGCAGAGCATATAATGTAGAAAGATAGGGGGGTTTTTTGTCTTTAAAGGAATTTCATACAACCAATAGATATTCATTTTTTTAGTTGGTATAGGTCATCTGCCCTAACAAGCAACCCCAAGATCACAATGGCTTAACACATGAGGTCTGACAATTAAGTTTTCAAACTTGTTGCAGTGATATTGCTAACCTTTTTTGATATCAGAGGGATTATTTCATTATGAATTTGTACCAGCTGGACAAACAGTTAGCCAAGTTTACTATTTGGAAGTGCTGAAAAGGCTGCGTGAAAAAGACGACCTGAACTTTTCGCCAATAATTCATGGCTCTTGCATCACAACTTTGAACCAGCTCTCCCGGCACTGTCTGTGAGGGAGTTATTAGCAGTAAACAAATAACTGTATTGGAACACCCTCCCCACTCACCTGAGCTGGCCCCCAATGACTTTATTCTTTACCCGAAGATAAAGGAACTATTGAAAGGAGGACATTTTGATGACATTCAGGACATCAAGGGTAATACGACAACAACTCTGATGGCCATTCCAGAAAAAGAGTTCTAAAATTGCCAGACTAGGCACTGACATTGGTGTATAGCTTCCCAAGGGGAGTACCTGGAAGGTGACCATAGTGATATTCAGCAATGAGGTATGCAATAGCACTTTTTCTAGGATGAGTTTGCAAGCTTGACCTTGTAACAAAGGTTTGTTTCTCACTCACCCAAAGTCCCCAAGTAGATGTTTCTGGTTGGGTGGCTTTCCTCCAAGATATCAGAAACCCAGGCTTCTTCCATCTTATATCATCTTCAGTGCTGGCCTCCAAGACCGTCACAGAAAGAGGATAAATTTTGGATGCTTATCTTCCTTTGCCTAGAAGTCATACACATTAATTTCTTCTTTCACCCCATTAGCTAGATCTAATCATATGGCCCCACCTAGATGCAAATGTTGTCTGTGGCTGTGCAGCCACTTCCCAGGAACAGATATACATGCTGGGAGTGAAACATGAATCTTGGATAGTCAACTAGTCATGCCTATGTTCTTGGCTCTAAGCTTAAAGCTCTAGGTGGAAGCATAACTAATGAAGCAAGATGGCCTGTCAAGCATTCGATTCTTCTGACAGCCTGTAGTACAGAGTAAAATAAAAGCGATTGGAATGCTTCTTAGAAGTCACTCGTTCTAACCACTGTTGCTATGGAACTCCTACAGTACTGTTTCACTGATAGTTTTCTGTTATCATCGCCGCTCTTATAACTACATCTGTTGATGAGCGTATCTTTGAAATATTTATTTCAAAGTGACCAGAACCACATTAATTTCAAGTTCTGATAGACTCATGGGTGTAAATATTACTGTTCACAGATTGAAGAGGATGAAATGAAAGTAAAATATGATCCATTTCAACTCCCTGCTATAGTAGTACTAAAAGAGCTGATAACGTCTGGGTATGTGAGGCGAATAAAAACAGAGCCATCATCGAAGGCTCTTCAAGTTGTGAACTCCTAGTGGCACCATTCATATTGTAGGCTGTATTAATGGTGTCTTCCTGGAGTTCAGTAACTCTTCATTAGAGGACTGAATGAAAATTTTAGCAGTGGAATGGTTAGGCAGAAGTAGTGTTTTAAACATAGTTTATGATTCTATAACTGGAAGTTCGCAATGGCACCCTGCAGATAACTTTCCTTTTAGATTTTTCTAATATAAGTTCCAAGCAAGTTTTTCTTTAAACTGTCTGTAAGGAAATATTGTTGCTTATGCAGATATTTCATGTTTCTTTAGAGAAATGGAGAGTAAAATCAAGAGGAAGAGAACTGAGAGTATCATGAAAGGTAGAAAAACAACAGATGGAAGAGTCAGAGAGCTGTGACATTTTAAGAATTAGATGAGAAGATGGGNATGTTGGCTGGGAAGTATTTGGGAAAAGAAATACTGCAACCCATTAAGGCGATGGGCCATTCCTTTCATAAGCCGATGAAATCTGCAGTTCACTTAGCCTCATTATCTTTTAGCTAGCAAGCTCTGCTTGTGCCATCCTTATGGCTATATTTTTAGAAGTCTTAGATTATTATAGCAACTGTGAAAAAGGATGGGAAAAGAAATCTGTCTCCCAATATACATCCCTCTTGTTTCTTGAATCAAACGTGTTTTCATCTAGCCCTCAAAGGATGCTGCACCCACCCTTGCTGCTGATTGAAAGAAAGTTTCTACCCTTGTGTGGTTGCTGACAAGGCAACCAGATGATGAGAGATGTTTCAGGATGCCGGCGGTCCTCCTCCTCATCCAGTTGTTTATTCTGGGTACCAGCTAGATGTGGGAGAGTAGAGGCGGCAAAGGCCCGATAGGAAGCATGGATAACTGTGACATCTCCTTCACCGTGCTAAGTGAAACATTAACAATTTGTATTGAGTCTGATATGCTAGTCACGGCACTTAAGCCTCATTCAAGCCACATTCAAGCCACATGCCACACTGTTTTCTTTGAGGGCTCACCTGCTGTCTCCTCCCCAACCCCGCCTTCAACTTCTGCCTTTGTTTCTCCCGTGGCACTCCAGGCTCCCCTGGACATTAGAACCCTGCCATCCATCCGTCTCAGGATTGCCTGTTGAGCGCCTGTCAGGGTCTTCCCCTAGGAACTGAATTTTATTTTCCGTAAGTCTTCAGCACTGAGGGCCTGCCCTCAACAGACCGGTCCCCCAGAGCTGTGACAGGGAAGGTGACTTGGCCTGGAGTCTTCAGGAATTGCCTGAGCTCCACAACTGAGCTCTCGTTTCCTGTGCAGATGAAGACCGGAGAGTCATTGCACATCCCGCTGGACTTCGCAGGTTGTCAGCAGCAAGCCCGCCGGTATCTGGTTAGTGCTCTGCAGCTCCTCCTCCTGCCCAGACTTGCTCTTCCTTCACATCATCACCGGTTCATTGCTGACGGGCCCCTCTGCCTTCCTGCCCAGCCTATCAAACGTAGCCCACTTTCCTTCAATATTTACAGTATGTCAAGAGAGAGAAAAGCTAGATACTGTCATGGGACCAGTGCAAAAACCTGTGTTGCTTCCTATGTTGTTTTCCCAGAAGAAGGATGATGGCGTCTAGGGAGGGAATCCAAAAGAGAGGTGAGGAAAGCATTTTGAAGAAGCCTTGGATCCCAGAGTAACACAAAATAAAGAAATGCAGATAAAGGAGTACAAGGAATTAGAAAGGGGTCATAGCTGAGTCCAGAGTTATTATGAAGATAAGAGGACATGAGGTCAGAGCGGTGGAAGGCCAGGGAAAGAGATGAGAAAGAGGAAGAAAAATGAAGACAGAAAATTAGAGAGGATAGAGTTTTTGTGAGCCACCCCTAATCCTACACTAGAGATCATAATGCTGTGGATAGTTTTAAGTCTTTATATTGTATTTGTTATTCAATACAATTTCCATAATAGACTAAAAGTCCCCAAAAGCCCAGAATATGGTAGTCTGAATATACCAGTGGTTTGGAAAATGTCTTGCAAAATCCAGTGGTTTAACCGTTGAGGCTGCCTGCTAACTGCACGAGTGGACTGCTGGGGTGAATTTCGGCAGGCAGTTGGCGTAGTAAGTCTATCAAAAGCCAAAGGTATCCGAAGAAATGAAAGAGAAAGAAGATAAAAGCCTAAATGACAAAGTTTGTTAAATTTGCTGAGTCAAAACACTACGGTACAATGGATCTACCCATTGTGCTGAGTTATTTATATCAGAAGAAAAGGCAGGAATAAGGAATCAACCAGACTTTAGTGATGTTTTCAAGTTCAATAGAGACTCGTACAATAGTGACATCAACTACTGAGACTTAGTAGTTGCCATGGCTACTTAGATGCCTCTAGGATAACCTGATCATCTTTATCCTGTAACTGATGACATTTCAGAGCCCTGTACATCTGATTAGGAACCCAGCTACAGGAAGCAGCATCATTTTAAATTAACTTTGATAGTCAATAAATTTTCTTCACATTAAGGAATACAGAACTTTTAAAGTCTTTGAACAATATGATAATTTAAGTGATTATCATGCATACAGTAGAAAAATTTTTTATAAGAATAGGAAAAACTTAGTTTACGAAAAATATAGTATTTATATGTACTTTTTCAAGTTTTGTTGCGATATAATTGACATATAACATTGTGTAAATTTAAGGCATACAATGTATTAATTTGAGACACTTTATGTATTG
>NW_017732517.1:389344-390969 GCF_001890085.2 Hipposideros armiger | reverse complement strand
TTGTCATCTTTCTAACTTTGTACTTTAATAAACGTGGTCTGATTAGGTCCCTTTGCTTCTGTAGGCTATGGTGAGATATCATCCTTTCCTTTATGATACTTGTGTTTTTATGGCAAAGCAGTGTTTTTGCTATTCTGAAACTCTCCTGATGGAGTTCTGGAAGAGTCTTCCACTTTCGTTCGCATGAATACTTGAACTACCAGAGGAAGCCACAGAGCAGTGGACAAGTCTGTGAGTTCTGGACTTGCCACCCTCTTTGGCTCAGCTGTGTGTTGCCTACAGAGCATATGACCTAATGCTTTCACACATTTACTTAAGAGCTAGGTAGCAATATCCCCATTGTGCAGATGAGAAAACTGAGGCTCAGTGAGGTTGAATTAGCTACAAATAAATAACAAAATTAGAATTTTAATTCCTGGATTCCTATTTCAAGCCCAATGTTCCTTCAGCTATTCACAATTTGGGGGAATAATGGGTTATCAAAAAGGATAAAATAGGTTTTGTTGCAATAAGAGGGAAAAGAGCATCTTTGAGTCCTGATACAGTACCAAGTGGCTGCTAGTGAGGATAACTTAGCACAGGGAACAAAGAACGTTTTCCAGTACCTAGAAAGTAGGTGTAATTCTTATACATGGGACAGGCCTCAGAAAAATAGGCCTGGCAGATCAGTCCTTTGAATGGCCCAAACCATCAAGGAGGGAATTCCTGAATTGGCACAGAACAGGTGGATGCCCGCAGCAGGCTCTCCAGGGTCCAGATAGGTGAATACCTTGTGGAGACAAAAGCCCAGAGCCAAGGAGAATAAGAATTGATTTTGTGGGGACAAAGGGTGAGTGAGACTCCCATCAGATATGGAAGCATCTACTCCAACTCCCCCAATGCATATATACCTTAAGCTAGGTGTTAAGTGTCTTTGCTTAGCGCCTAGATTGGTTTAGGAAGCTGCATTCAGTAAAGTTCTTTCTTGCTTGCAAAGCTACTCACCTGTGACTGTTTTAGACTTGCGTTTTATTTTTACTAAAAATATTAGGAATCTATACTGTGCTGAGCATTATTCTTGATAGTGAATAAGATAAGTAAATTCTCTGCATCCTGGAACTTACAGGCTAGTTGGGCAACCTAGACAATAAGGAAATTTTTAAAACATCAGAAATAATCCTACTATGCCGAGATCTAACAAGAGATCTAACATACATTATTGTAATAGCATGTGACTGGGTAGCTAGTTAGATTGAGTGGTCAAGGAAGGCATCTTGGGGCCAGCCGAGTGGCTCAGCTGGTTAAAAGCTCACTTGGGAGCGCCAGCTCTGAGCAGCAGGGCTGCAGTTCGGATCCCACATTGAGGGCCAGTGACACTCTCCCTCTACAGCTAAGATGATGAACAATAGCTCGACCTGGAGCTGGGCTGCCATAAGCCGCTGGCGATGGCATAGGCTGCAGCAGGGCTGCAGTGGGCTGATGCGAGCTACGTGAGTGGCTGGCAGCCAGCGTGAGCAACTGACCAATGACCAGTGGCCGATTGCTTCACCTGGGAAGAGCACAATGATCATACCAACATGGGCCAGTGAAGCGACGTCCTCCACAACTAGACTGAAGAACAAAAACAGCAATTTGTCTACCTGTCT
>NW_017732517.1:373800-387994 GCF_001890085.2 Hipposideros armiger | reverse complement strand
GGTGACGGCGTAGGCTGCAGCGGGGCTGCAGTGGGCTGATGCGAGCTACGTGAGCGGCCAGCAGCCGGTATGAGCTGCCAGTAGCTACCGTGAGCGGCCGTCCAATGACCGGCGAGCGGCTGCCTCACCCAGGAAGAGCACAATGATGATACCAACATGGGCCTATGAAGCGACATCCTCCACAACTAGACTGAAGAACAAAAACAGCCGTTTGTCTACTTGTCTGTTCCCCTCCCCGATTCCCCAATAGAATCTTAGGAAGGAAGGAAGGAAGGGAGGGAGGAAGGGAGGGAGGGAGGAAGGAAGGAAGGAAGGAAGGAAGGCATCTTGGGTTGCCAGAGGGGAGGGAGTTTGCGGAGCTAGGTGAAAAAAAGTGGAGGGATTATGAAGTACAAGTTGGCAGTTACAAAATAGTCATGGGGATATAAAGAACAGCATAGGAAAGTATAGTCAATAATATTGTAATAACTGTGTATGGTGTTGGATGGGTACTAGACTTATCATTTCATGGGTTATACAGCTGTCTAGCCACTTTACTGTATACCTGAAGCTAAGGTAGTATTGAATGTCAACTGTAATTGAAAAATAAAGGCATCTTGAAATAGATGACATTAGGCTGAAATCTGAACGAAAAGAAGAAGTATGCCCTGCCAAGGTGAACAGAAAAGAACATCCCACATAGAAGGACCAAAGGGGCAAAGGCCTTGAGGTGAGGACATGCTCATAATTGCTGAGGAACAGCAAGATGGCCATTGGTAGCCGCAGTGCAGTAAGTGAGAAGACCAGTGGAATGAGATGAGGTGTACAGGGGGCAGACAAGTGCAAGACGTTTGGGTTCAAAGTGTGATGGGAAGCCATTAGAGAAGTCTAAATAGAGAAATAACATGGTACACTTTATGTTCTGAGAAGATAGCTGGCTGCTTTGTGGAGAATTGATTATAGGGGTTCAGGAGTGGAGGCAGGCTCACCAGTTAGGAGGTGGTTATAGTAATCAGGCAAGAGATGGTGATAGCTTGGACTACAGTGGTAGTCATGGAGATGAGGAAATATAGTCAGCAAACATCTTGGAGGTAGATGGAAGGGATTTGCTCATGGGTTGTTTGATAGAGAGTGAGGGAGTCACATTTAATCAACCTCGGCAGGCAACAGGATAAAAGGTGTCCTAACCAGGTGGATTTTAGGTCCAAATTGCCCCATTAAGTGTTCGAGCTGCTTATCCACACTTGAGCTTATAATGAAAGGGATAATAAGTAAGATTTTGTTGAGCATGGCGCTGATGGCAATATCACATCATCTCTAGATCCTAGAACAGTTTGACCAAATGGACAGCGAGAAACCACAGGAAAGAACTGGGGGTCTCCCTTTGGAAGTGGTAACTGTTTCTTTCATTCATTCATTCATCAAATACTTAGTATCTGCTAGATGTAGCTAAATGCTATGGATATGAAAAAAAACAAATGAGTTAGAGCTACCTAGGAATCTTGCAGCCTTGTGTTCCTGTAGGAATCTTCATAGCCTACCTAAAAGTTACATCTTTCGATGGAGATCTCTGTGGATACCCAGTCAGTTAATGTCTGTAATAATGCAGCAGCCCTTTGATTCCTGAGTTGGCCATGGTCTTGCTATAGCGGGAACAATTTAGACCTCTTCCTTAATGCATTTCTGTAAAGAATGCTTGCCTCTCCACTCTTCCTAGCTGCAAATCGGTGATTGTTCTCCTCATGCTGTCACCTCTTCTCACCTACTCATTCCTGAGACTTCCTAGTATACAGTGGCAGAAAAAAGCATTCCTCTTTTCCTGGAGTAATATAAAGCGTGCCTAGAAAGCTCTATTTTTCTCTCTCACAAGATCCAAGCTGCATTAATTTATCATTGAGTATTTCCATTTTAAGAAGCTGTTAATTCCAATACATGCTGATGGAGGTTTGAAGCCCAAACATTTTAACGATGTCATAAATCAGGAAGTCATAGCAACTTTCTTCTAACGCCCTCACACAAGATTCGCAGCAGGATGGGTTTCCTATGGTGTTAGAGCGCCTGCTTCAGGCCAGCACTCGCATCGCCAGCTTGGGCTTCAATAAACTAGTCAGCACAGCCCCCGAGTGCTGCAGAGAAACTTGACTTTGTGACTCAGTATCAGACACTGCACGCCCTCTTCCTCGCCTGTCTCAGATTCTAGCTCGAGCTTTGGTCATGCCTGGCCTTAAAGTTACACACATCTGAGGGCAAGTATCACTAACGGATGTCTTTGTTTCATTCATTAGTTTATCTCTGCCCTTTGTAACTACAGTAACCTGTACTCACCATTCAGATCAGGTTAATATATCAGCCTCCACTCAGCGTAGCCACAAGTACTCATCTTTGGAATTCCACAGTTATTACCTTTATGTGTTCAAATGAGAAAGTGTCTTATCTGTGGACTAAATTCCCTCTGGTGTATTTTTCAAATGTCTTAAAATATTCACTTAAAATCTCAGACTTAATGCAGTTTTCCAGGGCTCAGTAGATCTCTGTTTCAACATATTGTATCTATTCTATATAGTGTCATGTATTATTTAAATGCATTTATTATAAAATGGGACATGCATAGCTTTTCAGATTGCCAAAGAGGTTGCCCTCTGGGCAGATTTTTCTATGAACTGCATTACTCATGATTTCCTCCCCCTTCCCACTTTCATTTACAGAGCATCCTAATACCAGGCGTTACCATAGTAACATGGCAAGACTGTTCAAACAAAAATGGGAGAAAGAGAGGCAGCACTAAGCTTTCCACCTGACTGCTTTAGGTTTCTGTGAGCTCTTCAACCAAGATAGAGGGTCTGGAGAAAGCAGGGAGCCCTACCCCGTTGACTGTCATTGGAGATGAGAGTGTTGTAATCCTTCTAGATTCTGAGAACTCAGTTCATCAGATATTTATTGTAATAAGCACCCATCAGTCATGTCCCCTTGGCTGCTGGGGATGCAAGTAGGAGAAGATATGGTTGCTACCTTTGAAGAACTTGTAGCCTAGTAATCATATCCCTGTCACACAAAGGTTTGTTTTGCAAAAATCTTGACAAAAATTCCAAATAGAATTCCTTTACTAACAGGCTAGGTTTTATTCAAATCTCTTGAGAATGGGCTATTGGTTTATGATTAGAAAACAAATTTTTGTCCCGAATGCCCTACTGATGGGATGAAATAAGATCCTCCACTTGCAACACTACTTAAACAAGCCTTCCATGGTTTTGGAAGCTCTCTGCTTCCAAAAGAAATCATAGGCGATGGTTTATGAAAGTTTGCAAACCTATTGCTTTGTTCCCTTTTGAAGATCCTGACCTGTTGAGAATACACCAGGTGAGGTGGGGAACACAGAACTCCAGATAGTGGTGGACTGGAAATGTTGTAGTTTCTTGGAGGAAAATAATCAAAATGCTATGGTGGTAAAATAGAGGGAATGGGTTGGAGTGACAAGTGAGAAATTAGCTGAATTCCATCTTCTGCATAAGTAAGTAGGTAGCAAGGAACATTTATGTCATCTGAAGCTAAGTTATTGCTTGAATGTGGACTACCTTTGAAAGCTCTATCAGTTCTGGTATGCTACATATGGTACTGTTTACTACATTACTCTTCTATCCCAATTATGGTTAGAATAAAGTATTATAAATCATTTCAGTGCTTGGAGCATCTGACTTACAAGTGTAATAGTGAAATTTCTTCATGGATCTAAAGTGTCCTGGTTCATAGATGAGTTCACGATTATCCTGAGTTATTAAAAGATAAACATTAAAGAGTATTCACTGATAATAACAGATAGTTGATTTAGTGGTTTAAATCAGTAGCTTATAATCTTGTGTTTTCCTCCCTCAAAGGATTTCTGCATAATAGCTTCTTTCACTTAAATTGAAAAATGACTCAATGCCACATAGTGTTTTTGTGGTGAGTAAGAAAAAGCCAAACCAAAATAAGATGTTATAAATTCTTAAAATTTGACTTTTCCCAAATCCCTGAATATTGTATCCTTACTGTTTGATTCATTGGAAGGGTGAAAAGAAGCTCTCAGGGTGATAATACTTAGAGATTCTAAGGATACTAAAAAGCCAAATTCACCGGTTTGACTTGGAATTCTATTCATGAATTCCAGCCTCTGGGAGGATGGACTTACAAACCATCAAGTGCCCAAAGTTAGCAACAGAAGTGAGAAGGGCGCAGAAAATCCACAGATTGTGTAATCAAAGCTTGCAGGCAGCATTTGAGCAAATAGAGAAGCCACTTTGTCATGCTGTCCTTCTCCAGACCCCTCCGCCACTGCTAGAGGGGGAGGGGTGAGAGATCTGCTGCAAAAGTCATAGCCAATTTAGAATTGATGGTTTTCTTCCTCTCAAGCCTGAGACAAACTATGTCAGAGAAGTTACTTTTGCTATGTTCATGGAGCGGTCAGTACCTCATCCTACAAAGAGAATAATTGGTGAGTTGTGGAGTATTGGTGATATGGAGGTGAAAATTCGTAGAGTTTAGATACTAGACTTTAGAGAAGTAGATGACAGTATTGAGTCATCCAAAGAAGGCTGTGTTTTAGGTTGGTCTCCCTGTTGGTTGTAGGTTACTTCAGCCATCCACATTCTCTTGCCCAGGTTGCTCATGAGCAGGAACCTCATTTGTAGGTGCTTGTCTGTGGTTAGAGATTCATTCTCTGAACTTGGAACTGTGACTTTCTCAGCAGGAAGCCAGCTAGTTTGGGATTGAACTATGTCCACAGGTAGCAACACCATTTTCTAACAAAGGTAACATTATTTCCTCTGCAAGTTGCCACTACATTCTGTTCCTTTCTGCTTTGGGCACAAATTTATCACAGGAAAGAAGCACTGATGCTCTAAGCACATGCCCTGACTTTTGAAACAGTACAGGATGTAGGTCTAGATTTGTTTGGAGAAAAAGGTGAGACTGTGAATGTGCAAATTACCGCAAACAGAACTGGACTTAATGGTTGTCTGTAAAACAGGCAATGGTGAAATGACCTGCCTTAGAGGGTTGCTGAGGGGACTAAAAGATAACCCAGGTGTGTCCATCAGGAAAACAGTACAGGAAGCAGGAATCACTCTAGGTAGTTCAAGCAGAAAGGGATTGCAGGTGAGGAATGAAGTGCCTACAAAACCATTGGAAAGGCTGGGACAAAAGTCAGGGAGTGTCGGGTCCAAGGACACACCACTGTAGCCGCATTGCAGAGGTCAGGAACTGCCCTGCCCGACCCCAGGAGCCACCACGGCAACCACCACAGTCATCTCTCTAAGCACCAACAAAGCAGTGACCATGATACTGAACCCCTGAATACAGCTGCCTCACTGCTTCTTATTCCGAACAGGAGCTGACCAGCCAGCAGCTGGAGAAACAGGACAATGGCCTCTCACTCGTGTCTGCCTTTCTGAACTGCCACAAGCATACAGTACACGTCCAGAGCGCTGCTACACCCAGGGGGCTAGGAAATGTGATTTCAAGCTTTTCAACCTCTGCAACTAGAAAGGTGGAATGGAAGTTGGAAAACTGAAATCACGTTATTGACTACAGCAGGAAAGTATGTACACAGTGCCTGCTAAAGTCTAGTTAGTTATATTTCTGTTGCTTTTGATATTTAGATATAAGGTAGTACTTTTAACCCCGGAGTCTTAGCTCTCATTTCCAAGAACTTTTGGACATGTTGATTTTTAATGACACTCAGAGACCCAGAAGAACTGAGGGGTTGCTCTCCCTCAAGGTTTAAAGTTGGCGCTACTGACTTGGGAGGCTCTGTTGATGTGGCCAAGACTGCTGCCCAAGCCCTTGGAGCACACGTCATGACCGGGCTGCCCATGGAACACACAGCTGTATTTGGAGATATCCCTCACCAGCAGGTAAAGTCAGGATCCTCCGTTAGCAATTCCAGAGGAGAAGCAGCTCGGTGCATGCCCTATAGAATTGTGCTGTCCAATAGAATAGCCACTAACACATGTGATGATTTAAGTAAGATAATGAAATTTAAAATTTTAATAGCCACACATAACTAGTGGCCCACATATTGTACAGTGCAGATATAAAATATTTACATCATTAGAACAAGTTCTGTTGCACAGCACTGCTAAAACGTCTCTTCACATGTGAATTAGAACTTACAGGTATGTCTTGAAACTCTGTACAACCTTTGCAAGTTTTCTGGAATATTAATGGCATAGAATATTATTCTAGACCCCAGTCCTCTCCCAGTCTGCACTTATAGTCCTGGGTCTTTTCTTTCTGTGACCGCCCCCCCTCCCAAAGTTGTCCTTTGTGTTTGGCAAGAAAAGCCAGGAGTATGATGGTGACTGTTTGATACCTCGCTGACCAGTTGACCGTTAATCAAAGGTTGGGTCTCCTTGGATGGACCAGTTTGGCATAAAGCCACTAGGAGTCATCACATCCAGACATAGGCAACACAGGATTCTTTGATTATGTGTTCTTTTTAAAAATTTTTATTGTTTATTGCGGTGACATTGGTAAATAAATAGGTTTCAAGTGTACAATTGTATAATACATCATCTTTATATCACATGTGTGTTCACCACCCAGAGTCAGTTCTCCTTCCATCACCATATATTTGACTCCCTTTGCCCTCTTCTACCGCCCCTCTCCCCTCTTCCCCTCTTGAAACTACAAAACTGTTGTCTGTATCTATAATTTTTTGTTTGTCTTATTCATTTGTTGCTTTCAGTTTTATATCCCACGTATGAATGAAGTCATATGGTTCTCAACTTTTTCTATGTGACTTGTTTTGCTTAGCATGATAATCTCAAGATCCATCCATGTTGTCGCAAATGGCAGTATTGCATCTTTTCTTATAGCTGATATATATGTACCACATCTTTATCCAGTCATCTATCGAAGGGCACTTTGGTCATTTCCATGTCTTAGCCAGCATGAATAGTGCTGCAGTAAACATAGAGGTGCATATATCTTAACGGATAAATGTTTTCAGATTTTTTGGTTAGATACCAAGAACAGGGATTGCTGGGTCGTATGGTAATTCTAAATTTTTTGAGGACCCTTCATACTATTTTTCATAGTGGCTGTACCAATTTACATTTCCACCAGCAGTGTATGAGGGTTCCTTTTTCTCCACAACCTCTCCAATACTTATTACTTGTCTTATTGATGATAGCCATTCTTACAAGTGTGAGATGGTATCTTTTTATGGTTTTGATTTGCATTTCCCTAATAGCTAGTGAAGTTGAGCATTTTTTTCATATATCTGTTGGCCATTTGTATGTCTTCTTGGAAGAAGTGTCTCTTCTTTTTTTTTACCTTAGTGCCTCCACACAGCTGCTTCTTCCTGCCTCTAACATTCTGTATGTCTCCGAGGTTTGATGTTTTACCTTGAAGCTCTGAAATAATTCATTTAAAAAGTTGTCCTTCAGCTCCCAACATGTTGGTAGAGAGAACACATGCTTGGGTGAGATGTGATCACTGTAGCCTGCACTGTAGTGCAGCACTCACTTGCAGATGAAACATACCTATCCATACATCATTTGCTGAGGCTATAGTGCCGTGATTCTAGCATCATTCCACACCTACAAGCTTTCTGTCTCCACCTTCTGTCCTTGGCAAGCACAGCTGCAATGGCAGAGTATCTCAAGTTTGGACTGCCAAGTATTGAGGTGGAGTGGAGAGATGTCTACTGTTGGCTGAGCTTCTGCAAAAAGCCCAAGTGAGACCACTGAAAAATGAATGGAATATTCATGCTATTTTCTCCTCCAGGTTCTATAACTCTTTTATATCAAGGCAAATGACGAGGAAGCTACATACTTTATTTTTTGGCTCTCCATAGAAATACCTTCACCAACCTAGAATTTAACATTATCCTTTAGCTTTCCTTGCTAGGAGCTGTATGCAAAAGTTTCCTGTACTTGTTGTTTAAAATAAAGAGTATCGAAGACACCATTCATTGTGTTGTTCAGTGCCTCTTATATAGATAACTGTGAGATAAATTCCTCTTACAATTCAACACTAGGGCAAAAATCTTCACTGAAAAACTTATATGCTACCTCTTTCAAATATTGGAAGTTGTGTAATCGATTCAAATCTCCTTTTGCCTTGGCTTCAAAGAGGCTCTAAAAAAAATTTTGTTCACTTGTAGTTGTTTCCTGAGCCTAGATTTTTTGGTATAATATTTATTTCCCACTCAGCCTTATCATTGCTTGTTCTTATTATTATACTTGACTATGTTTAAGAATTTTGGGGTTTCATTGTTGTTTTGTTGTAGTAATTGTGTTTTAAGAAACCTCCTATTAAAATTGTGCTGATGGCAACCACTCTGAGCACCTCTTGTGATTGCAGAAGTCAAACATGACTTGTATTCATCATTTGTTATCAGTATATATTGAGTATTACAATTTTAATACAGTTTTCTTCTTTTTTAAAATACGACTACTTTTTTTGGCACCCTCTGTGTGTGTGTGTGTGTGTGTGTGTGTGTGTGTGTGTGTGCTTTTTAATCTCCACAGGTGATTTTGATGTTTCTCTTAATTAAAGCCATTGAAGTAATTCAGTAAATGAGTGGTGTGATTTAAATAAAACAACAAAAAAACCTGGAAATTAAGCAATCAATGGATTGAGTCATAGTTGGCCCATGTCAGATGGAGGGTCAAGAAAATAGTGGCAAGTGCTTAAAGAACACACAACATAAAGGGCTATAATTTCTATAAAGTTATGATTCCAGGGAAGTTGGCTTTGCATTCATTTGTCCATTCTGACATATATATATATATATATATATATATATATATATATATATATATATATATATATATATATATATATATATCAGTGCCTACCATGTGCCAGGTACTATGGGTGGCCTGAGAGGAATTAATTATGTGTTGAGGGTGAAAAAGGAGAAAAGACTGACTCCCAAGTCATTCATTGCTCCAATTCAAAGCTGGAAAACATATTGTGAACATTTTTTGCCTGAATCTAAAAAATGAGTCCAAAGTGCTATGGATATTCACAGTGTAACGAATATGATATAATGACAGGAAAGCTTTCTCTTTTATTATAAATTATAATCCTATACATGGTGCCAGCAGAGGAAACCTACCAAATTCTTCCTGTTACACAGCTGTACGTTATTTTCCAAACAGCTTATTCTTTTTGTCTCAGAATCCAAAGAGCAGATAACCTACATTTTCAGAAGAGAGGCCATGAAGAATGGAATAATATGATAAACAGAGATTTGGAAAGCTACAAGATAATGTACATTCTGGAAAATGTCCTGATTTCCAGATGACCTTTCCAAGCGTTGTGTTTTCTGGGGTCAGATGTGGGAGCCAACTATAACTACTGGGCCTCCCGCAGTAAATGTCTGCCAGGAAGTCCATTACTTGCATTTCTGGTCAATGGGAGGCACCACTCAGTGGGTTTTACACTAAGCACAAGTGCATTGTTTGATGTCCTCCCGGTCTGCGAGCTGGCAAGCACCAACTTTCATCCTGTGCCACGTGGCAATCTTTGCTTTTTCCTCCCCTTTTCTACCCAGTTCTTTGTAATTAGGAAAATTATATAAATCCATTCATCTGGATCTTGAACTCATATAAATATCTTAGCCAGTTCTGGAGGGAGAGGGGGAAGGGAGAAAGGGAAGATGGGATGAAGGGATAAACGAAACCTCCACAAGCACTGGCACAGCAAGACTACCTTATTCATGAGGAGGGTGCGTTTCCTCCTGCAACATATTCAGCTGCTTCTGTGGCTAATGGTTAATACCTAACAGATCCTTAATCAGGAGGAGATACGTTAGGTAAATTCTTCAAAGAGCGTTGCGATTCCTGGCTCCAGGAGCTGGTAGAGGTCAAATGGCGTCAGCGGGATGTGCCCACGTAGAGAAACAGCCAAAGGGAACCGGTGCTTTCTCCTCTCGGCTCCGCTGCCTGACTCCCTCCCATGTTTCAGCCCCTGATGGTCTTGTTTCCAGTGAGTTATTGAGTCATTTGTAGTTCACTGCTCACAATGATAGGAAGTTATTGGTTACCATGTAGAGTGACTAGGCAGGTCCTTAAGCAGTAAGTCTGAGTGTACCGATAATTACAGAGCCTTAGGTAGTAGATGTCTAAGCTGCTTGTCATCTATAAACTAGTCTCTAGGATTTCCAAGGATCCCTATTTATAAGTAGGAAGAGAAGTTTCCGATAGTACCCACCCTGAGCTTCAGGGACTTTCATGGCAATAGTCCCACCATAAACCCTTAGTGTGTGTTGAAAATAGGATCTACCTCCTCTTCAAAGAAATGAGCTAGAGTCAGGGGAAGAGATGTTAATTAAGGTCATTTCCAAATTTTATGAAACATGAACCTCATTTTTTTTCTTGAGTATGTCAACTTGATAGGCATCCTATCCCTATTCCTCAAAATATTTACTTTTGAAGGCATTCTTTGAGAAAATCAAATATCAGGGATTTGCAACTTGCCCTTTGCCCCACCCCTGTTGTCAGCTTACCTGGTCCTCTTTACCATAGTCTGCTGTATTTCATCCCATAACACTGGTCACCTTCTAAACTATAATTAGTTATCTTTATGATCAAACTCCCTCCATAAATTTAAGATCCTAAAGGACCTTGAAACCTGTTTAGTGCCATTGTCTAGAGATACTAAATATTAAAACCCTGAGAGTTTGTGACTTACCCAAGGTCACACAGCTAGTTTGCAGAGGCAGATGTGGAACTCGAACCCGGCTCTTCCTCTCAAACCTATGTCCTTTCTACCACTCCCTGCTACTTTTGGCTGATGGAGCTGGGTAGAGACTGGAGGCTACTGGTCCTAACCCATCCATAAGAAGGGACTTCATGAGTCCTGCCCAAAGTAGGCAGGTATCATGAACATCTTCTACCAAGAAGACCTTGGTCATCAAATGTGGCTTTTGTTTCTTGGTCATATTAGCCAATTTCTGCGGCCAGAATTTTCTCCCTGCTTGAAGAAGGGCCCCCATACATACACACAATTGTCTAGCTGCCCAAATCAGCACACAGCTCTGTCAGAAAACGGTCATAACCTCAGCCCCAAGTTGCCGTGCAGCTTGGGCAGGGGGATTGCCGATGGAATTACTGAGGTGCTGAAGCTTGCTTCTGGGCCATCTGCTTTATACAACCACTACTTTGACCTTTGACCCATCCTAGGATACTGTTTTCTGTGACTCTTTGGTTTCTTAGCACTCCTAGTTACATCAGATGATCACACAACCCAGCTCTGGAACCCAAAACCATACCCTAATACCTTGTCTTACCCTTTCCCCTACCCCATACCATCCCACCATCCCAAGGGGCTAAAAAGGAGACTCGTAGAAACCAGGTAAAATCGAGCTCACTAACTGAGGGGCAGGGTCCAGAGTTCTATTATAGAAAGAAGAGAACTGGGAATCAGGAGGTGGACCAGGAAATAGGCAGGACTTGATAGCCCCCTAGAGGCAAACTGTCCAGGGGCTGAATCAACTACATCATTAGAAAATGTTAATGTTTTACCCACTGAACACTGTTTTCAAAGGCTCACACACTTTCATATTACAGAGTTGTCATTTTCCAATAGGAATACTTAAATTCAGCAGTTCAATAGTGATTCCTTGGAAACAATTTCTTACTTAGTGTTAAGCCCCTAGAGAAAAATATACAAGACCTTTCTGCCCATTAGATACAGAGAGAGAGAGGGAGGCAGGGGAGGNGACCTTTCTGCCCATGAGATACAGAGAGAGAGAGAGAGAGAGAGAGAGAGAACACTAACGCAGTAATTAACAGTATGGTTCAGCTGGGTTCCCAGGGCCACCTAGCTAGTGTGTGAGTTCAGGAAGTGTCTCTTTTGCAGGGAAAGGGATTAACACCAGGCGCTCCTCTGACTCTCCTGGGAGTGAAAGGAGAGCCTGAAGGCTACCTTTACAGAGGGCACAAGCCAGCACCACCAAGAAGCAAGCCAAGCTTGTTTTTATCATTTCATGCCTGTCTAGCCCAAGCCCAGTCTCATTCCTGCCTTCTTGCATTCGTTCATCCGAGTTCCTTCTGTGTGTCAGGCTATGTGCTAGGTATGCGCTGAGGAGGCAAAGATGAGTCCTATGTGTCTTCGAAGACCTCACATGCCCAGTAAAGATGTAAGCAAATAACCAACAGTTATTGGCAAAATTAATGCATCATAATAAAAATACGTGGACATTGGGAGCTCTTAACTATGCTTCAGGAGCTAAAGCAGGCTTCTGAGAGGAGTTATCGTCTGAGTTTGGTCTCTCAGTTTCCCTTAAAGCTGTCAGATTCCCAGATTCTCATCAATAAGGCCAACCAGGTTATTCCCTCCCCTAGAACTTTTCCTGTCTTCTTTTTTCTTTATTAGAAATCTGATTTCTGTGGTCTAACACGTAGGGCATTGAAGGAGCAAACCGGGCCCTCTGCCTCTAACTCAGCCTTGGAAGGACACCACACATGCTTTTTCCAAAGTGGGGTTTATGTTAATATCTGAAAAGAGACTTCTGGGAACTGCATTGCGGTGCAGGGACTCCCACAGACCTTACTCTCATTACTGCATAGAATCATCCAACTTTCAAACTGAACTGACCTTCCAAATCAACTCATCCTATTTACAGTTGATGGACATCAAAGCTAGGGAGATGAGAGGACTACCCAGAGGCACCCAGCTAGCCACAAGCAGAACCGTCCTAACCAGGCCATGGTTTTCTACTTGTTACGGTACCATGCAGGCCCCTCCAAGGAACACACATCTGTCAGTATAGCGGGGAGAATAGGAACAAACTTGATACTCAAAGAGGGTGCAAGATGTAACTGAATCATAGAGCTAGAAGGAACCCAACAGGTCATCTCAGCCACCCCCTCATTTTCCTCATGAAGAACAAGAAGCAAGAGAAGGTGGATTTCATCTTCTCAACCAGGGGAGTTACTGCCCTTTAAGGGGAGTTTGGAAATGTGTGTGATCATTTTTGGTTGCCACAGTGACAAGGAAGTGATACTGACATTTAATGGGCAGGTGCCAGGGGTGCTTAACATATTAGAATGAGTGGAATAGTCCTGCCCAGTAAGGACTCACCTGGCCCTAGATGGCAGCAGCACATGGAGAGCCATGAGATTAATGTGACTTTGCTAAAAGCAAGAGAACTCTTGAGAAGCGAAGAGGGACTAGACTCCGTTGTTGTTCATTGTGTGTGTGTTTGGGGTGAGTCACAAACTCCTCTGAGAATTGATTTAAAACCTTCTCTTCCTGGAAAGTTCCATGTACATACAAATTTTGCACTTAATTTCAATGGGATTATGAGCCTCTTTAAGCTCATCAATATCTGGTCTAGAAAGTTAATATCTCTGGTCTACAAAGATATAAACGTAGAAGAAATTAAGTATGTATATATTTTCTTATGGATAAAAGAATGTCTGCCTAATGGATTGAATAATAAATGTGTCCTTCTTTCCCATCAAATGGACACAGTACTATCCAGACTATTTGACTATCTTTCTTTTGTTCATTCATCAGAAGCTATGGACTTTATCCATCACTTGAAAATTACAGCTAATATTTCCTAGTGAAAGCCAAGTGAACACTGAATCTGCTTGCAGTACCATCCTTCCCTTTCTTGCCCCCACATTAAGAAATGCTGGGAACAGGGCGGAGGTGAGAATGGGTACTTACTTCAAAGCTATAATTCAATTCAAAGAATCTCCTCTGAAATAATGTGTGTCCTGGCTGAGTGTTAAAAGGACTGCAGGTTTTAATTACTAGTCAAGCTGTAAATCAGACATTGTATTTTAAAAACTTTCTAAGTGGGGGCCAGCCAAGTGACACGTTGGTTAAGAGCTGGCTTGGGACACCAGCTCTGAGCAGTAGAGTCCCGGTTTGGATCCCACATGAGGGCCAGTGACACTGCGCTCTACAGCTAAGATGGTGAACAGCTCGACCTGGAGCTGGGCTGCTGTGAGTCGCTGGCTACGGCATAGGCTGCAGTGAAGCTGCAGTGGGCTGCCATAAGCTACCGTGTGTAGCCAGCAGCCAGCGTGAGCAGCTGGTAGCCAGTGTGAGCTGCCAAGAGCCGCCGTGAGCAGCCGTCCAGAGGCCGGCGATGGATCTACCTCACCCGGGAAGAGAGCAATGATAATACCAACATGGGCCAGTGAAGCAACGTCCTCCACAACTAGACTGAAGAACAAAAGGACAGCAACTTGTCTGTTCCCCTTCCCTG
>NW_017732517.1:369603-372032 GCF_001890085.2 Hipposideros armiger | reverse complement strand
GAAGTAAAAACACCACCCTTGAGTTGATTCTTAAGGTGGTACTTTTCAAGAAGCCCAAGGGGCTGACTTAAAACCAGACCTTCGATTGGCCTGATGATTGCTCGGAACCACTGGGGCCACTGGATTGTTCAGTGTTTGGCCTATAAAGTATGCCTTCCAAGGGTCTGGCCGATCAGCAGAGCCACTGATGAACACGAAAAGCACATGGGGCACTCTAACACAGCTTTTGCCTCAGCACCTGTCTAAGCTCATGGAGCGAGTCCTCTGTGCCACCCCTGCCATCACCCTGTAGGTCATCTCTGAGTCTGGGGACACCTGTTGCTCCCAAATCCTGCCTTTGGCCTAGAGACCACCCTATCCATCATGAGACCATCCTGTGTGCTGGGGAGCGAGAACGTAGGATTTAACCCAAGGTGAGCTGCAAGTAGGAACTTTAGGACTGGTTGTCCGTCTCCCTTTGCTGCCAGAGGTGGAAGATGGTAATGTTCCCATACGACCTCTACTCATCCTTACGGTGCATTAAAGGAAGGCCCAGAGGCAGATCCTAACTCCACAGTTCTTTTCATTTGCTTTCCTTTGGGCCAAGGCTTGGCTAACTCAGAGAGCTCCCTCAAGGGCAGGAACGACGGGATCTTTATCATGGTTCTCGGCACTTAGCTCAGTAGCTGGACATGGTAAATGGCTGCCCAGTGAATGACTTTGATGAAGACTACAGCACAATGTTTTATAGGTATTAGGTGCTCAATAGCTGTTGGTTGGTTGCCTAGGCCAGGGCAACTTTCCTGTTGGGTACCTATAGGCACAGAGCCCAGAACCTGTGAGCTCTTCAAGGGCTTATGAAGATGTTTCAGACCTGAAGATCAACAAAATTAATGGTTCCAAAATACCGAAATAAAACTGCAGAGTAAACATTAACTATGTAGCTAGCTAGCTGTAATATAATATGTCAGCTAGTCAAGTGCAACTTGACCCTTGGAGTTCTGTATAAATTATATTAAATTGTGGGGTGTGGGAACATCTTAACATGTTAAATGTGGCCTGGAGAGAGCCTCCGGAAGTGAGGGTCTGGAGCCTAAAAAGAACTTAGAACAGCCCTGGCCATAGCAGTGAGGTGGCATAGTCCCCCACCCCTCCCTTGCTGTCTTTCTGAAGGAACTGAGGCAGGCTCAAAGGTGAGACCCTAAGCCAGTGGCAAAGAAATGGCACAGCAAAAATCAGGGAAGCCAAGATGACTGAAAAATTACAGGCTTTTCACCCTGTCCCTGAATAATTTTCTTAGTGTATTTTTGTACCGTCTTTTGTAAGGAGAGAATTTTCTGCTGCTTGTCTTACTAGCACTGATTAACGGCATGCCCCTCATCTTATGGATTTCTATTTATTTCTCTAATCATAGGCTGTAGAGTTTGGGATGGGGGAACATGGGAATCAAATTTCCATCAGCCTCTCCCATTTCCCTATTCCTCTCAAGAAAATACCTTTGTTCTAAATTTCCATTAAGTGACTCATCTAGGTAATGTACAGAACTAAGTGGAAAATGTCCCTTTGCTCTGAGAGGCCCAATTTAATAAACATTGCTGCAGATAGAAATAAAGGGATCTATATCCTTTATTAGCTTTTGCTGCATACCCCCCCCAAAAAAAAACAAAAACAAACCCTTAGTGGCTTAAAATAACCATAATTTTTTAGCTCACAATTCTGTGGGTCAGCTATGGGGGCTGGACTTTGCTGGGTGGTTCTTCTAGTTTTAGCTGGACTCACTCATGCCTGTGTGCTCAGCTGCCAGGTGATTGGAGGGCCGGCTGATCTGAGATGGCCTCCTTTGGGACTGCTCATCTCAGCTTCACGTGGTCTCCCAAGCTCCAGCAGGCTAGCTCAGGCTTGTTCATCGTGGAGGCTGTGCAGATGTCCAAGAAAACCAACGGAAAAAGACTTGTCCTCTTGAAGTCGCCCCTCAGACTGGCACGCTGTTGCTGCCACCGCATTCTGTTGGCCAAAGCAAGTCACACAGATTCGAGAGGTGGGGAAATAAACACTTCTTAATGGGGAAGAGCTTCAAAGTCATGTGCAAGGGGTGTAAAGACTGTGAAGGAAAGAACTGCAACCATTTTTGCAATCTACTAGAGTCACAACAAAAGATACAGCCCTGAGTGAAATGAGTAGGTAAGGTTTAAACTGCCAGGGCCAAAGATGAGAAGACGGGGGCCAGAGGCATCACATATTTAGATGTAGTGCAACCACAGGGGTGGAGAGGAGGGAGGCGAGCCAGAGCCTGATCCTTCCACTAGAGTTTGCAAAATTGGCTTTGTTGGGCCGGCTGAGTGGTTCAGTTGGTTAAGAGCTCGCTCAAGAGTGTGAGCTCTGAGCAACAGCGGTTCGAGTCCCGGCCCGAGCTGAGCAGCCGCTGAGCTGCCAACAGGTGGCAGGATGGC
>NW_017732517.1:368023-369444 GCF_001890085.2 Hipposideros armiger | reverse complement strand
AAAAAACAAAAACTTTCTAAGTGGGAAATTTCTGACTCGTGAGATCAGTTACATGGCAAAACGTGCCATTTTAGGGTGCTCCATTCCTTCCATTTGCACCAGGTAGTGACGTATCAAAGCTCTGTGGTGCTGTTTCGGAGAGGAGTGCAAGGAAGATGAGGAAGAGGGAGAGGAAAGATGGATAGCTTGCTACCACTCTTGAGAGAAAGGACTTAGGGACAGGTGTAAAAAGGGGCCAACCAGACAGTTGGAATGGTCACTTTCAAGAGCTTTACCCACTTCTCATTTACCCCTGATGGAACCCACCGGGACATATTTCCTTATCTGTTTTACTAATGAAGAAAGTGTGTCTCAGAAAGATTAAGTGACTTTTTCCCAGTCAAGTCACAATTCAAACCCAGCCCTTTTTGATTCCTCAGCCAAGTTTTCCCCACGCCAGTGCCTCCCAAACATCCAGCTACTTTGTGTGAATCAGTGAACACAGTTAACGATGCTTTCAAACAGCCAAAATTATCAGTGCAGCACCCACCTCCATAGCTTCAAATTATAGCAGCCTCGCCCGCTAGAGGGTCTTTCTCAGTTTACTCTGGATCCTTCCAGGAGGCTGAGGACAAGGCTGCTAACTTTCATTTAGCAGGTGCCTGAATTAGAGCAGCGTTAGGTCTGCCTGCCTTTTGACGTCACTTTCAATTGCAGAGGTGGTGTGGTGTAGTGGTAAGCGCCCACACAGCACACACACTCAGCCCTGGTGTTCAGTCAGGGGCCGCAGAGCCCTAGCTGTTTAACCTTGTAGAGCCTTAGTTTTCTAACCTATAAAATGGGTGTACAGTACCTTTGCTGTTAGGATTGGAGGTGATATTTGCAAAGCACCTGGCTGAGTATCTGGCATATGATAGGTATTTCCCTAAAATTAAATATATTTTTGTTGCCACAGAAAGACCATGGCTTGCTGGCTCCACAGTCTTTTATTTTTGTCAGGAACAGAAAGCATCAGCCTGTCCCCAAGTCTGTGGACCTGAGACTCAGGTTCTGCCCCACAGGAAACCCTCTAATTGCAAACCCCTGTGGAAAACCTATTCATTGAACTGCTCTAAGCAGTGTTTCCAGGCATGATTGGTTTCCTAGCAGGCAAAATCACTCGGATACAACCACACCGCAAGCCCTTTCTAGAATGCTTTTGAACTCTTTTCTTCCCCAGCTGCCACACAGCGTGAGAAGCAAGATCAGGTTATCATCACGAAGCTTTGAAAAGGATGAAATTAACTCTGGACGTTAACCTTGAGACAGATGACCTCACAAAACATGGGAGATAAAAGTTTGAAAAGAAAAAAACGTCTGGGGCTGTGAATGCATGGCAGCGACACTGAACTAGGAATCAAAGACTGGGATTAGGATGCTGGCTCTGCCGTCTACTCGCTGGC
>NW_017732517.1:325409-365263 GCF_001890085.2 Hipposideros armiger | reverse complement strand
CAGCTAAAAAAAAAATTGGTTTTGTTGGGGAATGAACGATCACTTTAGGAAAAGTGTGTGGGGTGTGGTTTTTCCAGACTGCTATGCTTCAAGGCTATTCAGAGGCATAGCATCAGATAAAAATTAACCTTGTAATAGACACCATAGACAGCTGGGAACATCCACAGCTGACAGAGCATCCTTCTCTGTGCACTGTGACTAAGGACAGAGAGGTCTCAATGAAAAAATGTTATGTCACATGGCTAAGAAAGTGGCACTTCCGTGCTCCTGCACACTGGGTGATGATGGAGAAGGATTCTATGGTGAGCAGTGGAGGGCTGCTTCAGGGTAACTCTGCCTCTGGTCCTGGCTCAGCCCCTAACCAGCTCTGTAACATTGCCCAAGTCACCTTCCCTCTCTACACTTTGGTTACCTTCTCTACCAAATAGGAGCGTGTGTTTGATCATCTCTGTGGTTCCTTCCAATAGTAGGTTTGGGATTATCAGGCTGAATACCTTAACATATAAAGGCTTATCCCAAAAGTCAATATAGGGGCAAAGAGTATTTTTTAGGCCATTTTAATCCTGGACTGTAGTGGAGTTTTTCCTGGACATGGGCCTTTCTGCCAAATCCAATTTGTGTCTTTGAGATTAAAAAAAGAATTACGCATACAAGAATCAGAAGGGATGCTACACAGATTTAGAAGGCTCTTACTTTCCCCAGATTTCCCAGTGGCATTTTAGCTTACACCGGGTTCCCTGTTGGAGGCCAGAGATTCAGCATTCTGCTCCCCCCATCACCCACTTAGCCCATCAGCATTTCTTAACAGTCACCTTGTTGCTTACATCCTTGCATAAACTCTTCTTATCTGACACGCTTAGAAAACCTTCTTTGACTTGGCATTTTAATTCTCTGATGAATTGGATCACCAGGAAGTCTTCAGATGGTACCAAAGAAGGATCTCCTGTCCCGGCACCGGTTAAATGGCATACCCTTGTTCCGCTGTTGCGCATTTCCGCTTGCCCATTGGAGTTTCAGTTCTCTTTCTCTCCTGGTTGTGAAGTAAAGAACATGTTTACTGTCCCCATCTCCAGTCAGCCTTTTTATAAAGTGTGAAGTTCATTGCCGCATGATTTGTAATAGTGAAAAGTGGGACCAACCTAAATCCCATGAGTGGAGGAATGGTTTGCTACAATAGGGCACAGCTATTTGATGGAATACAATGCAGCAGTTAAAAGCAGTAAGGTTCATTGGTATTACCATGGACCATTTTCCAAAAGATATTGATAAATGAAAAATAAACCAGGACAGTGTGTCTAATATGGTATTATTTATGGAAAGGTTAACTTAAGTAATGTATTTCAGTGTAGGTGTAGTTGTGTTAACCAAGGCAAGATTGTTCAGGAAGGACACAGAAACCGGTAACAGTGGTTTTCTCAGGGCAGCAAAGTAGAGGGCGGTAGGGAGAATAATGAGGATGTTTGCTTTATATTTATTACTTAGATTTTTAACATTAAGAATAGAATCATTTATTTGTACAATTTTAAAACTTTTTTCAACACAAAATTTGTGTAAAGAGTTAGGTAGCGATGATTTATATTTACCTCTGGGTGTAAGAAAATAAACAAAAGGTAGGGGAAAATTGCTTACTCTTTCTTGGATTAATAACCCAGCACCCTGTGTGTGGAGGTATAATCTTTCTGGCCCATCAGTGTGAAGGAAAACAACAAGGGTTTCAGGAAATAAGAAACCTGTATATCCCAACCTGGACAAGAACCATCTGAAAATATCTGCATTTCAGGTTTTAATTACTCCATCATTTCAGTTTTGTTCTCAGAGCTAATTCCGAGAAGTGATAGCTTTTCTTAAATACTGTGCAATTTAATTACAGTTAACTCCTTACAATTTAATTACAGCTGAGTACTATTTCTTCAGAACCTGGGCAGCCAGAAAGCTGACATCATCAACAGCTTTCCTCTCAACTCTGCTTTTTCAAAATGAGACAAATAAGAGACTGGTATCAAGGAACTCTTCCAAAAACACCTTTCAGGTTCTGTCATGGGGTCAGTCTAGATCAGGGGTGTCAAACTGGCGGCCCGCAGGCCGCATGTGGCCCTCAAGGTAATTTTTTGTATACTCATCTTCAGTAGTTAAAGGGTTAATGAGGGAATTGTGTGTACAGGATTGCCTCGATCTCCCCTGAGTGCTATTTTCTTCATAACAATTTTTTCTATTTTCATTTTAGAGCATCGTGGGCCACAAAAAATTACCTCAAGGGCCGCATGCGGCCCGCGGGCTGCCAGTTTGACACCCCGGTCTAGATGACGCTTAATTTCTTACACCTCCAGCAATTATAGTACCATATGCTGGTAACTGACATTTATAACCATGGCAGTGAGATACTGCAAGTTCCTAATGAGACTTTTGAATTTTCAAGTAAAGGTAAAATTATAGGTGGTGTCTGGTGTTGCTTCCTGTGATTTTGAAAATTATTATCTATGTGCCTCTCAGGTACCCAGAAAACTCAGCAGTAACATCTCCAAATAGAGAGATGTAGAAGGAAAGACCTGTACAGAGTGTTTGCAGATGTAGGACTAGCTATGTGCCTATTGGCTACTGTACTGGACAGCATGATTCTAGAGCATTCTAAGAGGGAGTCTTCCTGGCCAGGGAGCTGTTAAGGACTGCATGGTGCTCAAGGGTGAGAGGTGGGGCTCACGCGCCCTCCAGCCAGCTGTGTCTTTCTCATCCTCTCATGGGGTCTCCTGTGTTAAGTCCTCGGCTCCCAGACAGGCAGCATCTAATCCCCCGCAGAACGTGCCATGTCTCTCCCAGCTGTTGCCCCGTTCTTCTGGCCGCATCCCCAGTCTCTCTCAGCGGATTGGGTTCACTAGGTGATGGCTGGCATTCCTACTTCACCATCTTCTCATGGGGCAGGTGTTGCTGCTTCAGCTCCCACAGCTGGGAAGCTCATAGTCTGTTCCAGTGGCTACTGAGACCAGTGACTGGCCCGATGTTTTGAATTTAAATTTTTCAAAAAATGGCTTTTGTGTCTTCTCCCCATATTATTTTCCTGAATTGCCGCCTTTGCTGTTCAAACAATCTCAGATTAATGCCAAGTGGTGTCCTTTCCAAAAACATTTCTAATCATAACACACAAGTAAAGACTTCGTTACTCCTCCAGTCACCATTCCCTGAGCGTTTGGTCACAAATATGAAAGAACACAGTAGGCTCTCATTAAATATTTGTTGAATGTCATTGATAGGTTCCATGACTTTAAACGAAGCCATGTATAATTAAACCAATTTTACCATAGGCTAATTAATATAAACAGGAGTTTACTTCCTACAGCATCTCACCAACGTTGTAAAAAAACGACTTTGAACGCAACAACGTTATTCAAGGACCTGCCATGTATCCATTGAACACATAGGTCGCTCTTGTTGCTTGGATCCCCAATTGCCTTAGTAACTGAAAGAGCTTCTTTTAACAGGAAAGCAGGAAACAGACCGAACATGAGATGGATTAGCTTTTTTTCATGTAGACTCTATTATCTGTTTCTCTGATCTTGTGTTTGTCTTAGATTTTCATCTAGTAATACCCACATTTGAGTATTCTCTATTTTTCCATTTCCGACATTGAATCCTGTGCTCCTCTTGGCTTTAAAAGTAGGCGAGGAGGCTGGACAACAGGCTCCAATCCCACAAAGTCCTGCCTCACTGTCTCTGGAACTGAGAGTGTGGCTGGCAGGAAGGTTCTTGGTGTTTCTAATAATTCACCTTCTTTAGACAGTTTTATGGGGTGAGGCTTAAGAGAGAATGAGCAGATCATTGATAGAGAATATGGATTAAAATTACCCCAAAACCTTACTTGTAAAGCCTTTTTTATAAATAGACTAAGGCTGAGTGTGAGTGACCTCAGTCAGTGATTCCATTAACCCAGTAAAAACTGTGTAAACAAAGCACCATGGAGGATTCAAGTATTGTATATAATACTTGAATCTCACACTCCCTGAACAAGCTACTGACAAATGTGATTTTATTGAGTCCCTTCCCTCCTAAGTTGCATGACGCTTAATTGAGTTACTTCTAGCCAATTCACTCTGCTTGGTAGAATGTTTTTATTTACTCCTTTGTGTGAGATTACTTTTCATCTTTGAGAGGTGCTAGACTGACTTTATGATGTGGTAATGTCAATAGCAGATTACAATGAAATGAGTGCTGAGAGAGAGGGTATGCTGATAAGATTTCAAAACAGTATCCCAAAGATATGCTCATTGCCTCAAAGAGATAGATGCTGGCTATGATGGTTTAATTGTAAATTTTGACTTTGGGCTAAATGAAACCCAAAGAATTTTAGTTAGGGCTTCTCTGAGATCAGGAAACCAAATAGACTATAGATCGAAAAGTACAGATCAGTAATTTGTCCAACTTTGTTGGGCACAGATAATCACTTAGGTTCTCCAGCAAACAAATTTAAGAGAGCTGAGTGGAGAATTTTGCTGCTGTGGCATAAAAGTCAGAGGAGTGCCTAATGCTTCCATCATCCCTCGCTCCCTGGGGAGCCTCAGGCTTGGTTCAGGACCCGGAGACCCAGAGATGGGAACAATTTAAGTTACATTTTAATCAGGCCCCAGGAAGGAAAGGAGAATTATATGACATCGTTAATAGAAAATAGCAATTGTTTCTTGCCCTAATAATCATTTGTACACCTCATGCCCAAACAACTGGATAAATGAGCAGCTGTGCCCCTCACAGTCTAGTGTGTATGTGGGGAAGCTACATGAAGGTTTGGACCCCTCTCCCTAAACTGATTTTTCCAAGTAAATTGTGCTGTAAGAGATTAGCAGCGTTCTGATACAGTTAACTGAGCAAAACTCCCCGGCACCCTGTGTGTTCTCCGAGGCGGATACATCAAAGTTTCTTGTGGAGAGAATGTTTTCTAAACTCTACTGGTGACGAATGTATTTGCAGCAACCCTGCTCCCTGTGGTCATGGTTATTCCTTTGTATTGGGGGGAATCACATAACTTTCTACCTGTTTATGACTTATCCCTGGAGGGGAGGCACTAAATGCTTCCTTGTAGAGCTGTGGGTGCTGAGATGACAGTCATAACGATACCTGACACTTCAGGATGCTCAGCACTCTGCTAACTGCTTCCCATATAGTAACTCATTTAATTACCACAAAAAAAACAAACCAAGAGGTGCTGAAATATTTACACATGAAATCAGATAAATTAATGAAAATGCAAAACAGGGTATAACTTTTCTTCTCTGTGGATTCCCTGACTTCACTGGTTTCAGTGGAACCCTAACCTGGAGGAGGAGGGAACAAAGATAATACATAATCACACTTATAAATAAGCTCAGTACTTACTATGCCTTAATTGCAATGGGAACTGAAGAAGGGCCTGGAGATTTTATGCAAAGGAGATCATGTTATCATGATTTGAGATGCTAAATAGCACTAGCTAAAATGCCTAGATGTTTTCAATGGGATCTATACTCTACTAATGCCAGCTGCTCATATAACAACAATATTTTGCTTTTGTATGAAGATGTTTTATGAAGATAGGAGTAGAGGGCCGTGAGGTGGCTTTTTTTTTAAATTGAACAATGAGAAATATACAGAAATCAATACCAAACATGTTCGTGGCAATTAGAACCATCAATCAAACAAAGAGTAGGTTGTTTTCCTTGTGGTACTCTTTAAAAACCTTGTAAATGGAAATATCAGAATTTTTCAAAAGTTTAAATCACTGCCACTGAATTTTTTTATGGGACAGCTGCAAGCTTCATGGAGCCGTGGAATTTCCCCAAGCCTCATCCAAAAGGAAATTGTGGAAACGTCCGTTATAACCCCTCTGGATGTCCTTGCTTGTTGTCTCACTTCTGTGTCCTTAATGAAGCCATCAAACTCAGGGGGCAGGGCTTCTGAAGGGACCTGGAGCCGTATCAGCTCCTTTGCTTTCCATCTTGGCTGTTCTCTGCTCCGGACTCTTGGCAAGTTATAGTCCCAGATTATCTCTCTACCACCTTCTCCCCTTCCCAGAAAGTTTGGAGTTCATCCCCCTGTAAGTCATCTCCTGTTAAAAACCCTTTGGCAGAGCAGGCTCATTCCCAGTCCTCACTGCACATCTGAGTCCCCCCAGGGGCTCAGTAGCAACAGAAATCTGGATTTCGTACATTTGGAATGAGGCCCATAAATCTGTATGTTTAACAAGTGCCTCAGATGATTCTGTTAGAAAACACTTCATGGGAGTCTTGAAGGGTGAGTAGAAGTTTACCAGATTGGCAAAGGGAAAAAGAGAATTCTTTTACATGTGGATATAAAACACCATGTTTACAAGTAGGGATGAGGGAGTGTGTGTGGCAAGTTCAAGGAAGTGCAGGTTTTCAAACTGCTCCAAAAAAAGTATTCGGGTGGGGAGGAAGCTATTTTATAAATATCTGGGCTCTTAATAAGAATCCTGCTAACGAATGTTTCTTTGCTAAGCTCCTCTCCAGTTCTGCTGTCTCAACCACACCAGGTGGTGGGGTCCTTGCCCAGTCCTCATTAGGCCCAGTGCCAGGATCTGGGTGGGTATCAAGCTTCTCTTTGATCCCACCATGGCTACCTCTTGTCTGTTCTTTGCTTTGGCACTGATTGTCAGAGAAACAACATAGCTGGAACTTGGAACTTGGCAGCTGATAAAATGCATCAGGCAGGAGCAACCCACCTTAAGTGCTCAGCAGTTGGCAGTGAGTTCTTGTGGTTTTCAGCCTGCCCACCATGGGAAACCTGGAGACAGTTTTCATCAAGTTTTTTTGCAAGCATCTGTCCCATCCTCTCAAGCACTGAGATCTCTCCTTTTCTGCTCAGATGGACAGATGCCCTAGCCACCATATCCCCCATTGTAGAATTCTGAGTTTGTTATCAACTTGATCAATCAGAGCTTTATGGAGAGCTCTGGGCTTGAGAAAGGAAACACTTGGTTTCCCGTTCTATTTCACATACTACTTACTTATTTGACTTAAACCAAATAACCTGGCCAAACTCTATGTCTCAGTTTCCCTTTCTATAAAATCAGTATAATAGCATGCTTGACTCTCTGCAGCCAGGAACAATGGATGAGATATTATGTGAATGGAACTTTGAGAAAAGGGATGTGTACTACAAATGTGGTATTATTTCTTAAGAACAATAGGGAACAGAACATGTGCATACCCAACCTTGCAAGACAAGTTGCTTTTCCTGAGACACAAAGAATTGATTTACCAGTAGGCACCTTTCGGGAAATGTTAACCCTCATTGAAAGCGTTTACATCTGGACCGCCTGCCGTTCATCAAATGATCTGGCCCCCAGCTTGCCTCATCCACAGATGGAGTCAAGTCTTGCCTTCCTGTGGACTCCCATTGAAGTTAGCACTCCCTTCCATGACAGCCTTTATCACATGCCTCAAAGGCACAAGCCTTCTTTGTATCTGTCCCCAAGCCTAACACAGGGCCTGGCACTTACTAAGCTCTTAGCCAGCATCGGCTATTAAAGAATGAGTTTGGACCCTGTCCAGCATTGGATTAGATGCACTTCAGGCCAAAGATGAACACAACACACGTTCCTGAATTGGAATGGATTTTAAGGATTCATCTTGCCAACTTCCTGCCCTTCTCCAGAGCCAACTTTTAAGCACCTAACAAATAAGGGCCCTTTCTTTTTAGTTCCTTCCTGAGGAGCACATTGAGTAGTTTCGCTGGCTAACTCATCAAGCATGAGCATCCTTTGTGCAATTGAAGTCCATTTCCTCTTTCTCCACTTACATGAAATGGAAGTAAAACATGCCCACATCTTGTATATAAAAGTTTTTTACATAATTGAAGGCTCTTCTTATAGAGTCTGAGCTAGTTGGGGTTGGAAGAAGGACAATCATCTCAATTAGAGTACAATAGAAGAACTAAGAAATTGTCAGCCTGAAGTTTAGAATTGCTTCCAACAGCAGCTGGTAACACAGAAATCAGCTTCAGGGCCCTGAGGAGAGATGCTGCACCTTGGAACACTGCCATCCTTTCACCAAAGATAGACCAGACTAGTACACAGAAGAGCTCAGATTTGTTATGTCTGAATATTAATTTTCTATTCTCTGAAATGTTTAGTCCTCTGTGCCTCTTCTGATGTGATTTGAGTGAATTTAATTTACTAGAAATGCTTTTTTGGATAATAAGCATTTGTATTTCTTTATAGAAATACAGGACATCTTCAGGCAGAAGGAAAGTGAGAGTATAAATGTAAGGAAGAACATTTTATTGTCCAGGGAAAATCTCCCAACCCCTAGAGCTGTTTTGAGCTAATAGAAGCTAATGACTCCCAAATCCTTTGAACTCCTCAGAAAAATGTGATAATCAAAGTGAAACTACCATTTTTGTGGTAGTTTCCTTGTTTTGCTTTAAAAAAAAAATTCCAAAGTAAAGTTGAGACGCCAAAGAAAGCTATATAACCACAAGAATGCACAGTGTTATGTCTCAGAGCCATCACCCCATGATGACTCATCTCATGATGTTTTCTCTACTTCCTTCAAATATTATTCTTTCCGGACAATTTAATTTAAATACTGGTATGCGGGTTATTTCTGGAGATGGGGGGTTTGCCTCCTGCCACGATGTTCTTATCTGCAAAAGGATAGAATCAATTTACTTCCCAAGTAGCAACATTGACATGTATTTTTATTGGTTTGCTTGATTATTTTTTAATCTTCTATCTCTATTGATAGAAGCGAATTAAAACTAAATGCACATCAGCCTTTATTAAATGGCCACTACTGAGATGGCACAGTTCAGGAAATGGTAGGCCAGCCCATTCCCTTTAACAATATTGGCTGATATGCAATTGAGATAATTTCAGGTTTATGAGATTTCAAGCATCCGTATGTCCTTACTGTTTCCTGAAGAATTGTTTTTAAAGAAATGAATGCATGTGTCATTTCACTCTAATGAGAGCAGAACCACCAACTGAATAATGCACACTCCTTGCCTGAAATCAAATTTCATCGGTACTAGGAGTGTTACTGTGGGCAAAAGCATGCGGAGTATGTCAAATTAGTTAAAGGCTGTGTTTTCAGCTATTTCCCAATGTGTACTTTTATAACAACAAATTAAAGAGAAATGATGAATTTAGATAAAACTGGGGATGCTGAGGTTTTATATTATTAGTATGTATGCCATAAATACTTTTCTCACGTTTGTTTTGTAACAAGAACAAGGTTGGAGATTGGTATAAGTTATCTAAAATTGTTGATGCAGAAACTAGACGGAGTTTGCCCTAACCCTGAGAATCACAGCCTTGGAGATCTGGACGGAGCCTTTGAGAGCAACTCCCCTAGAAGGAGGTGGAAAAGTGGGCAGAACAGAGCTTGCTCTAGCCGTGTGACCTTAGGTCCATTAGGTCTCCCCTTGCCCCACAGTTTATCTGTAAATGGAAATGGTGATAACACGTGTCCACCTGGAAAGTCGTGGGCATGAAGTAAAATCTGAAAGCATTATGTGAGCTCTAAATAGCCCAATGTCAGGGTCGGTTGTCATTATTACTGTTATCTAGAAAACTCCCTCACTTTTCCAGTTAAGAACGGAAATGTCCAGTGACTTACCCAAGAGCATTCTTTGCCAAAACCAGGCCTGGAATCTAGATGTCCTAACATCCAGCCCATGGCCTTCCTACCTCTGAGAGACACAGAGATCCAGGAGGGAGATACCGAGTGCAGCGCTGGGGCCACCACTGGCTGCTGGGCAACACTCCTTTGCCTCATCCCCTACCGACGGATAATAATTACAGGCCACAAGCAATGCTGTTGGATAAGAAACGCCAGCGTTGCAGCTGGGCCCACTAAAGAAGATGAAACCACATGTTGGGCGACTCATGTTCACCAAGGCCCCCTGAATGAAAACAAACGTTTTATAGCCAACAAAGGGTAATGGGGCTGACTGCTGGGGGACAACCTCGCCTACTAAAGTGAAAGAACAAGGCAGAGCATTTTAAGACCGAGAAGGGCTGTGCTCCAAACTCACTCTCTCTCCAAAGTTCTCCCTTGTCTTATTTTCATTCCTGCTGCTCTTCGCATGTCTGATGTTGGAGTGTGTGTCCACCCTTAACACTCTGGGTCAAACATTAACAAAAGCCCCTTTTTTTTTTCCTTGATTTTCTCTCAGTCATGTTTAAGTTTTCAAAAGACTTTCACTAAATAGTAAAGGCAAGCAGAAAACAAAATATTGTAAGCCAAAGTATTAGAGAAAACATTAACGCTATCAAATCAGTGAAATTCGGATTTAAATCTCAGAGTATCTGCCCCCAAAGCCCTTACTTTTTTGAGTTTGTTACATGTAAAATAGCCATTGCATCATTAAAACAGAAATGACACAGGAGGCAAGGTGCTTAGAATTTTCACGGGGTTTATATTTACACACAAAGTGCACACAAAATCTGATGCACAAAGAGATCGTGTTTCTGCCTGTGTTTCCAGAACTCAAAATACCAAGTAGCCATGCTAATCAGGAAGTATCATGTAAGTATTAAACTATTAGTACCAGGTTGCTAGGCTGAAAAAAAAAATAATCAAAAGCAACAATGTAACAATTTCATTGAGCCTTATGTTTGTCCAGATCTCTGTTCCACTCCTCATGGGGAGATGTACAGGTTGGAGGGGAACCTGCCTGAGCCAAGGCTACGACGTGGCAAGGGCCGGTGGAGCAGGCCAGGGGACTTGGGGGCTATTGGTGGACAGTGGGGCCAAGAGCTGGCACAGAAAGGTCAGGAGCAAACATGGGGTGAGTGAGTGTCAGGGTGACTACCAGAAAAAAGGTCTGAAAGAAAGTGTCTTTAACTGATTCAAAGGTATAGCATCTAAGCAAACAGCTTTTTCATTGGGTGGTACGAAGAATAGAGAGTAAACCAGTGAGAATGATGGACCCCTGGTGATTTCAGCTGTCCCCACTTTCTTGGGGGGAAAGATATCCAATCAAGACAATAGAACAAGGCCCAAGTCTGAGCTGAAACCCTCAGATCCTCTAGGTCTCTGAAGGACGTCAAAACAGTATCAGGCTAATAGTTGTTTTTTCCTAAATGCGTAGAGATACACTTATTATTGCTCACTGGGCCTCTAGCTCACTCAAATTTAATTTAGTATTTCATTTGTGACCCTGCATAGTTGCCAGGACAGATGTGTGCATGGCTCAGGCATACATCTCTACCTGATACAGATGTCAGGATAGTGGGTCATGCTGGAGAAATGCCAGCATGTTTATTAGTGACAAGAGATTGTCAGCCTCCCTTCCCCCAATTGGGATTTTCATTTCTGTAGTCAAAATGCCAGTCCTAGCTCAGAAAAGAGGGAAAGATTTTGAGAGAGATAGAGGAAGACAGAAGAACGGGGGTGACTGACGGTGGAGAAGAAAACAGGAAGTGACCAAGAGGTAGAGGAAAGTGAGGAAGCTTTGGGTCACTCGTCTTCTATCACTAAAATGATCTCGGTGATTTGATTCCCACACTTGACTGGGATTCACTTTGGGAGTGGGGAGAGATTAAACATGTAGAACCCTGGGTCCCACCCCAGAATTATTACTTCTAAATAATACCCTCCAGGTTCATCCATGTTGCTGCAAATGGTAAGATTTTATTCTTTTTTTTGTGGCTGAGTAGTGTTCCATTGTATATACGTATGTGCCACATCTTTTTTATCCAATCTATTCAGAGGCACTTGAGTTGCTTCCATATCTTGGCTATTGTAAACAGTGCTGCAGTGAACATAGGGGTGCATATATCTTTTCGAAATACTGTTTTCTTCCGATAAATACCCAGAAGTGGAATTGCAGAGTCATAAGGTAGTTTTCTATTTTTAAGTTTTTGAGGAACACTTATATCCTTTTCCATAGTGGCTGAACCAATTTACAAGCCCACCCATAGTGCAGGAGGGTTCCCTTTCCTCCACATCCTCACCAACACATGTTTGTTGATGTATTGATGATAGTCATTCTGACAAGTATGAGGTGATATCTCATTGTGGTTTTAATTTGCATTTCTCTGATGATTAGACATTGAGCATCTTTTCATATGTCTATTGGCCATCTGTATGTCCTCTTTAGAGAAATGTTTATTCCAGTCCTTTGCCCATTTTTTGGATTTTTTTTTAGTGTTAAGTTGAATGGTTTCTTTATACATTTTGGATATTAACCTCCTATCAGATCATTGGCAAATATCTTCTCCCATTCAGTAGGTTGTCTTTTCATTTTGTTATTGGTTAGTTTCCTTCGCTGTGCAAAAACCTTTTAGTTTGATGTAAAAGGTTTTTTTTTCCTTTGTTTCCCTTGCCCAGGAAGATAGATCAGAAAAAAATATTACTAAAAGCAATGTTAGAGTTTACTGCCTATGTTTTATTGTAGGAATTTTATGCTTTCAAGTCTTACATTTAAGTCTTTAATCCATTTTGAATTTATTCTTGTATGTGGTGTAAGAAGGTGGTCTAGTTACATTTTTTTTGCATGTATCTGTCCTGTTTACCCAACACCATTTATTGAATAGACTGTCTTTATCCTATTGTATATTCTTACCTCCCTTGTCATAGATTAATTGACCATATAGGCATGGGTTTATTTTTGGGCTCTCTGTTTTGTTCCATTGATCTATGTGTCTGTTTTTATGCCAGTACCATGCTGTTTTAATCACTATAGCCTTGTAGTATAGTTTGATATCAGATAGTGTGATACCTCCAACTTTGTTCTTCTTAAGATTCCTATGGCTATTCGGGATCTTTTATGGTTCCATATAAATTTTAAGATTATTTGTTCTAGCTCTGTGAAAAAATGCCATTGGTATTTTGATAGGGATTGCATTGAATCTATAGATTGCTTTGGGTAGTATGGACATTTTAACAACATTAATTCTTCCTCTCGAGACCTGTATATTTTTTTAAAAAAAGATTTTTTTATTGGGGAATTGGAGGAGGGAACAGCATTGGGGAATCAGGGAAGGGGAACAGACAAGTTGCTGTCCTTTTGTTCTTCAGTCTAGTTATGGAGGACGTCACTTCACTGGCCCATGTTGGTTTTGTGATCATTGCACTCCTGCTGGCTGAGGCAGATCGGTCGCGGGCCTTTGGACGACCACTCACTACAACTCACGGCAGCTCATGCCAGCTGCTGGCCGCTCATGCTGGCTGCCGACCATTCATGGTAGCTTATGGCAGCCCACTGCAGCCCCACTGCAGCCTACGCCGGCACCGGCAACTCACGGCAGCCCAGCTCCAGGTCAAGCCATTGTTCACCATCTTAGCTGTACAGGGCACAGCGTCACTGGCCCATGTGGGATCCGAACCGGCGGCCCTGCTGCTCAGAGCTCAAGCTCCCAAGCCAACTCTTAACCAACGAGCCACTCGGCCAACCGAGACTTGTATATTTTTAAACTCCCCAGGAGTAGGCTGTGAGCCAGCCTTGAGAGCCACTGTCTGAGGCCCTCTCTAAGGTTTCTTTCTAGCCTTGAGAACATTTGTTTATGAGAAGGGAGAAAAAATGGGGGGTTGATGTGAACACATAAGGCAGGACTGCTATGTCCATGTTGCTTTATCCCGAGGAGGAAAGCTGCCCTCCTGGTAAAGGCCGATGAGACACCAAGATCAGAGGAGGAGCGGGAGGGATGCTTGTACGGTTGTTTATTTCTTTTATCAGAGTTATTTCACTAACTGTAGACAAGTGTCTGACAAATGAAGGTATTTTATACTTACCTCTTCTCCAATGCTTTGATCTCTTTGTCCATCTAACCTGCCAAGATGCTCTGAGCTCCCACCCTCCCCTGATGGACCACACAGTAGTGAATCAGAGAGTGGGTAGAAAGGAAGTGCCAGCCCGCTAACTTTAGTCCCTCCCCCACCCCAGCTCCTAGATGCCAAAACTTCTCTTTTCCCATCTATCTCCCTCTTTGGGGAAATTCTTCTTGTGAGCAGGCTTCTGTTAACTCTGGGTAGAGCAGGCAGTTGCCAGAAGGACCAGGTGCTTCATTCTAACCAGAGGCCCAACCTCAGGGATAGAAAAGACAGTCTGGGGAATATACTCAATAATGTTGTAAATACGTTTTAGGGGGCCAGATGGACTCGTCTTGTTAAGGAGACCACTTCATAGACAGTGTAGAGGCCTGACCACTGCACTGTATTTCTGAAGCTGATGTTGAATAATATTGTACGTCAACTACAATTATATATACATGTAGTCACGGGATGTGGAGTAGAGTGTGGGAATGGAGTCAATGGAATTGTAATAGATAAGTGTGACATCGGGGTGGGAGGGCAGTAGGTGGGGGGAGGGGGGTTTGTATTTTGTGAGGGGTGAAAAGGATAACTATTGCATTGTTCTGTATACCTGAAACTAATAAAAAAAAAAGTCAGAGTTAAAAAAACAACTACCAGAGGCCCAAGAAAAATGGTCCCTCCCACTGCCCCTCACTCAGCTTTGTCAAAACTTCCTTAAAACTTACAAAACTACATGAAATGCCTGGAAAACAGAAGATCCCCTCAATCCTAATACAGCTGTTTGGCATGTAGTCCCTAGTCCCTTAATGAATTTTCATATTCATATTTCCCACAGAGGATTTATGATTGTCATGGGGCCTTTTCTATTATAAGCATTTTCCTTATTGTTAATGATCTTTGTAAAAGCTGCAAAATCCTCCATCTAGAAAAGGCACCACTTTGTTTATCAAATCCTTACATAGTGCTTCCCACACGCTAGGTACATAAATATCATAATATGTAGTAACTCATTCCATCCTTATAATGTTTTATAAGCCCATTTCATACTCCTAACAACTGTGTTAGGCTCATGTTATACAGATGAGGAAATCGAGGCTCAGAGGTTCGATAACCTGCCTACGATCACACAGTGAGTGAGTGGCAGAGGAGGCATATGCTCTTCTGGGCTTTTAACCACTATGCAGTGCTGACATTTTACTTAGCTACCTTTCTACTTGTTAACATTTAGGTGGCTGATAGTATTTTAGAATCATAAATAGCTACACAGAACATCTTGTTGTTCATGGCTTTTTTAGATTACAGTAAAACCTTGGATTGTGAGTAACGTGGCTTACGAGTGTTCTGCAAGACGAGCAAACATTTCTAATACATTTTAACGTGGTCAATGAGCGATGTCTTGCAATATGAGTAAGTTTGTTTCCAGAATGAATTATGCTCACAAACCAAGGTATTCCTTTGGATAGGTTTAGGATAGGTCTCCAAGAGAGCTGCCTGCCCCATTCCTTTTTGAGCCAATGCACAGAGGTGGAGGTCCTACCCAGATTTCCATTGGGGAAATCTGAACTATGGAGAGAAAGGACACTTTTTATGAGGTCGTTAGTGCTTGATTCATGGCCAGTGTAATCAAGGAACAAGGGAAATTATGAAGCTGGTTTCTTAGTAAAGGTGAAGGCTTCCCGTGTTTGATGATGCTTTGCAGCCTGCTGAACTCAGTGCCTCCTGGGTGACCTGGCAGCCATAAAGCCACTCTTTATTTCAGTGAAGGAAATAAAATCAGAATTTCTCTTCAGTGGCAAATAGATTAACCAACCAGTTGGTGATTTTGGTCTTTCTCATTTAGCCTGCATGTTTTGGCATCCTGTAGACAGAAGCTGGTTTGGAGATCAAGCCCAAGTCTCCAGAATTTCTGCATAGATGGAGATGGGGTGGGCAGTCATTTTGGAATGGGGTGTTAAGGGAACTTGTCTGGAAGCTACGTTTGCATAGCAGGCATGAATTTTCCCTTCTGCAGTACACTTGTTTAGAGGATGGCCTGGAGTAGCACAGCTCATGAACATCATGGCCCCCTCCACCCCTTGGGCCACCACTACCCCAGTCTAGCCATGCTGAAGGTTTTTGGATGACATTGACCAAGACCATCAGAATCTTAGTGAATCATAGGGCCTTTCTTTGCTTTTTCTCATTTATGACACAAGCCTGTTTTTCTTTGCCTAGGATGATACCATAAATAGCAAAAACTGAATGTGGTTTCCATTCCCTAAGGCTAGCATACATCTTCACCCTACCCCGCCTTCACACACACACACACACACACACACACACACACACACACACACACTCTGAACCATCCCAATATTAACAATCACATCTGCTCCCCATTCTCCATAATTATAAATGTAATTATCGTATATCATTAGCACATTTTTAAATGGTCTTCCTATCACATAGAAGTGATAAATCTGAAAACAGAAATGAAAAAGGTAGAATGTCAGAGTGAGAAGAAAACAGGAATAGCTGATATTTTGCCCCAGGTTTCCGGTACATTTCAGTGAGCCAGTGAGGCCTGAGTGAAGTGTGTTAATGATGTAGTTGATTCCATACGCTACCTCACAGGTGCATGCCTTCCCTTGCTCCATAGCTCACTGTGTCATTTATCAAGTCATGGAAAGCTTCCAGAGTGTTTGTTCAAAAGATAAAGAATGTTTTTTTTTGTTGGGGGGACAAGGGGGAGGAAGTTGATCCTGACCACATTTTTTAACAACATAAACACCTGAGTAAATAAAACCTGAAAGAGTGATTAAAGTCCGGGGGCTGAGTGCAGCACACCTGATGGTGTTGCCCGGCAACCTACTACCAGCCCTGGAGCAACAGAGGTCCAGGCTAAGAGGGAAATAGGGAATGTGTTCAGAAGAGCAAATTTACCGCCTGTACTCCTGTTTGCTGACTGTGGATGCAATTGGATAAGGGACTCTGTTTTAAAATGTACCCAGGATTTGTTTTAATCAGGGATGGTAAGACACACAGGCACAGAAATGACTGCCATGGAGGAAGAAGTTTACACTCACAGACCCCTAGAAACAAGAGGCACAGCAAACCACACGGGGCCACACGGGAGCAGCAAGGTTGGTCAGGACCAGAGGGACCAAGGAACGCATGGCTGAGAGTCTTTATTGAGGTTTTCATAGAAAGGAATGGGCGAGGCAGGGTAATCAGGGTAGACAGGTTTAGGATTGGCTGGTTTAAATAATTTTAGTGGGCTCTGGCCAATAAGGGTGGTTCCTAGGTGCCTAGTACCTGGCTCTGGGGTGATTTTGGCAGAGGGATAGTGTCCCATACTGCTAGGGACTGATAAAAAAGAGGTGAATGGGAGTATGGACTCAGGATTGGTTGGTCTGCATATCAAAGGCAGGCTCACAGGCAAATTTACTATCTGTAAGAATTAGCTAACCCTGGGAGAGGCAGTCCTTCCTCAGGTCTACAAAGCCCCAGATGGCAGAGCATAAGAATACAGAAATAAAATATAATTAATACAGATCCCAACACACACACACACACACACACACACACACACAAGCCAATGGTCTACCGTCTGTTTTGTGATGTAAGAGGCATCGGTGTTTTAGGGGCCGGTTTTCCCAGAGCATGTAGGGAACCTTACAGGGCAACATCAGAAAGATTTCCCGTTTCCTGTCCTTTGATGCCCAGCTACATTGTGAGCAAGCCTACAGTCGGTTTTAATGCCAAGCAAGGAGACTCAAGAAAAGCCATCCTTCCTTCAAGAACTGCGTAGAGGAGCCAAAGAACATGGAAGCATTTTATGCAGCAGCAGTGTGTAGTCCACAAGACACAAGCTTGAAAGGATAGCTCCAAGCAGTGCAGGAGTCCTATCTGCCCATTTCGAATGCCTCAACTTAGAAAAGTGGAAAATGCATTTTCCCTGGGTCACCTGACAGGTGTTACCAGCGTTCAGCCATGAACTCTGTCATTTTCTATCACACGCGAGCACGGCTAGAAAGCATTATCTGGGAAGATGGTAGTAGGCCATTGTTGAATGAGCTTCAGTAATGAGGATTAAACATTTGCAGAGCCTTTTGTGTTTATAAAATGGTGTACAAGCACTGGCTGGCTCCCTTGTTAATAATTACTTTGGGGGATTCTTCACAATGCATATTTAGGAGATGAAAGCTAAGTTTTGGATGGGATTAGGGGAAAGACAAGTAGTAGAAAAGCATATAGCACAGTCATTTTCAGCTCCACAGCCCCTGCAAGCACTGACAATCATTTCCATTGCATTTGATTCCACGTTCCTAATATTCAAAGCCCAGCACAAATACACACGGGGTAAAACCATGGTTTAAGCTTTACATTATCCACTTTTCCTCATTGGCTATTCGGGTCCTGATTTCTACATAGCATGGCTGCAGTTCAGGAAGCGCTCTGTGAGACCACCTGCCCACCCACACTTATGGGTTCTGCCATAAGGGATGACCCCGAAAACTGCACTGCATCTCTGGGCCTCAGTGTTCTCGGCTGTGGAATGGCAGAGGAAGGGAGGTACACAAGGAATAGGGGATCTGTACGGTCCTTACATCTCATATCCAATGAACCCATGACCTTGCCGCTTTGTCTGAAGCTGGAACATGTGATTTCAGGCGTCTTCTGCTCATTATCTCACTAAAAACTGAAATTGACATCAGTGCTACCACAAGCATGTGCATGCATGTACACACATGCGTACACACACACACACACACACACACACACACACAAGTTACCAGACTTTTCATATCAGGAAATTGAAACCCCGATGGGTTTCAATTGGTGGACTGGAGACAAATTCCAGAGCCACTCATTAAAAACATAAAATTTCATAAATCTTCTGAATTTTTATTCTAATCCACAGGTAATATTAGGGTGTTTTTACTTTCATCTTAATCCTCAAGTAATAGTGACCGTCTGGGTCAGCATTATCCTGTGACATTGAATATCCCTGGAGCAGCCCCTGGCGTGTCATGCCTGCCCTCAGGTGTGAGAAGGACAGTGTGAAGTCTCATGCTCCTCTTCCTGAGCTCCTTGGTGGGCCCTCAAGTCTGAAAAGAGGTCGTAGAGGGACCAGTGGACCCATTCCCCTCTGCCCTGTATTTTAATCACCTCTGCTAGTAGAGGCTGAAGTGGTCCAAGAAATATGATCAGAATCAGAGGCCCATGTGATAGTAAAGCTATTCTAGTGGAAGCTTTTCCATGACAGGCTCATCTTAAGTTTTACAATATAACTCTAATATCTGTAGAGACAGATATTCTGTAGAGCCAACAGTGGTGGCAAATATCTCAAGGATAATCTATGTATATATTTATACATTATTTAGAGTTGTCATTTTGAAACACAACTCTTTTCTTTGATACCTTCCTAAACATTTCACTATGCATAGCAAATTAGTGTAATTCAATACATTGCTGAGTCAGTATCGTTCTGAGAATAACTTCCTAATGTCCCTCTCCTAAAATCATGAGACTTAGGTACTAAAGGAATCTGGTCAATGTTTATTCATTATGTATTCACTCATTATGCAGTCTTCATGAAACATGAAAGCCTGCCTTAGTCATTAAAAAACCACATATACCCCTATGGATTCTGTTAATTTACTAACCCCAGGTTGATTTATGATTAAATCACATGTAATTATGTGACAGTTCACTTTGAAAAACTTGACTGCTATCATAATGAAATATCAAGGAAATCCAATTTTAACTGATTACTTTGTTGTAGTCTTTTTTTTTTTAATCTCTTAGAAATACAAATGGTTGTATAGTAATGTGGATGCTGTTTTCTTTCTGCCTGGGAAGGAAATTGGAGTATCTTTCTGTTAATGTAGTTTCTGACTTTATAGCTATTCCTGGCTCAGGGCTTTGCTTTTCCCATGTCTTGCTACATAAGCCGACAGAGGCATGTGGTAGCTATTACTTTCAATACGTCTCATACTATGAGTTCTAGCTTCACTGCGTCATGTTAACATGGCTCTGACATCCTAACAACCTTGGAGCCCAAACCTGCAAAATGGGGATAATTATCAACTTCATTGGCTGTCGTGATGATTCTATAGTATAATGTGAGAAAAGGAACCACCATGACGCCTGGTACATTTTGCCTGGCTTAATTCTTTACCTTTCCTTACATGTGTAATAAAAGGGCTGTGGTCATCTCACTCCAAAACAGTAGTTGACATCCTGATTCAGCCATAGTCATACAAGAACGATCTGACAGAGTGGAAGCCTTATGTATTACGTTTTCCTTCTGAATTTGGCTATACTGATTTTTTAAACAGATTTGTTGAAGTATAAATTACATACCATAAAATTTGCCCATTGCAGGTATATAGTTCTGTGATTTTCATAAATGTATGGGGTTGTGTAACCATCACCCAGTACAGTCATAGGGCATTCCCATCACCCCAAAACATTTCGTCATGCCCATTTGCAGCAGCTCACTTTCACGTTCAGCACTAGGCAGCCACCGATGGGCTGTCTTTCTCTCTAAATTTACCTTTTCTAGACACTCACATAAATGGAATGGCACAATTTGTACAGTCTTTTGTATCTGGCCTCTTCACTATGCGTAATATTTTTGAGGTTCATCCCTGTTGCAACAATGTATTAAGGTTCACCCAGAAAAACAGAACCAATAGGATATTTGTAGATATATAGAAAGAGATTATGAGGGATTGGCTCACGTGATTACAGAGGCCGAGCAGTCCCGCGGCCTGCAAGCTGGAGACCCAGGAAAGCAGTGATACAGCTCCAGTCCACATCTGAAGGCCTGAGAACCAGGAGTGCCAGTGTCCGAGGACAGGGGAAGATGGCTGTTCCAGGTCCATTAGCAGCTTTGCCCCGTCTGCTTTGTTGTTGTATTCAGGCCCGCAGAGGACTGGGTGATGGATGCCCCTCCCAAACTGGGGACGGTGATCTTCTTTACTCAGTCTGCTGGTTCAAAGGCTTGTGTCTTTTGGGAACAACCTCCCACTGACATGCCCAGAAATAGTGTTTTACCAGCTATTTGGGCATCCCTTAACCCAGTTAAATTGACCCATGAAATTAACCATCACAAGCATGTATCAAGATTTTATTCCTTTTCATTGCTGACTAGTATTTCATTGTATGGGTGTACGGGTATACCACATTTTATTTATCCGCTTATTAGTTGCTGGAAATGTGGATTGTGTCCAGCTTGAGGCTATGAAGAATAATTGATGCTATGAGCATTCCTGTACGTGTCTTTGTGTGGACATATGTTTTCATTTCTCTTCGGTAGATTCCTAGGAGTGAAATTACAGGGTTATTGTAAGTTTGAATTTAACTCTTTAAAACTGCCGAATTGTTTTCTGAAGTGGCTCCGTCACTTTACGTTCCAGCTAGCAATGCATGAATATTCCAGCTTCTCCACATCATCACCAATGCTTATACTTTTTGTTATAATTATTCTAGTGAATATGAAGTGATATTTATTGTGGCTTTAATTTGCATATTCCTAATGACTAATAATATTGAGCATCTTTTCATATACCATATTTTGGCGTGTATAATGAGCACTTTTTTAAGCCCAAATTTGTGAGGGAAAAATAAAGATGCACATTATACATGGGTAGTACTAATTCTGTATCTATTGTATAGAAATGTTTTTAATTCTGTTGTTTATGCCTATGAGTTAAAAGTGTAACTCTAGAAATCAATAACCATACCCATATGCAAAATAATACCCTGGAATATGATAATCAGTTTTGTTGAACTTATGATAAACTTTCAATGAACAAGAGTTCTTGGCTTTCTGTGATGCATAAATATCATAAATTTGTTACCGGTACATAAAATTTCTTGTACCTTGCATCTGTTCTTTTGTTTTGTAATTATTTTTTGCATAAAATTTCTCAGACCATAATACATTAAAAAAATAAATGTTAAAATTCCTTTATGATACAAAAAACAAGTACCAAAATGACAAAAATTTGAATTAAAAAATTAAAATGAAAGATGTTTTTCCCTGCAAGTTTGGGCCAAAAACATAGGTGCACATCATACACAGCAAAATACATACTTATTGCAATATAATGTCACGTGTCTTCTTTGGTGAAATGTCTGTTCAGATCATTTGCCTTTTTTTTTTTTTTTAAAGATTTTTATTGGGGAATTGGGGGGATGGGAACAGTGCTGCAGAATGGGGGAAAGGGAACAGACAAGTTGCTGTCGTTTTGTTCTTCAGTCTAGTTGTGGAGGACGTTGCTTCACTGGCCCAAGTTGGCACCATCATTGTGCTCTTCCCAGGCGAGGCTGATCAGTCGCTGGCTTCTGGACAGCCGTTCACTGCGGCTGCTGGCCACTCACGCTGGCTGCTGGCTACACACAGTAGCCCATGGCAACCCACTGCAGCAGGGGCTGCAGCCTACGCCTTCACCGGTGACTCTCGGCAGCCCAGCTCCAGGTTGAGCTGTTGTTCAGCATCTTAGCTGTAGAAGGCAGTGTCACTGGCCCTCATATGTGGGATCTGAACCAGGGCCCTCTGGCGTTCCAAGCCAGTTCTTAACCATTGCGCCAGCCCCATTTGCCTATTTTTAAATTGGGTTTTCTTACTACTGAATTGTAAGAGTTCTTTATATATTCTAGGCACAAGTCTTTATCAAATTTATATAATGCAAATAGTTTCCCCTGTGGCTTATATTTATGTTTTTGTCTATGGCTTTTATGTTCATTTTCTTAATATTTTTTTAAGCACAGATTTTTAAATTTTTGATGGGTTATGCATTTGATGTCATTTTTGAGAACTCTGACCAACGTAGAGTCACAAAGATTTTTCTCCTGTTTTCTTCTAGAAATCTTATAGTTTAACTCTAACATTTAGGTTTGTGTGTCATGTTAATTTTTGTGTATGGTGTGAGTTAGGATCTAATTTCATTATTTTTGCATGTGGCTGTCCAGTTTTCTCAGCATCATTTGTTGAAAGTACTATTTCCCCTCCCCCATTGAATTATCCTGGTATTGTTATCAAAAATCAATTGACTAGAAATATAAGGACTTGTATCTGGACTCTCATTTCTGTTCCATTGATCTATGTGCCTCTGCTTGCGCCAGTACCACTTTGTCTTACTTTCTGTGGCTTTAGAGTAAGTTTTGACATCAGGTAGTAATAAGCCTCCAACATTGTTCTTTTTCAGCATTGTTTTGACTAGTCTAGATCCTGTGCATTATCATATAAATGTTTGGTGCAGCTTGTTAATTTCTACTAAAAAGCTCACTAAGATTTTGATAGGAATTGTATCAAAATTATAGGTCAGTTTTGGGAGAATTAACATCTCAACATAATTGAGTGACTTTTTAGGTCAACTTTTCATTTGTAAAAATTTTAAACTTACAGAAAAGTATGTATGTAATTATCTCTAACTTATTTGAAAATAGGTTGCAGGTATCATGCCCATTGCCCCTGCGTACTCAGTGTGCATTTCCTAAGAATGACACTCTCTTACATGACCATGGTAGAGTTACAAACTTCACTGGATTTAACATTATTGCAACTCTTTAATCTGATCATTAATCATCCATATTCCAGTTTTACCAATTGAAAGACACTTCATAGCCTATTTTTTCCTCCTGAACAGGATCCAAACTAGAATCCCATCATTCAGAGCACTCCCTCAGCCTTTCTTTGCCTTTTATAACATTGACAGTTTTGAAAAGACATTTCTGAAGCAACATCAGAAGATTTCAGAAAATACATCGATTTACAGTTTGGAAATAATTTAAAAATTATTTTAAAATGCGTTAAGATCAATGTTTTGTGCTTTTCCTTTGTTATTTCTGCCTGCTTCTATTCATGTTGTGCTCTCCAAGTCGGAATGCCACTTAGGTGACGGCATGTCCTTCTCCAGGCGACACATCGGGAGGCACACAAGGTCGGTCTGCCCTTCATTGGTGACCATTTTCACCCCCTAGTCACGGCGGTGTTGAGCTCCTCCACTATGTAACTACCATTTTCCTCTTCCATTTAGTAAGTGCTCAGACTTTTCTTTTTGAACCAGTATTTTAGATTTTTCTCAGCATCCCTCGCAGGGAGAGGAACTACCCCTGTACTTGCAACACTACAAGTAATTGCTACCCCCAATGAAGGGAGCGTCGATAATGGCATTAAAACCTGAAGATCTTTTTAATATGTATTTAAGGCTTTTGCCTAATGGATGATGAGAATTAGAGAAAGCTGCTACCGAGTGGATGACAGTTTTCTTATCCACTGTATTCTAATACAAGATTAACTCCTTTCCGCTGTTCTATTAATATCTCCAGTTAGACTTCCCTGATTTGATCCCTGCCATGCTTGTTCATGAATAAATGAATGGAGCTGTGTTCCTGTAGGAATTTTTAAGGGTTTGTGGGGGTTTTTTTCTATTCTATCAAATCAAGATAAACGATCAGCTTAAAAGGAATGGCTCAGACTTTATTGGAAAGAGTAATACTTGGAGAGAAAAAAACATTTTCAATAGCTAGGGAAAATTAAAAGGATGATGACAAATCCAAAGCGTGTGCCACGTCTCATCATTATCTTGGCATCCAGTTAATAGGAGAGGATGACTGCTTTGTTATTAAATTATGTAGATGCTAATTGAAGGCACAACCAAATAAGAGGATCAGTTGCCTTCAAAAGCACTTCCAGATTATTAGCTGTGATGTCAGCTATGGAACGCAGTTTCTAGACCCATTTGCAATTCTCAGACTGAATACTTCTCCTAGGAACATGCATGCTTTGGGAAGGCACAGTTGTATAGCGGGTCTTCATGGCGAACATTCATTCTCAGAGTCACTTTTGCATCTGAAGATGGAAGCGTTCCCCCATAATATATTACAGCCTGGGTCACCAGGAAGATGGATTAGACTTTGCCTAAAAGTCTATGGGGTGATGTTGGGTAGCATCAGTTTAGGATTTGAAATGCCCCAGGCCATAGAAATGGCTCAGCCCAACCCCCAAAGCTCATGACAATTGATACATCTCTCTGAGAGAAATTACAATAACAACCTGGATAGCCCTTTACCCTTTGGTAAGCACTCTTGGAAATACCTCCTTTGAGGCAGATAGTCAAAGTGACTTGGTTTAAATCTTGCCATCACTATCTCCTGACTGTGTAATCTTAAAGCTGTTTCACCTCATTGTGAGAGATAAGAGTGGATCTGTAATATGGAGATAACAGTGGAGCCCTGCTCTTAAGTTGTGGGAACAAAATGGGGTAATATTGATCAAGCGCTTAGAACAATGCCTGGCACACAGGAAATGTATAATACAAGTATTGATCATCACCTTAATATCCTACTGAAGAAAGTAAAGACATGGATTAATATCCTGTTTTGATGAATGAAGTTGAAACCAGCAGTTTGATCATTTGCCTATCATCACACAATAATTGATGGAGGACCTAAGACAGCAGGAAGCCACTCTGAGCCTTTGAGTTCTGCTTAAGTCCCTAGGGAGGGTTCCTCTTCCCTCCAGTCTCCTGAGCATTTTATCACATTAAATAGTTTTGAAGCATAGAAGGCCCTGAGGACCCCACCTGGATATATGGAACAAGGCCTGGACCAGATAATGTCCCCACAGAAAGGCTTGGCCCCTTGCCCCAGCCCCCAAGCCCTCCAGAGCTTGGATCTATGATAGCTGCCACAGATTCAGTGAGCAGCCAGTCAAATGGGGGCAGGAAAAACACGACTCCCACTGCCCCCTGCCCCTTCCATGCTCCCAGCTAACCCAGCAGGAAATCTCACTGGTGCACTGGCTCCACCAAACCCAACAGCCACAGTGGCAGCAGCAAAGGTAAAGTTAGGTCTCCTTCAGAAATAAAGACCAAGGAAGTATCTGAGAGAGGGATTTTATAACTTCAGATCTTTAGGGAATGGAAATTAAATTTGACCCAGCTTTGACAGTGGACATCACAGAGGCACTTGTTTGCAAAATTACCTTCATTTTTGTTATACATTAACATTAAAAGGGACAAAGCAGAATAGATAATTGAGTGAACACTAGCATCATCAACACTAGTTATAAAGAGAGATAAAAAGCATACACACATACTCTGCAGCTGTAGGTAGCACATTCTCTAAGTAGACCTCCTTCCTGCTAAGATCCACGGACAACTTAAAGCCCTGCAGCCTTTCCTGAAACATACACAGATGACAAAAAGAAAAGAGGGGCTGATAAAAAGACAAACATTGCTTCCAATAATCAACTGTTCTGGAGTCCCTGTTTCATTAGGTATTTCATTAATTACCCAAACACGAAGAATAAAAGGAAATAAAATAGAGAGGGGGAGAAAAGGATTTAAAAAATAAAAAGAAGTATCATGCTCACATTCTTTAAAAAAAAAAAAAAAAGATTGGAAGAAATGTACCAAAGGGTTTAGTGGTTCCCTTTGGATGATGAGATTGTGGGTGTTCAGTTTGGTTCTTCTTTCTATATGTATCCTCCATATTGATAAGAATGTATTTGACAATGAAAATTGAGGAAAGCCCATTTTTTTAATCAATACCCGCTGGGTACCAGTTGTAAAGGTATGCACTGCAGAGCCCACATTTCTAGCATCATCACCTAGGGAGCTGTGTGGTCACTAGGTTTGTTTCCTTCCTGGTGAGACAGAGCTGAGCTGTCAATTGCACATCACTCTGCCTGCTACTTAACTAAAGATGTCTGAACTTGAGGAACTGGAGACCTTGCCATTACAACTGGGGGTGGGGGAGGGTATAAAAATATGTGTGGACATCTTTTCTTTGTGCATAAAGAGATATGACCAAACCCTGTACCTTACCAACACCTCTGAAATGTGTTGAGAATGAGCCAAGGATCAAGATTCCTCCTCTTACTCAAACAGGGCCTAGCTGGCAGGGTCCCCAGGGAGCTCAGTCAAACCCGAGATGGGCGTACTTGGCCTCAGTTAACAGTATACAAGACCAAGAGCAGAGATGCCAAAGCAAAAGCCAGAACACCATCCCAGTAAATTGGTATAGACAGAGCAGGAAAAGCTGGATACCGAGTCAGAAGTCAGAGCTCCAGAAGTCAGAGCCCCTGGAGATCAAGTTGTGGGTGGGAGAAGGTTCCCTGTGTGGGAAGAAGGGGATCTCCCGCTGCCCCCCTCACCATAGAAAAGGAGCGGGATTCCACTGAAAATGCCAGTGTGGCTGGGATGGGATGATTCGTAAACCCCTCTGAGCTTGTCGGAATAAGGATTCATTCAAATGTGAACTGCAGCTATCTATATTATTGGGCGTGATTGAGAAGCATTCTAGGTTCCTGGCCTGACAAACACTGGGTTCTTACAGCTCTCTCACTGCCCATCTAAACCTGACGATAGAGAAATCGAAAGGGATTTGTATCTCCAAGGAATACATGCGTTGCTGGTACCATATTACTATGAAGACGTTTTTTTTTTTAATGTGTACCATTCCCTTCATGTGAGATGCTTGACAGGCTCTCCGTAAAAATGCTGTGCTTCGCTATCTTTGCTAAGGAAGCACTAATGTTACCTGAAAGGGAGGAAATGAAAGATATTTGCCAAATATTGAACATCTTGGCAGGTATCAATACTATGATTTTTATAAGAAATTAGATTCTCTAAGTTTGTGGGTAATAGATTTAGAGATTGCCCAGATGGCTTAGTGAATGACAAATTGGAAACAGAGCATAAATTATGTTTCTGTTCTAAAACTAAGCAGGATAGAAATCTAAAGAGCATTAACAAATAGTAATTGCTTATAACCTTTTAATGTCATCTTGGCTAGAGAGGTTATTTGGGTGTGGATGCTCCAAATAACAATTAAGAAGCCTTTTTCCAACGTAGTTAACCCAGCAGATATGAGTGGAATGCTGCCATCTTGGTGCCAGACACTATTCTAGGCGTTGGGAATATAGACGCAAGCAAAATGACAAAGTACTTGTGCTCATGGAGCTGACACTCTAACAGGGAAAGACTGATAAACAGGAATACATAAGCAAAATATATGGAATGGTAAATGGAGGATGTATGCAACGAAGAAATCTAAAGCCAAAAAAGATGGTGCTTCGACTTAGAAAGGGGAGAAATGCAGCCAGTGGCCCCAGCTTCAGAATAGAAATGGTTTCCAGAGTGGGTGGCAGGAGGCTCGTACAAGTCACTTCACTCTCTGGAGAGCAAGTTTCCCATCTATCAAGTGAAGGAGTTAGACTGTGTGGCCTTTGTCACAGACGAGCTCTTACAGCTCTGGTCGATGATGACGGTGCTTTGATATATGACACAAGGGAAATTAAGAAACAGATTGGACTTCAAACTTAGAAAGTGATTCACCAAGTAATGTTCTTTTCTGCCAGGAATACAAAGCCAGAGATTGCCCTGAGGGAGGCCTCTGCTTTGGGTTGACTGCTCCCAGAAGTCACCACGCTAGTACTTTCCACTGGGCAATGGAAAATAATATGGAAGGAAAAAAAACCAGGGATAACTGGTTTACATCTTGAGGATATTACAGACGTTTATAATTGCCTCTTTAACATTTTTTTTAGAATTCACCACCTGCTGGGCCCTATCATTTTTCAAGCCCAGTGTACAGATTAGGAAATTGGGAAATAAAGATTAAGTAACTTGCTCAAATTCAAATTTATACAGTTTCAGTTCAAGGATTTAAACCCAGTTCTCTCTGATACCACAATCTGTAATCTGTGCACCTGGACACGTTTTTATAAGTGCCTCATTCTTTACCCTAAAAATCTTTCCCAGATGTAGATGTGCTCAACAAAATTCAAAACAACAAATTACCTGGTTTCTTCGGGAAAAAAATTGCAAGAAAAAAAGAGTGAGTGAGAAATAACCGATAAGTTAAGAGTGACTTAAGAAACAACTGATTTCAATGTGTGGACCTTATTTTGATTCAAACAAACTATTTGAAATCAATGTATGGAATACATTCAGGAATTTGAATGCTAACAGGGTATTTGAAAATATTAAAGGGTTATTTTTCTTTTTTTAAGTGTGGTAACATTGTGACTATGTTTTTTAATAGTTATTTTAGAGGTACATACTTACCCATTGCCAGAGGCAATGATATGCTATCTGGGATTAACTTTAGAATAATGTGTTGGAGGGAGTATAAATAAACAAAAATGGCTATGTGTTGATCACCATTGTAGCAGGGTCATGGCAGTTGTTATACTATACTATACATGTTATAGTCTTCCAGTTTTGTACATGCTTAAAATCTCCCACAATAAAAAGTAAAAACAAACCGAACAAAACTCCCTTGCCATGCTGAATGTGGAGCTGGTTGCAATGACCGCCTGCCACTTTCTTAGGTGCCCTGTCTCCTCCATTAGACTGGAGGCAAGAACCAAGTCTAATGGTCAAAGCTTACACACCACCGCCTGTTGCTGCCTTGGTTTATAGAGCTGGCCTAGACATTGGGCTTCTTGCCTATGGTAGACTCTCCTCTGCTGGGTCTGCAGCTTTTATGCAACCAGCCTCACAGACCATCCCCCCCGGGGAACCCAGGAAGCAATGTGATATAATGAAAAGAAGGTGGTCTTGGGTATCAGAATGTTCTTCATTGGAAGTGTGGCCTTACCTGTTAGTAGCTGCATAATCTTGAGCAAAGCCCTTTCTTTACTTGCTGAGCCTTGAGGAGGGAGCTATGGTGATCAAAGAGAATAGCATAAACATAATGGAATAACATAAACCCTAACAATCCCTCCCAAGAATCTGGACTCCCAAGTGAGCTAAGGCCCTGCAACGATTCAGGGGAAGAAGTGGTCTCTGTAGGGGGAGTGACTGACATTTTTCTAGGTCACCTCTATCTTCCATCCTGGGCTGAGCTCCCTGAGAGAAGGAAGCATACCTTGTGCTTCTTTGTGTTGCCAGCATAGCAAGGTGGGAAGAATGTGGCCTTGGGGTCAGAGAGTCCTGGGTTCAAATTCTGTGTCTGTTGCTTATCTACCATGGCACCTTTGACAAATGTTTTAGCCTCCTTCTCTGTGAAATAGCAATAATAATATCCCCTAAAAGAATTCAATGAATCAAGAGATTCAAATATCCATCTCATAGATGGTACTCAGGATGTGTTAGTTTCCCACCACCCTCAGGTGCTTTCTTGATGTTTAGTGAATAAGTGAGTGTAACTAGATGTTTCTCTAGAAAATAGGTGCCTCAGAAGCAGAGTCCAGCTGCATAGGTTTTTTACTGCGCAAAGACATCTGGGATGGACTCCTCAAGCTGTGCACTTGAATGTGGGACTGTTTGCCCAAAGGAAGGGCGTCTTTGTCCACTTTGTGCAAAGGAAGGCAAGAGGGAGGAGGTGGGCATAACAAGTGTATAGAATACATAACAAGTGGAATATCTACATAAATTAATTGTTTCCAAGGCTTAGTTGGTTCTCCCAATACCATTTTTTGAAAACTCCCTCTTTTCCTTTTTTCCCCCAGTACCACCTTTAACATAGACTAATTTCTTTTTAATCTTGTTGGGTGTTCCATTTAGTTCCATTAATCTATTGCTGATCTCACGCCAGTGTTTCAAGTTGGCATCTAGAAGTGCTAGTGGTCCAAGGGGGGTTCGGAACTCCATTCAGAACTGAAGTTAGATGTGTGCTTTGCCTAACAGGAAACTCGTTATCATTTTGCACCTTAGATCACAATATCGTAAGGTCAGAAGGTACTGTTTCGGACAGTAGTATAGACCTAATGGGGGATGAATCATTTGTGCCTGAGAGTAAGATCACACCATGAACAAGGAAATAAAGGGATGTTGGAAAAACTCTAAGCCTGTCCCCTGTAATTAAAAATGTGGTAGAGGTCAATGGACATCCCTAGAATTTGGTCAGTTTTTCTTTTTTCTACAGTTAACAGAACTGCGTGAGCTCTCACTGACCTGCCTACTGTCTGGGGTCCCCAGCCTGGTTCAGCGTGTGTCTTCCGGCTCTGTCACCCTGTGAGAAGCAGAGGGACTCTTTGGTTGTTTCTTCCCAAGCAGGGTTAGCACAATGTTATCAGACATTTCCAGGCAGAGAGTAGAGATGGCTTTTTCCTGACCTCATCCTAGCGTCTCTCATCTCCTGCTGTCAGACCATCATATGGCTACAGAGTCAGCCCACCCTCAGAGAACAGTAGTTGGAAGAAACCAGTATGTTTTTTACTTTGAGTGTCCAAGTTTGTAGCAGGGTAGATGTCATGCAGGACTGAGCTCTGAACAACACCTCCTGAACCTCCTATGCCACGGGTTCCCCAAACAATAGAGGGCAGGAGGAAGGAATAGAGGAGGAAGAGGGTTAGAGGTAATTATTCGCTCCTCCTGTTGTAGTCTCCCTGTGTTAAACCCATACCTCTGTTTTAACCTTTATCACAGTGTGGTGGTGTTTGTTTGTTTATCTGTAGGTCTGACCTCCCCCTGCCCCCACCAACCCATGAGCTGCCTAAGAGTGTCAGAACTCTCTTAACCGTTTTCATAATCTAGCATGATGATTGGAGTGTAGTAGGTGGTAAGTCAGTATTTGAGAAATTATGGAGTGAGTGAATCTCAGAGTGTGTGACAACATTAGTATTTTGTGAAAACCCCCCACTGTGTTCAGTTCAGCCACGTTGTGTATGTGGTGGGTGCAAGGGGAAAGGAAAGTGTTTCCTTAAAAAAAAAGCAAAAAACAAAAAAAAAAACACCTCCACGATTGCCTAATGCCTTGGAACATTTTCCAGGTCTGTGTCCCTAAAATCAGAGAAGGAATCTGGGCAATGAGATTGGAGCTCTTTGCTGAGAAAGCTGAACATTGTTCTCTAAGCAGGTGACACATTACAACATGAGCATGTTGAGCCCCTGACAGCCTGGCTGTGACTGGCAGAGCTTTGCTGGGTTTTGCCTCTGCAGACAGGACCTCAGGACCTCACAGAAAAGCTCCAGTGAAAACAGGAAAATCCTGGAAGTGGCAGAAGCCCAACTTCCAATTGCTCCTTCACCGTGCGGGTTCAACTCCGAGCAGCTTTGCCAATCACATAGGAATGTCCTTTGGGAGAGGTTTTACTTACCCTTTCCTTCCTTTGGTGAGCTTTATCTTTATTTATTGTTTTCTTTTAAGGCAAAGAAAAAGCTCGAATAATTCTTACCACAGCTCGCAGGCACACAAAGGGAAGGCCCAGCGCCCTCTGTTCAGCCTTCACCCAAAACTGCACTCGCAGGCCAGCTCCATCCCAGGACCATCCTGGGAGGGAAGGTTTAATTGCTAATTAAACATGCTCCCAGGCTGTGACCAGGAGTCTCTGGGAGAAGGCTTTAGGGCAGTGTGCAGTTATACCCTCTCCACATAGAGATGAACAGGACTAAAAATCCACCCACCCCGACCCTGTACCAAGTAACGATGCTGGCGAAGATGCCATATGGGTTCACTATACTATGAGAGGCCAAGGAGCGTTGAACATCCCATAAATACCTCCAGCTGTTTACCTACCTGGAAGTGTGCTGGGTACACACAGTCCTTTTCCTGAAGGCAAACTTTTAAAAATCATTAAGTCGCCTTTAGATAAGAAGCTTTCTCTTGGCCAGCATCGCTTCCCATGCAGAAGCCTGTGGTGCCGTGGCCCTGTGTGTGTGAGACTGTGTTGCTATGGAAAGTAGCTTTGGCCAGGAGACTCCATGGGGGACACAGAGAGGTGAGAGGAAGCTCTCATCTGAAACTAAAGGGAAGGTGGAGAGAGAGAGAGAGAAGGAGGGAGGGAGGAAAGGAAGGAGGGAGGGAGAGAGAGAGAGAGAGGGAGGGAGAGAAAGGGAGGGAGAGAGGACACATGTTTTATTTCATATGTGGGTTATAGTTAGCTTTCTTGGGAAAATCTTTTCTCAGAATGACATAGGGGAANAGCCACAGTTAGTGGGCTGCCGCCTTAAGGTTCTACAGCTCATCCTTGCAGTTTTTGTTCAGTTACATATCAGTTAAAAGAGAAGTTGTCTGCACATGTGTGCTTGTGTGCATATGTGTGCATGCATGCACACACACACACACACACTTACCTAGACATTCTCTGAGTTTACTTTAAGTGCCTGATTTAATTAGCCAAGAGGACAAATGTCACCTGAAGCCATGGGGTGGGGCGGGGCACACTAGGGCCAGAAGATGATATTTGATGCAGTATATCTCAAAATGGCTGCCTTTAGCCCCAGAGTCTCTAACAGTAACATACAGCTGCAGGTGACATCGTCTACACACTGGTCTTCCCAGGTCCAAAAAGCTCAAGTCTTGCTACATCACAGCCTTTTACACCAACAACATACATCACCATCCAGAAAGAACATAATCCAAAGTCTTTGTGCTTCTATTTAAGGGACTTTTGACAAATATTAGACATGCAGCATCAACGAGGCATGAACGTCTTCATTCATTCAATCTGTCATTTTTCTTTTTTTAATTTATCAAGTATCTGCTATGTGTAGGAACTGTTCTAGACATTGGAGATATGCCAGTGGTGAGGGGCAGGTAGATGTTGCCTTGGTAATGCTTACATTCCACTGGAGGATACTGAAAATAACTTAATAAAAAAAGAGACATGTAATATGAACTGAGATATAGTGTGAAATGTTATGGGGAAAAAATGAAGTAGAGTTAGGGGATAAAGGGTGATGGACGTACACTTTCATATGGGAGATGGTTACAGAAGGCCTCTCAGATGACATTGCAGCAGAGACCAACATCAAGTGCAGGAGGAGCCTTTAAAGCAGAGACAAGTTCAAAGACCCCGAGGCAGGAGCCTGCTTAGTGTGTTGGAGGACAACATGGAAGTCAGTGTCTGGAGCAGAGTAAGGGCGGGAGAACAGGAAGAAATGAGTGCATAGGAAAAGCTGTTGACCGTTAAGACTTGGGCTTTTGCTCTAGGTGGGCTTGGAAGTCCTAGAGGGCTTTGAGCAGAGAAGTAACATGTTACTGTGTTTAATATTATCTTTCTTTGAATGATATTTTTGCCCCCTATTTGTGAGCCTTCTGAGAAATATCATTATCTCTCAGTCCACCGCAGACTCTGATGTAATGCTCCTTTTATTTGGGCCATGCAGGCACTGAGTTAGGTCTAGGACCTTACTCCCATATCCATTCCCCCTCACTTCCTGTCTGTCCACCTTTTACTCTAGCTGTCGCTGCAGGAATCAGCCATATGGAGAAATAACCAGACAGTATCTGCCTCAGTCACCTCCACATCTTACTCATTCTGCCCCCGACTTCTCTGCCACTGCCATGTGGGATGACTGCGAGGACCACTCAGCCCTTTTGTTGCACGCACACTCCTGACATGTGAGCAAGTTAACACCCCAAGAGGCAGGCACCCTTTGACTAATGTGTGACAGAGCCAGTGGGTAGATTCTCCCTCTTCAGTCCTTTCAAAAGACAGGGAGGTACATTCTGCACAGCTTCTCCAAGGATCCCCAGTAAGATTGAGCCCCAATTGCCTACAGTGGCGATCAGTTCAATAAGACAGTCTTGGATGTTATTTCTTTCACTTTCTCATTCTTTTCAGATTTTTACACCTATTCTCTGAAATTGCTCTGCACAATAAACTACCTACAATTAAGCCATGTCTCAGACTGCCTTTTTGGAAAGTAGGGTTAAAATACCCGCTCTCCTTTCACCTGCCTTACTCTGCTCCTGCCTCTTCATTCAAAGAAAGAAGGAAGGAAGGAAGGAAGGGAGGGAGGGAGGGAGGAAAGGAAGGAGGGAGGGAGAGAGAGAGGGAGAGAGGGAGGGAGAAAGGGAGGGAGAGAGGACACATGTTTTATTTCATATGTGGGTTATAGTTAGCTTTCTTGGGAAAATCTTTTCTCAGAATGACATAGGGGAAGATCTTGTATCTGGTTTTAGAGGAAAGTGTCTGATCCGATAGAGTATATCCTTTGTTTTTGTTTTTTCTCTTTTACTTTGTTGTTGTTGCTGCTGATGTTGCTGCTGGTAGAATATTTGCTTTGTTTTGTTGCTTTTGCTAAAATAAAATACCATGTCTTCCAACTATAATCTGCCCTTTGTAGAGAATGCAGTTTGCTTTGTTGCCTCATTAAGATTCTAACTAACTCATGCTTTCTATGCTGACCAGGTCACATCTGTTTTTTTCATGTGCTCAAATGGATTAAAACTAATAACAAATAACTTTATAACAAAACATACCAGGCTGAAGGAAGAAAAGGATCCCTAAAAAGTATATTTGGGATCCACTTCAAAATAAAACATTAGAAGTGAGTGTAGACAACATAACATACCAGGAAAGGGGGATAAGAGAGAGCCCTAAAAAGTCATAGTTATATGATGTCTGGAATTTACCTCAAAGCATTGGCGGGGGCGGGGGAAGATGATTGGGACTTTGATGAGACAGGGCTGCCAGGAGTTGATAATTGTTGATTCATGGAAGTTCAGAGTGCTATTCTGCATACTTTTATGTAGGTTTATGTAAGTCTGCAACAAAAAGGCAAAAGAAACAGTTGTGCACATGTCCCTTAGCCCTTAGGCTTGGGAGAAAACACAGGATATCTCGAAGAAGTCAGGCTGCAAGCTACTCAGATATTTTGCTAAGAGGACGATACCGACATTTAGTGTAGTGGATGCTTTATTTGGAGATATTCACTGTCACCAAATGTCTCTTTGGTAATGAAAAAAAAATGCTGGAATAAAGAAACCCCTGGTTATGGATTTGATCCAGACTTAACAGGTCTCTTCCACTGCGATTATTTTATGGGGCAATTTACCATCCTAATGACACATTCCTCTGATGGAACATTCTAATAGAGGCAGAGAAACTAGACAAATGACTGTTTCCTAAAACCAACAGCCAAGCATCCAGTGCAGACTACAGTGTGGATTGAACAGCCAAAATATTGCCTTTCATCATCTGTCAGAACCCTCCGGGGAGCAGAAGGCATATGGAATCTGCCCTTAGCTACTATATCCGTTCCATTTAGAAATTGCAAGCTACAAATCCATGCATGCCCCTCCCTTCCCCACTTCAAGGACTCGTATTGATTATCATTTCTTTCTCTCTGATATCCCCAGGAGCCCCCTGTGTTCTGTGATGCACATACTTCCCTGGAGACAAACCTAATTAACTTTCAAGAATCAGAGCAAACAATCTTATTAATATTTGTCAGGGGAATTCTAGTGAGGGAGGACGGGAAATCTCAAGAACCGAAAGACCAGACCAGAAGTTAATTTGTGTCAAAAAAACATGCTGAAACTTCCAATTCCATTTCCTGGCTGGCACTTTGAATCATGGTCTGCCTGGATGAGTCAGGACCCTTAGAGGGGGCTGAGATACCCAGTTTGTCACTAGAATAGCCACTCTTCATATTGGGTGGGGCAGCGTGTAAGAGAGGAAAATGGCCTCTCCGTGGAATCTTCTCATCTCTTAGAGATGTGAGGAAGCTGCAGGTCTAACCTATAGGCTGGAGATCCCACTGGCAGTAGTGCTGTTCAAGGGAGATGCTGACTATCTGGAAAAGTCTCTGTATGACTCTTGTTGTAGTCGTGACAAAAATTGACAAGAGAGAGCTTCTTGGAATCCAGGCACCAAATGCAAACGGACACATCCATTCCCACCAGCTCTAGAGGATGGTTAACATGCTCACCGAACAGGGAAAGCTGGAAGCGTTGGAGTATGTGGCAAGAGACATCCATAGTGAAGCACAGAGAGCAGAGATCTCCATCTCAACCTGCACGCTCTCTAGAGGTCGGTAGAGGAACTTGTATTAGAACAAGATCTTTCTGATGCTATTGATAATTAGCCTTATTGGGAAATGCTCAGAGCCCCAAGCTTACATTTGGAGCCAGGTTCTGGCATATTTCAAGACTTTCTAAAGATTGGGGGGTGGGGGGAGGGAAACACTATCCACCTTTAAAGCCCTGCTATTTTAGCCATGAATCGCTTAGATTGAGTCTTCTCTCTATCCTTTAAGCTGATTAGTCACATTGCACAGTGTGGTCTTGTAACCAAGGAACCATTAGGAAAGTGGGTGACCATTAGTGTCACTTTGGCAACTATTTCAGGCAGATAAATTGAAGGAGAAAGGGAAGAAAGTCTATCTCCTGTAGTGCTAAGTATTGGACAGATGGTATCATAGAATCAGACCACGCCCTCAGTCCCTGACACTAATCCATCAAGACCCCATCTGAGGCAAGATTTGAATGACTGCATAGGCCATGATGCCAAGGCCCCAGGGAGCTCTGGCGTGGGTGCAACACCTCTCCTCACAGGGTGAGCTTCTCTTCTCAGGGAGCCTCTAATCCTATGAGGAAAGATCTAGATCTGTACTGTCCAGGATGGTATCCAATAGCCACACATGGCTATTAAATTTTCATTTTAATTAGCTAACAACTCAGCACCCCAGTAATACTAGCTACATTCAAGTGCAAAAATAGCCACATGTGGCTAGTGACTACCATGCTAAACAACACAGATCTAGAACGTTTTCAATATTGCAGAGAGTTCTTGAAGTAGCACTACTCTATTCCACAGGTCAGCAAACTATGCATGGCGTGTGCGCCAAATTCAGCCCACCCCTTAGGACTTAGACTGAGTTATTTTGGAAGACAGCTGTGCCCATTCTTTTATGTATTATCTACAACTACTTTTACTCGATATGGGCAGGATTGAACAGAGACCATCTGGCCCACAAAGTCCAAAATTATTTACTTTCTGGACCTTCACAGAAAATGTTTTGCTAATCCTTCTCTATACCCTTTGCCCAGAAAAATGTACATGGCTAAATATAAAATTTTACACACAATTTTAGGAAATATGGGACCCCCTTATTTCTATCCATGTAAGCCAAGTTCAGGTTACAAGCTTCTTTGCTAGTTTCATTTTTCTAGAATCTTCAGACCCCAATTTCATACTACTGAAATCTGCAAATGCTAGATTTTTATGATTTCAAAAGATTAAAAATGCCTTTAAAAGGTAATAGAGTTTAGGGCTCTGCTGTGTGTGCGCTGGCATACAGCGTCACTGATATTCTGTGAGTTTCACTGATAAGCCCACCATCATTTAAGGATCAAGCCATTGCCTCTACTTAATATAAACCCCTTCCCTACTTTTAACCCTTCCTCTGAGAGTCTGGACTCAGTGACTCTTTGTTAGTCTCACCACCTGAACCAATCTATTGTCTCTAGAAAGTTGTCAGAATCCTAACTATGTCCCACCTTCTCTGATTCTCGAGGTCCTTGTGACTAAAACACCTTCATTTAACCTCCTCCTTCCACTAGTTGTTCTGTACACGCTCACATATAAGCACTTCCTGCTGCCACAGCCACAGTTAGTGGGCTGCCGCCTTAAGGTTCTACAGCTCATCCTTGCAGTTTTTGTTCAGTTACATATCAGTTAAAAGAGAAGTTGTCTGCACATGTGTGCTTGTGTGCATATGTGTGCATGCATGCACACACACACACACACACTTACCTAGACATTCTCTGAGTTTACTTTAAGTGCCTGATTTAATTAGCCAAGAGGACAAATGTCACCTGAAGCCATGGGGTGGGGCGGGGCACACTAGGGCCAGAAGATGATATTTGATGCAGTATATCTCAAAATGGCTGCCTTTAGCCCCAGAGTCTCTAACAGTAACATACAGCTGCAGGTGACATCGTCTACACACTGGTCTTCCCAGGTCCAAAAAGCTCAAGTCTTGCTACATCACAGCCTTTTACACCAACAACATACATCACCATCCAGAAAGAACATAATCCAAAGTCTTTGTGCTTCTATTTAAGGGACTTTTGACAAATATTAGACATGCAGCATCAACGAGGCATGAACGTCTTCATTCATTCAATCTGTCATTTTTCTTTTTTTAATTTATCAAGTATCTGCTATGTGTAGGAACTGTTCTAGACATTGGAGATATGCCAGTGGTGAGGGGCAGGTAGATGTTGCCTTGGTAATGCTTACATTCCACTGGAGGATACTGAAAATAACTTAATAAAAAAAGAGACATGTAATATGAACTGAGATATAGTGTGAAATGTTATGGGGAAAAAATGAAGTAGAGTTAGGGGATAAAGGGTGATGGACGTACACTTTCATATGGGAGATGGTTACAGAAGGCCTCTCAGATGACATTGCAGCAGAGACCAACATCAAGTGCAGGAGGAGCCTTTAAAGCAGAGACAAGTTCAAAGACCCCGAGGCAGGAGCCTGCTTAGTGTGTTGGAGGACAACATGGAAGTCAGTGTCTGGAGCAGAGTAAGGGCGGGAGAACAGGAAGAAATGAGTGCATAGGAAAAGCTGTTGACCGTTAAGACTTGGGCTTTTGCTCTAGGTGGGCTTGGAAGTCCTAGAGGGCTTTGAGCAGAGAAGTAACATGTTACTGTGTTTAATATTATCTTTCTTTGAATGATATTTTTGCCCCCTATTTGTGAGCCTTCTGAGAAATATCATTATCTCTCAGTCCACCGCAGACTCTGATGTAATGCTCCTTTTATTTGGGCCATGCAGGCACTGAGTTAGGTCTAGGACCTTACTCCCATATCCATTCCCCCTCACTTCCTGTCTGTCCACCTTTTACTCTAGCTGTCGCTGCAGGAATCAGCCATATGGAGAAATAACCAGACAGTATCTGCCTCAGTCACCTCCACATCTTACTCATTCTGCCCCCGACTTCTCTGCCACTGCCATGTGGGATGACTGCGAGGACCACTCAGCCCTTTTGTTGCACGCACACTCCTGACATGTGAGCAAGTTAACACCCCAAGAGGCAGGCACCCTTTGACTAATGTGTGACAGAGCCAGTGGGTAGATTCTCCCTCTTCAGTCCTTTCAAAAGACAGGGAGGTACATTCTGCACAGCTTCTCCAAGGATCCCCAGTAAGATTGAGCCCCAATTGCCTACAGTGGCGATCAGTTCAATAAGACAGTCTTGGATGTTATTTCTTTCACTTTCTCATTCTTTTCAGATTTTTACACCTATTCTCTGAAATTGCTCTGCACAATAAACTACCTACAATTAAGCCATGTCTCAGACTGCCTTTTTGGAAAGTAGGGTTAAAATACCCGCTCTCCTTTCACCTGCCTTACTCTGCTCCTGCCTCTTCATTCAAAGAAAGAAGGAAGGAAGGAAGGAAGGGAGGGAGGGAGGGAGG
>NW_017732517.1:314359-325349 GCF_001890085.2 Hipposideros armiger | reverse complement strand
AGGAAGGAAGGAAGGAAGGAAGGAAGGAAGGAAGGAAGGAAGGAAGGAAGGAAGGAAGGAAGGAAGGAAAAAAGAAAGCCACATAACCTTGGTGTCCAATAGACCTTTAGAGAACATTCATTTCAACACCTTTTGGATCTAACAAATCCTAACAAATTAATATGCCGCTGCTATAACTTATTTCTTGTGGAAAAGATAAGAGCAAGTGGAAAATCAGGAACATGTAAGGGACAGCAGAGCTTGGCAGACAGTTTCAAAGTCAAGAATAAGACTTTTCTTAACAGAGAGAAAAGAGAACTAACCTTTGGCATGGCATAAAAGGAACCAGTGCCTAGGAGTTGAAATGGAGAAATAACTGTACAATTTTATAGTAAGTAAATAATGTGTTTAAGGATATTCAAAGTTTTGGGTCAACTGCATCTTTCTGGAGAGTTTAGTTTCTTAGTAAGCCAATCCTTGTATTTTCATTGAACATCTATCTTACCAGGTTTCCATGCTGCTGCTTTGGGAGAGTCCAAGGGCATTCTGAGATAGCCCCCGGCAGGCTGGGGAGCAGAATATTGAATTTCCAATTATACTTTGGCCATTAATTAACTCTGAACTTGAGCAAGTCATTTTTTTTCTCTGGGCTGTAAATCGGTTCCTTGTTCATACAATAAAATGACTGTTAGGCTTATCGAGTCATAGAATGTTGACTTATGAAGCAGCTTTGGAGCTCTTCCTCATTTTGCAGGTCCAAAAAAATAAAAATAAAAAGTGAGCTTCTGAAAGTCACTGAGTTAGAAGCAGACCTGGCAGTGTAACCCTGGTCTTCCTGGTCCTCAATCTATGGATGAGTTTTGAAATTCCTCCCAACCATGAAATCAAGTAATCCCATAATCAAGGTATAAGACAGTATTTCTGCTCTGAAGGATTCTACAGTTAAATGGAGGAGACACTTGACACATATAAATAGTTATTGTAAGACAACAAATGAAATCCAGTAAACAGAACAACCTCTACTTCTTTGACCATTCCGAGAAGCAAATTGTCAGGAAAACCAGTGAGATTTGAGCCCAACTTTGAAAAAATGGGTGGGTGGAAAAGAGCGTTATGACTATAGGAAAGGAGCCAGAGCAAAGCCATGGACATGGAATCACCTAGGAGGACATTGACCAGATCTGTCCAGCAGGAGTAGATGGATGACATAGGGTTGATATAGGGTTGGTGAGGTATGGTCCTGGGAAAGAAGGAATTCTGGGTGTCTCTCTTCCCTGGGGCTAATCAGAAGCTATATATAGTGAGGGGCCCTGACTTGTTATTTCAGCCTGTAACAGAGGCAAGTAGAATGTGGAAACTATGACCAAGATCTGTTTATGGTAATTAGAGTTAAATCTGCTAATTTCTGATTTGTCCTCAAGCAGTTTTATTTTTAAGCATAACTGATACACAATGTCCCCAGCACCAGGGCTAGTTATAAAATTCAATTAGAGAATAATGAAGAACAATTGACATTTTTTTTTTGCTGGTAATACTTTGAAACAGATTGTTTAAATAAGTACAATTGTTTAGAAACAGAAGTGGATAAGGCCCACCCAATTTGATAAATTTTCTGTTTTAAGTGGGATTGGTGGAAAGGTGGAGAGAGTCAAAATTTCATGTTTGGCAAGGATAATTAGAGGAATGTAATTATGGCAGAACAGTAGCAGTATATATATTTTCAAAAACAAAGAAACAAGTAAGGAAACATTAAAACAACAAACAAAATAGAAATCATAAAACAGGATGAGTGATGTAGACCTAATAACATTTATATCAAGAAATGCAAATAAAGTCCCCCATAGTTTTGTGTTTTACATTTAGGTCTATGACCCATTTTGAGTTAATATAAGATCTGTGTCTAGATTTATTTTTTGCATATGGATATGCAGTTGTTCCAGCACCATTTGTTGAACTGAAAAACAATCCTTTCTCCATTAAATTACCTTTGTTCTCTTGTTAAAGATCAATTGTCTATATTTGTGGGGGGCAATTTCTGGACTCTAATTAGTGTCTTTATTTCACCAATACATATTATCTTGATTATTATAGCTTTATAGTAAGCCTTTTAAGTCAGGCAATGTCAGTCCTTTGACTTCTTCAGTATTGTGGTGGCTGTCGTCTTTTGCCTTTCCATATAAACTTTAGAATCAGTTCATCAGTATCCACAAAACAACTTGCTCTGGGATTTTTTTTTTAAGTTTTTATTGGGGAATTGGGGGAGGGTAACAGAGAAGTTGCTGGTTTTTTGTTTTTCAGTCTAGTTGTAGAGGATGTCGCTTCACTGGCCCATGTTGGTATTATCATTGCACTCTTCCCAGGTGAGGCAGATTAGTCGCCGGCCACTGGACGGCCACTCACAGTGGCTCACCGCAGCTCTCGGGGCTGCCGGCCACTCACGTTGGCTGCCAGCCACTCACGGTAGCACTGTAGCCCACTGCAGCCTACGCTGTCGCCAGCGACTCACAGCAGCCCAGCTCCAGGTCGAGCTGTTGTTCCCCATCTTAGCTGTAGAGGGCGCAGTGTCACTGACCATCTTATCTGTAGAGGGCACAGAATCACTGGCTCTCATGTGGGATCCGAACCAGGGCCCTGCTGCTCAGAGCTGAAGTCCCAAGCCAACTCTTAACCAACGCGCCACTCCGCCGGCCCTGCTCTGGGATTTTGATTGGGATTGTGTTAAATCTATAGATCAGGTTGGGAAGAACTGACACCATAGCAATCAAGTATTTTATCCATAAATATGGACTATCTCTCCATTTATTTAGATCCTCTTGAATTTCTTTCATCAGAGTTTTGTAGTTTCCCTTATGTATAGATAGATCATGTACATATTTTGGTAGACTTATACCTAAGTATTTCTTTTGGGAGAGGGTGCTAACATAAATGGTGTTGTGTTTTTAATTTCAAATTCCACTTGTTCATTGCTGGTATATAGGAAAAGGGACTTTTATATATTAACCTTGCTTATTAGTTCCAGAATTTTTACTTTTGTCATATTGTTTGGTTTTTTGTCAATTGTTTAGGATTTTCTGTATAGACAATCATGTTGTCTGCAAACAGACAGTTTTGTTTCTTTCTCCCCAATCTGTACACCTTTGTTTCTTTTCTTGCCTTATTGCATTAGCCAGGCCTTCCAGTACAGTGTTGAATAAGAACAGTGAAAGGGAACATCCTTGCCTGGTTCCCAGTCTGTATGTAAATTGTACCTCAATAAGATAAGTTAATAAAAAAGCTAATAGTTCTATTTCCAGCAGTGAACATCTAGAACATATAATGTAAGAAAAAACTATTTCCTAATTACAACACACCAAACAAAAAAGCCTAGTTTAACCAAATGGCCCACACATAAACAGCAAGACTTCACTAAGGGACATGAAGATCTGAGTAAATGGAGAGAAACATCAGAGTCTATCTCGAGGGAAGATTTAATATTGCAAAGATTTCCTGAATTCATTTATAGCCTTAATGAAATCCAAATCTAAATTCTAATAATGTAATTTTTTATTCATCTATAGAAAATAGTCTAAAGTTCATCCGGAAGTATAAACTATAGGCAAGAATAGTAAAGACATTTTTGAAAAATAAGAGTAATGAGGAGGAATTTTCTCTGCAAGAAACAAAATATGTCATAAAAAGTATTAATTAAAATATTATGTGCAGGTATAAAAAAATGGACAAATTAAAGAAACAGACTAGATAGCTCAGAAACAATATTTAGTATGTTTAAGAATTTAAAACATAGTAAAGTGTAGCAGTCCAAAAACTGGGGCGAGGATAATTCAGTAAATGGTATTGAGAGAAGTAATGGAGTATTAGGAAAAAATAAGTTAGAGCTTCACCACACATATTATATGGAAGTAAATTACAAATTAATTCAGCTGTTTTTCTTAGTTAGGTTCCCCAGGAAACAGACCTCAGGAGTGCCTGTCTGTTCTATAGGAGGTTCAGTGCTGAGGCAGTGATTGATGGTAGTCGGGCAGAGCAGAGGTAGTCAGGCTGCCACATGCAGTTAACCGGAGAGCTTCGTCCTCTCCAGGGGGAGCTTTGAGCTAGATAGCCCTTCAGAGTTGTCCCAAATTGAAACAAGGGCCTTGGTGCCCTGACATCAACCAGGTGTTGGATGTGGGGTTCACCCTGGAGGGGCGTAATCTTGGGCGACGTAGCTCCCTTTGACCAGGGGAAATTCTGGGAGAGAGATTCAGCTTGTGAGTTGTCAGCAGCCAACACTCCCAGTTGGGACCACAGCCTCAGCTTGGAAGAGGGGACCTGAGTGGCACACAACGACACCCACTACATAGTTAAATGCAAAAGGTGACTTTATAAAAAGAAGTAGAGGACTATTGACAAATAGTCACAAAAATGGGATTGTGAAGGACTTTTCCTTTTGTGTGGTATTTTCCAAATCAGATTGAAAGAGTCATAAAACAGCTGTTGTGACAGTTGGTTGTATCAAGGTGGGGAGTATAAGTGGAAAGAGAAAGCCCTGGGAAAAGCCACCAGCCTCGCTGTAGTTCAGGCGTGACCCCATTGCCTGCAAGGCTCGACATCTGAAGGACTGGCTTTTCTTTCCGGTGCTGCTTCTCTTGAAGCCCTGAAAAATAGAGCATGTCAGCCTTGGTTTGTGGCCTCCGTTATTCGTTCCTACGAGACCCTCAGGATTACTTCACATTTGTGTCCTTGGGGAGGGCCGATTTTCAATCACCCAGAGGGCCCTGCTTCTTTCAAACTCAACATGCTTGTAAGAAAGCCAGGTCTTCAGGCAATATTCTTCCACCGGCTCCTACCTCTCATTCAGTTGCACCTCCCTGGGTGTCCTCAGCCCACCTTTGTGTACCTATTGTAGAAATTCAAGTAGGAGCTGCCGAACTTCCTGCATGGTGAGCTTTTTCCAGACGTGCTCTCTCAGTGTCCCATGTTCTCCTTTGTTACTTTGTTCTAAACCCCTGGGAAGGCTGATGGCTGGTTAGAGGCTATATGATGTTCTAGGAAGGAAGAAGACACCCTCAAGGTTCATGATAACTAGGAAAACAGCAGCCACTGTGACTGCACCAGACACTGTGAGAAGCACTTTCATGTATCATCTCACCAAATCCTCCTAAGTCTCCCGTTTACAGATGAAGGAAAGTGAGACTTACTGATCGAGTTGCCCAGGATCAAACCCTGAAAGCACCCTCCTGAGCCACCTTGATGTGAATTATGATCTGTCTGATTCCAAAGACCTCACTCCTTCAATCACCTCCAGTTCCTCTGGGGCTCTGTGCATTGAGACAGCTATGGACCCCACAGGTGGAACACTTAGTGTGTAGCTACTATGAGATCAGTGATTCTCAGTCTTGGCTTCACATGAGGTTTCTCTGGGGAGCTTTTTTTTTTTTTAAGATTTTTATTGGGGAATTGGGGGAAGGGGAACAGACAAGTTGCTGTTGTTTTTGTTCTTCAGTCTAGTTGTGGAGGACATTGCTTCACTGGCCCAAGTTGGCACCATCATTGTGCTCTTCCCAGGTGAGGCAGATCAGTCGCCAGCTTCTGGATGGCCACTCACTGCGGCTGCTGGCCGCTCACGCTGGCTGCTGGCTACACACAGTAGCTCATGGCAACCCACTGCCACAGGGGCTGCAGTCTACGCCATCACTGGCGACTCATGGCAGCCCAGCTCCAGGTTGAGCTGTTGTTCAGCATCTTAGCTGTGGAGGGCAGTGTCACTGGCCCTCATATGTGGGATCCGAACCGGGGCCCTCTGGCGTCCCAAGCCAGTTCTTACCTATCGCGCCACTCGGCCGGCCCTCGGGGGAGCTTTTTAAAATCCCGTTGGTCCCAGTGAGAAGCCAAGGTTGAGAGCTTCTTATCAGATGCACAGAGAAAATGCCGTAGGATACCAAGTTAGTGTCATCTCAAAAGCCAATGTTACCTTCTTCCTAAATTTTGAGATTGCATCATTGAATGATCCTGTGACTACTTTGAGCATTTTATTTACAGCTTTATTTTCATATTAACCTAACAGAGATAGTAATGAAACAGAAACACAGAACATAGCAGCTTCAGTTGGCTTAGAAATTTTAAGTACTGCCCATGCATCCTCATGTGTGGTGGGGAGTCATAGTTCTAACCATAATTAGGAAACCTACGTTCAATTTTCAGCTTGGTCACTTACCACCTATGTGCTCTTGATCTTAAAATTTTTCCTTAAACTTAAAGGAAGCCAACTAGATTTTTGAGCAGCAGAATGACATGCTGGGGGTGAGGCCTAACCTCTTTCCAGAAATCTGGAAAGCTGGAGACAAAGTTGTTCGAACGACAGAGTATTGATAACACTGCCTTCACCCACCCGTCCCAACCCCCATGAAGTTGAAGATATGGAGAGCAATCTGATGCATATTTGAACTTAAAGAGTTAGGAGAGCCTGCTCTTTGTAAGGATTCCTTAAACAGAAGCATGTATATTGTTAGTTCTTCCAAAATGAAGATGTAAGACCCAAGCCTACCAGAGCAGTGACATAACAGAAATCTGGTGTGACTTTAGATATCATAAAGATCCTATCCATTAGGGAGCTGGAAGCCAGAGACGCATGCCAGGGATTGCTGTATCAACTTCTGCCCTGCGCAATCTTCTCATCTCTGACTCAGTCAATTAGGACCTTAATCTAACTTGAAGTGGGCATGTTGGATTGGCCCCAACTCCCTCACCCTCATGCTTCTAGGTTGACAGAGAAGTACTATGTGTGAGGTTTGAATTGGGAGAAAGGTGGTACAGCGGCGGGAGCAGGGGGGGAGAAGGAGTCACTTTTTACACACATGGAGGAGGCTTAGGAGCTAGCCAAGAACCTCGTTGTATTCCCCAATCTCTATGTTTAGGCTCTCACTTTCAGAGAAAGTACAGTGCTATACCTTGCCTACTATCCAGTTTAATCATATAGCCCGTTCCCCAAACTTTCCTGCGCAAGCACTTAGGAAGACATGTGATTTCTCACAGATTTTGTTCCTTGACATTCTGGGGAAGCATTGATGGGCTTGTGTCCTTTAAGGTTGCTTAGCAATCAGACCACAGGAGGCAGGGCGAGCAGCGTGGGATTTCACAGGTGGCTCTTGCTTCTCCCTGTTGCGCATTTATTCCCACCCTCTGTTTCAGCTCGCTTTCCTGTCCTTATTTCTCTGTAGAGTCATTGATCTTAATTTTTATGTTACAAGAATCATGTTTGTGCCCATCCTGTTGTAAATCACCATGGAGCCTTTTTGAAAGCATGAAAGGCATACATCAGAAACAAGTGACATCAGCTTGGACCTGCACATCTGTAGTGGGAGCATAGCATACACTACATCAGGTGTGTGCCAGTGAAGCCCTGAAACAGTACATCTGGAGATTCAGACTCATTGGAGCCGCCTGAGAAATCTAGTCAGGCATCTGACAGAGTCCTGCCCGGGCAGAGGAGCCCAGAAGGATGAGCTGGCATCCAGAGCATCCCATCACTATCCTCATCTCCAGGGAACCTCTGCCAGGAAGCTTGTTTACTACAATGAGTTGTACAGAACAGAAATATTAAGGTTTCAATACTGGATTCTAGCAGCACATTTGCAAGAGAGTATAGGTTAGAAAGAACAGGGGCTTGGGCTTAGACAGACCTAGATCTGAATCTCAGGCAAAAGAGACAAACGTTCCAACCAAGAAAGGTGGCCCACAGCGTGGCATGGTGCTGTCTGTGCCTGCCACACCAACATGCACCCACGCCTCACTAGATCCCTGCAACCCCCACCCCGCCGAATGGAACCTGGCAAGTCCAGCTCCCAGAGGGTTTTAAGAAGCGAAGCATCCTCCTCAACTGTAGCAGTAGCTTGTCAGAGCTTCCTTTAAATGTCATATAACCATTTTTTACATAGCTACAAATTTCTAATTTTGCTTTTTCCTTTACACATTCCTTTGGCATATGTGCTAAGCACATGTTTTTTAAAAAACTAGTTATAGTTCAATTTTGATTTTCTTTAAAATCATCAGCACGTCACATTCTTATGCATAATTCATTATGTAAACCATGCGATCCTTTTCAGGCTCACGGGAGGGAGGGTGATTGTGAAGATACAGTTTTGTGGGTCATACCAAGTTAGGACCTGCAGGAATTCCATAGTTAGACCTGTTCCCATCCAGTTGACTTCCAGTGCACAGATATTCAGCTGACAGTATCTGAATATCCACTACACAGCATTTGAAAATGACTGCAAAGGAGAAAAATGCTACAATACCCTACTTTCAAGAGAGTTGTTTTTTTTCTTTACCTCCTAAAGTTAGAAAGTAGGACTTCGTTTAAGCACACATCTTCATCTGGGTTTATGCTGTTAGGAAAATTTATGTTCATGTTAACATCTCTGAGATCAGGATACATCTTATGGTCTCTGTCAGCCAGACAGCACTCATGACATAGTTATCATTGCCCGTGCGTGGGCGAATGTCAGCTGTAGTTGTTCATCTCGTCATCTCTCCATTTGAGGCAAATGCATCCTTGGCATGATGCATATTTAACTGCTGTTGAAAAAGTCTCACAAAGGTTCACTGTGCCTCAGCGTTGAAACAGAAAGTTGCTGTGTATGCAGAGAATGAAACAAGCCGAGCAGCAGGAAAAAATTTTGATATTTGTGGAACACATGTTCATCATTGTAAGAATGGTCTCCATTCCATATTCCAAAGCGATAACCAAGTTCTGAATGGGACTAAAGGAGAGCAGACACTCACAAAGCAGTTGAAACTGGGTTGTGTTTTGTTGCCAAGATGCTTAGAGAAGGAATAGCAGTTACACACCGTGTGATGGAAGTGACAGGATATACGATAAAAGTATCTAGATAGTCTAAAGGAGCCCTTCCAATAAGTATAGATTAAAAATTGAAAATGGAAGAAAGCATTGTATCGTAGTCGAATTGGCAATATTTTCTCTCTCTTACTAGTGTGTAAAACTATAGTATGTTTCTTCTTACTTAAAATAGATGAGCTAGAATCCCCTTAGATAACTATGATATCTATTGGCCAGTTGTTAACGTGAGAGAATTTATAAAATTCACCCTCAGAATCATGAGTCCGGCCACACGTTGATGTATCATCAGATGGTTTTGCCATAAACAACAAAGATTCCATGGCATCCTAGAATGAGGGAACTATAAAGGAGTCTTGGGGATTCCATGGTCTTACAGGATGGAGATGGTGAAGCCCAGAATCCAAGAGCGTCCATTCAGCCACTGGACACTTACTTAATCAAATGGACCATGAGAATGTAAAACATGGATGCCCTTTGCCCGGTGCTCCAAGTGAACACTTTGGGCATAGAGAGGAGTAGAGGGGAAGGAGAGGAGAAGCTGGGTAGGGAGGACGTTTCAGATGGGCAGCTGTTCATCCAGCCTTCAGCAGTGTTTACTTTCCTCCGGGACACCTTCCATGCAGTATCCTCCCACCTTTCCCTTCCCCGCCCACCATCTTCTTTCTTTGCTTTTGTCCACTCCTCTCCTCTCCCCGCTTCCCCCTTCTAGGTGGGATGGTTAACTGGGATGGGGAAGGGAATGGAGCATGTAGAGAGAAAGTAGCACAAACAGTAAGTAGGCCTTGAAAACAATAATTGAAAAACTTATTTGGAACCTCCCCATCCCAAATCCTACCACGTTCTTGATCAGGACTTGACAAACTATAATCTGCCTCTTTTTATAAGTAAAGTTTTATTAAAACACAGCCACACCCACTCATTGACACCTTGTCTATATCTGCTTTCACACTAGCAGAACTGAGTAATTGTAACCGAGACCATATCCACAAAGCTTACAATGCTTACTCTCTGGCCCTTACGAAAAAAAAAGGTCATTGACTCCTGGTCTAGTTAAGTGCTTCCTTATGAGTGTTCTGCAGAATTCTAGCTCTGCAAAATGTTAAATAGGTGTTACTGCATAGAAAAGGATTGTTGGGTCCAATAACTTTGGGAACCCTGCTTTTTAATCACAGAACCTCTTAGAGTCTTTAATAAGTTAACATGCGTTATGAATATCTGAGAGGCAGCTGAAGCAGGCAGCATTTTCCCAAGTTTCTTTGGGAACCCTTTTCTTACAGAGCACCTGATGGGTCTAGAGTTCTTCAAGAACACACTTTGGGAAATGACTATTTAACAATATCCAAGATATATTATTAAGTAAGTAAAGCTCAGTACACACTCATCTGTATAAAAAGTAAGTGTGGGGAAAAATGTAGTGAAGTGTTTGTGTGTGAACATTTCTATTCCATATTTCCCCATGTATAAGACGCTCCCATGTATAAGACACACCTTAATTTGGGGGCCCGAAATTTGAAAAAAAATGTATTACATAACTTCCTTTTCATCAGCAATTCTTCTTGCCTCATGCTGTACCATATTTGTGGACACAGGAATTCCAATTGCCCTTTGCTCTTCAATCCATATCTTCAATTCCCTCTCTAAACCTGGCCACTTTGCTGACTTGCCTCTCATGGCCTTCTTCTGCCGTGGCATTTTCAGTAGGGTTTCTTCTTCCCGTAGCCAGTCTCAGATTGTTTTCTCAGTTGGAGGAGGACTAAACTAACATTCAGCAGCACGATTTCCATTCACTTTTGCAAACTGGATCACTTTTAACTTGAATTCAGCACTGTACGAAAATCTTTTCTGAGCCATTTCTGGGCAGAACGTGGCAAAATGTAACCTACCATAATATACTGGTAACAAGTGCGAAACAATAAGTGCAAAGACAAGCGCAAAAAAGCAGGAAATGCAAGTAAAAAAATCTACAACCACTGTATAAGAAGCACCCAGTTTTTAGACCTCAAATTTTTTTAAAAAGGGTGCGTCTTCTTTATGAGGAAATACGGTATCTCCTGAAAGGTCCTTAAGGACTTTCAAGTTAGCTATATTTTAATAAAAATAATCTTGTAAAAGAAAGAAAGAAAAGGAAGGAAGGAAGGAAGGAAGGAAGGAAGGAAGGAAGGAAGGAAGGAAGGA
>NW_017732517.1:283391-313137 GCF_001890085.2 Hipposideros armiger | reverse complement strand
TCTTAACCATCGCGCCACTCGGCCGGCCCTGTAATATATTTTTTTTATTTAAACATTCACCGTATTGTTTGATCCCACCTCATAAATGAGGCATGTGGCCAAGGCTGGTTAGGATGTGACTCAGAGCCTACATGCAGAGTAAGATTGATCTAAGCTTCCAGCTCGGCTCTGCCACGACCAGCTGTAAGATCTCGGCAAATCACTTTTGACCTCTTCACATGCTTCCTCATCTTTAAGGTAGCTGTGATAATTATACCTAGGATATTGTGAGTTTAGTGAGATAATGTTATTGTGTGGCTTTAATGAGATAATGTAGGAGTTCCATTTACTATTGTTATGTAACAAACCACCCTAAAACTTAGCAGCTTAAAACAATGACATCATTTACTTTATTCACAAACCTGCATTCTGGACAGGACTTAGTGAGGACAGCTCGTCTCTGCTTCACTCGGCATCAGATGGGCTTGAAATTACCTGAAGATTTCTTCACTCACAGTTGGGGGCTTGAAGAGCTGGGACTCCTTGGGCATCCCCATCTCTGTGTGATCTCTGCAGTATGGCAGCTTCAGGGCAGCCACCCTTATTACATGTCACCTTTAATGAACTCATAGTGAAGCTTAGAACTCATAGTGTCATTTCTACCATAGTCACAGGCCTGCCCAGATACAAGGGGGGGGAACATAGACTCCATCTCTCAATAAATGTCAACATCACAGTGTAGGAAGAGCCTGTGGGGTGAGATATTTTGGTGCAGTCCTGTTTGAAAAATATAATCTGGCATAGTAGTAAAATATATAGCACATACCGGGAACATAGTAGGACCATTACTACTGCCACCACCACTGTTATTGCTATCACTTCCATTATTATTATTATTATTATTATTATTATTATTATTATTAGCATTAGCATTAGCATTAGCAGCATTATTGCCAGTAAACCTGATGCAGCTGTCACTGCCACTGTCCTGATGCTTGTCCTTTCCTTGGTGGGTGAGAGCCATGGACACAACGTTACATCCAAGCAATGGTTTAATGGAAACCTTGCTGCTAGCCCCAGACTTCTGCAGCATAATTCAAAATGAGTGAAGGTGATGTCAATGTGAGTGGAGGTGGCTGTGAATACACAGGCTGTAAATAAAACAAAACCTGGGCGTGGAGGACAGAGAGCAAAGACGGGCTTCTATACAAAGATGAGTGTGCTGTGCACCTGCAGCCTCCTGCACAGTGATGGTGGCCCATGGAGCCCCTTCTCCCCAGCTCTCCCCTCCCACTTCCCCTGGGAAAGAAATGTGGCCTGAGCTTGCTAAGTCCTTTATCCCACATTGCAATGCATGGACTTCTCTGGACTCCTGACCAAGGGCAGAATTTGGACTTCATCAGTTGAAGGTCACCGTTTGGCAAGAGCCCAAGAGAAAAATGACCATAAATCCAAAGTGCAGAATCATGGAATTGGTATAGAATCTTTCCCCAATGGAAGAAGATCTCTGTAGCCACCCTTAAGCATGCACTGGCTTATGACGCTCTCAGGAAGCAGCTCCATTTCAAAGCTGACCCACTTGTCCCTTGGCTGGCTCCTGAGCTGTGGCAGCTTCTCTCTTGCACCCTGTTTCTGAAGCTGGGGTGCTCAGCCATTTCCATACATCCGCCTGGAGTTGAGCACAATTCAGAGAATAACAAACCTGTTTTGAGGTTGTGCGTTAAAAATGCAAATTAATTTCACCATGGGCAGTCATTTGAGATTCCATTTGTTCTTGGCTCATTTTAGATTAAAAAGGTGCAGAAGGCAAAAAAACCCAGCCAGGCCAGAAGGCATTGTTTCCAGAAAAAGCTTCATCTGAAGTTAGCGGAGCAGAGTGAGGTGGAACATTGAAGCTGTGGCCACCTGACTCTTTTTATTTCAGACTTACTGTCTGGACCACTTCCTGTGTGGCCCCGCTGTCCTGCCTCTTTTCCCTGACTACCCTGTAGATAGTACGGTTTTCTCTAGCAGAACCATTTACTGATTCCTCTGCATTCACTTAGGCAAGTATCTCAAACTTCAGTGAGATTGGAATTACCTGGAGGTTTCTTTTTTACAAACACAGATTCTCTATGTTGTTCCCTGCATTTCAGATTCAGTCTGTCTGGAATGGGGACCCAAGGGTCTCAATTTCTAACCAGGTCCCAGGTGATGCTGTGTTGCTGGTGGCCCACACTTCTGGAAGTACACGTACCTCTGTTATAGTATTTATATTCTGTTTTTTATTATTTTATAGCAATGGCATAAATTAGTATAGTCCAATAGAAATATAATATGAACCACATACACACTTTTTTTTTTTTTTAAAGATTTTTATTGGGGAATTAGGGGGATAGGAACAGTGCTGGGGAATTGGGGTAAGAGGAACAGACAAGTTGCTGTCGTTTTGTTCTTCAATCTAGTTGTGGAGGATGTCGCTTCACTGGCCCAAGTTGGCACCATCATCGCGCTCTTCTCTGGCGAGGCAGATCAGTCGCCGGCTTCTGGACGGCCGCTCACTGCGGCTGCTGGCCGCTCACGCTGGCTGCTGGCTACACACGGTAGCCCATGGCAACCCACTGCCACAGGTGCTGCAGCCCACGCCGTCGCCGGCGACTCCCGGCAGCCCAGCTCCAGGTTGAGCTGTTGTTCAGCATCTTAGCTGTAGAGGGCAGTGTCACTGGCCCTCATATGTGGGATCCGAACCGGGGCCCTCTGGCATCCCAAGCGAGTTCTTAACCGTCGCGCCACTCGGCCGGCCCACATACACACTTTTAAATTGTATAGTAGTCATATTAATAGAAAGATGAAATCAATTTTAATGATAAATTGTATTTAACCAAATATATCCAAAATATTATCATTTCAATATGTAATCAATACAAAACTTGTTAATGTAATATATTACTTTTTTTGTACTAAGTCTTCAAAATTAAGTATGTATTTTATGCTTACGGCCCATTTCCATTTGAACCAGCCCCATTTAGAGTGCAGTAGCTTCATGTGGCCAGTGGCTGCCATATTGGACAGTGCAGACTTCCATAATACTGTGCACTAAACAGTGTTAGAAACCCTTCATATGTTAACTCACTTAATCCTCACAATAATCTTAGGTAGGTAGCATTATTAATCTCATTTTACAGGTGAGGAAACTAAGGCACAGAGAGCTTAAGTAACTTGCCCAAGGTCACTGCGCTAGAAAGGGGAAAGGGGAAAAAGGGTTTGAACCTCGGCAGTCTGGCCACATGACCACAGGGCACTCCTGCTCAACCACAACTCCCTGGATGGTAGGGAGGAAACCATATTACTTTGTGGGTCCCCATAGCATAGACAATGCTTAGCTCAGGTAAAACACCCCGTAAATATGTACTGAATGAATTAAATGAGTGAGAGAGGTAAGTAATTTGTCACATGTTCAGCCAACGGGATTCGCTGTCCTCAACCATCGCTGTATAGGACTAGGTGAGAGGGAATATTTTTAAACTTAAATTTGAAATTGCCTTTTTCAAGGAGCTTCCAGGCTAATGGAAAGATGTGAGGAAATACACAGAGACAAAAAGAAAAGTCTTTCCTACTATCATTTAGTGTGGCATTCACTATTAGGGTGACTGGAACCAGGAAGGGATACACCAAGGGAGGTTACCCAGAAGTAGTGAATCCTTGAAGGGGTGTTAAAAGAGATGGAAGCAGTATGGTGGACTGAGACAAGGGAAAGGAGTGACAAAAAGGAAGAATTGTCTTCCCATCAGCAGCAGCATTGACTGAATACTGTACCTTGCAGGCCTGCTTCCCTGCAAGCAGACAGAGCTACAAATTTGCATACAAGAGGTCTTTCAGAAATGTTCCCAGAATCAATACTTTTAGGAGAGTAAGGGAAGCAGGATTGGGCACGGGAAGAAGTTGGGCCGAGATGCAGCCATAGCAAAGGCCTTAGCCTTTTCGAAGTGTAACCATGAGCGATGCAGCTCTCTTCCGCTAAGAACAGTTCCTGGGGAGAAGCTCAGTTGTGTGGAAAAAGGAATCTGGATAATATACTACAGTGTCCACTACACCAACTCAGTGCAAAATCTACAAAACCAGTGAGAGAACATCGTGGCAAATGGAAACTGCCAGACAGAATCCCAACATAGCCAGCAGCTTATCTGGGAAACTGATGCAAGGTCATACAACTAGTCAGTGAATTTATACCTACGTAGTTCATGTCTGTTTTCTCTCCACACCTTTCCAGGAAAGAGAAGAGAGAAGTGAAGAATAGAACTAAGCACCCTTTATTACGAAGTGTCCTATTCCTAGAGCTGTAGAATTCAAACACTGTGTGTTCTAGATTCTAAAAGAAATTGGGACCCCATTTGGGGGGACGGCACACTTAACTATGTGCCTTGGGTACCTGAATTGTTGGGAGCTGTGGCCAGATTTAGGGGAGAACAGCTAAGCAAATCTCAGTGGCAAGGAACTACCTCCTTTCCTCCCCTCCCCCCTGCCTAAGAGGTAGGAACACCTACCTTTCTACTCCTGGGGATGGTGTCTGCAAAAGACAACATTCCCAAGTTGGGTCGTGGTGGCCCCCACACCACCCCCAAGGTTGGCCTCGGGATTAGAACCTTTTAGGGATGTGCTTCAGCTCTGATCCTGATTATTTTACTGGGTTCAGATCAGAGGCAGAGTTTGACTGTGTGCCTGGAGTGGAGCCAGGCCAGAGTAGAACACCCCTTGGCCTGACTTTGACTGTGAGCGGTCATCCACTTATCATCTCCAAGGTCTGCTGAACCTAGGAGTCCTTTGATCAGGCGGTGCATTCACTGGGAGCACAAGGAATCAGGTGTTACCACTAAAGGGCTCTTGTAGCTGGCAATGTCCACAGCTGAAAACAGAAAAAGAGAGGTAGAGAAGGGGAGTAAAGAAAAACTAATGTATTACATGTACATCTTGGCGCCCCCTTGATTGCATACCCTTGAATAAATCTTTTGACCTCTCTGAACTTCAGTTTTAAGGAACAAGACCCACCTCACAAAAGTTTTTATGAGGGGGTGTTGAATGAGATGGGGAAAATATGGTGGAGTAAAATACTTGCAAACATAATAGATGTTTAATAAATGTGTGCTCTTATTCTGAAAATTAGCAAACTGTAAAGTGTGCTAAAGTTTCCCACCCATGGAGAAACTTATCTTTTCAGAATTTGCCAGAACTTTCTGTGCCAAAATGCATTTTATTACCCATGGTGGGGAATGAACTAATAGCAGCCATTTCCATGGTGGAGATCATGATGCCAGTTTATCTGGGAAATGCGATGCCACACTCAGCCCTCAATTAATGTTTATTGAATATGTGAATGAAGAAATGAATAAATGGTGGAATGGTAGTAAGAACACTCAGGTTTCTTCTCTTCCAGGAAGCCTTCGTAGGTTCCTCCAGCTTTCATGGGTTCCCTGTCAAGTTGTTAAGTGTGTGTGTGGGGGGGGGGATAGGAAGGAAGGAGAAAGTGTGGAAAACAAAGGAATGAATAGATGAGATCATTCTTAAGAAAAGGTGAAGCTACAGCTAATTGTAATAGACTACAATACTATTAGCATTGAGAAGGGGCAGGGAAAAATCTCTACCCCCTGTGTCGCCATGACCTTTCCTACAAGGGCCAAGTAAAAACAAGGGAATCCCACATCCCCGAGGGAAGGAGTGGTCAGCGGGGGACCCACCCTGGGAACGCCTGTGACACCACCCCTGACTATTTCACACCCTCATTAGAATAAAATCCTAAACTTCTTGTTCTTCTATCCAGTGGTTCTCAACCTGTGGGTCGTGACCCCTTTGGGGTCGAACGACCCTTTCACCGGGGTCGCCGGGTACTCATATGTGGGTGTATCTGCATGTGGGCCTGGAGACAGATAGAGGAGCGGTGTCTCGGTTCCTAAGGCCTTCAAAAATATGTGTTTTCCGATGGTCTTAGGCGACCCCTGTGAAAGGTTGAGAACCGCTGTATGCAGTTGCCCTTTATCCTGGCCTACCCACGCCCATTATTTTGGGAGTGTACCCTTTTTCTGTACACTAATAAATCCACTGCTTGTTTGGTTTTGTTCGCGTGGCTTATTCATACACCTGGAATGCCTGCCGGCAACGATACAAGAACCCCCGAACCCCTCTTCTCTGGTAACAAAGTAGCTGCACATAAAATCTCCACCCAGCATAGTCCTGAATTACAAACCACCTTCCATTGTTTTCTTCTTGTTCTTTATGTTTGTGCTTGTCTCCTCAGCTTGACATGCACACGTTTTATTAGTGTTTCCTCCAGAAAGCTACCTCCAAGTCCACTTTGAATTCTTCAGATACCTAAATCCATATTTATACCCTAAAAGAGAATAATAAAGAGGTGAAGCATCCTTATAATCATATAGGACATGGATTAAGATTTGCTCTTTTCTACTTCATAGGGTTTTGTGAAGATTGAGTAAGGTGATATATAAAAATTATTTAGTTGCGTGCCTGGCACATAGTAGGTGCTCAATAAGTGGAAATGTAGAATTAGTGAAAGTATCAGTGCTGGAGAGAAGGAGGGACTAGGGGAGAAGAAAGTTTTAATCCTCAAGCACACACAGCCTAGAGAGCTGCGTTTCAGAATTCAATCGTGAAATCTAACTCACGCCTAAAACCTGAATTATACCTTGGAGTATGAGCATCCTGCCTTGAAATGGGAAATTAAGCAATTTCACAAGGATGTGCAGCTGTGTTGCCTGAGCCGTTTTTGTCCCAGGCAAACTGGAACAGGCAGTCAGTGAACCTTGGACAACTGAGGAGAGCAGTGCCAGACAGCCTGCAGCCAGCCAGCCGGGGCTGGGCGAGAATACCAAGCAGCCTAGCAGGATGCCAGGGAGAAGCTGCAGGGGCTCAGCAGCAAGTGAGTGGGTGTGCCAGAGACAGCAGCCAGCAGTCTCTGACGTCAGCCCCTCCACTTCGTCGGCCTCTGCCCTGCCCACCCCCCTTCCTCAGACACTGCCACTGTCCCTGCTAGCCACCTCCTCTCTCCTTGGGCAAGCTCTTTTATGAGGAGGAGGTGGGGGTGCTAAGAGGACGTTTCAGATGGTCCGCAAGCCCCAATGGTCTTTTTAGGTAAGTGACTCTCAGGCATGATCAGGCCAGGACCTTGGGTGTTTTTCCTCTCCATCTGCCTTGTGAAGATTTGAAGCTAAGGGTAGACAGATGCTGGTGTGCTCAGGTCAGGTGCCTCAGCCTCTTTGGGCAGGTCCCAGGGTTCCTTAGGAGTCCCAAAGATCCTATTATGCTCGCTGAGGAGCTCACTGGACCAGACCTCTAAACTATACCTTGGAATACAAGCATCCTGCCTTGAAATGGGAAATTAAGCAGTTTCACAGGACGTACATCTGTGCTGCCTGAGCCCCTTTGTCCCAGCAAACTGGAACAGGCAGTAGACCTCTGACAGCTGTGGGTCTGCAGGCTCAGGGGGAGTCATTTTCACTGGGTGTATAGGAGACACCATGGGCTTCTCTAGGGCATGTCGAGGTCCTTCATGGGGATGTCCTGGCAGCTGCCTCCCAACAGGAGTCCTCCTGGTTGTCCTTTTGACTCTCATCAAAACCCCCCAAGGGCATACACCTTGAACCAGGAAGCCTACGCTGGGACTCATCTCTGTAAAACCCTAGACTGTTCCTCAGTTGGGTTTTTTAAGTGTCTTTGTTATGATTAGATTGACATAAGTTTTAGGAAGGAAAATTACAGATGTAAAGTTCTGTTTGCTTATCAAGGGTACATACCATCACCATATGTTATCACTGCTGATGTTAACCTTGACCCCGTGGCTGAGGTAGTGTTTGTCGGGCTTTGTACTGTTAAGCGTGGAACATTTTTTTGAGGCTTTTCCTTGTATTTTGGGAAAGTACAGGGCCGTCTGGACTAGTGCATTTGTGTTCTTTCCCATGATATCAGCAAGATGTTCCCTGAATATTAAGGACCCTGTTATTTTATTAGAAACTGAGTTGGCCTTTTCATCCATCGAGTTCTGACTCTCATTTTTATTTGTTTGGGGAAAATCCTCAAGAGAATGTCTTTGGTGTGTGGGTTTATGCCCCTGTCATTACTGATTTTCATCCCTCCTAGAATGGCAGCTCCTTGACAGAAATGGTCATGTTTTCAATATGCGGGCACCGTATACTATATACATACACTGTACACATATACATGTGGAGGTCATGTCTTCGTTATGCGGGCACCGTATACTATATACGTACACTGTACACATATGCATATGGAGGTCACGTCTTTGTTATGCGGGCACCGTAAACTAGCCTCCACCCTATGCCGTGTGCCTTCCCAGCCCACATAGTGCATGTACACCGGGAGGCTTCATGGCGCTTCTAGTATGCATTTGTTCTTTTCTTCCTCTGGGGGAATTTGAAGACCAGAGAAATCATGTGCTGTAGAAAGAGCTTGGACTTGAGATGTTTCCCTTCCCTTGAGTCTGGGTAGGAGAGGAGGACGGTAAAGGAATCAAAGTCAAAATCAGCCTGTTGCACTCCAGCACTAAAAACCTCTGATGTTGGAATCCAAAGTGACCACTGAAAGAACTTTTATTTCACTTACATAGATGGTATTCCAGTTACTGTTGCTGCTTAGCAAACCACCCCAAGCGTAGTGGCCTAAAACAATAATAATCATTTTGCTCATAAATCTGTAGTTTGGGCAGGGATCATCTGTCTCTGCTCCACTGAGACTCAGCGGGGGTAGCTTGACTGGGGCTGGAACACCCACTTTCAAGATGGCCACTCTCATGGCTGGCGAGTTGGTGCTGGCCGTCATCTGGAAGTTCAGGGAGGACTGAAGGCCAAAGGCCTCAGTTCCTTTCCACATGGGCCCCTCCATGGGCTTCTCAGCCTTCCTCACAGCTTGGTGCTGGCTTCTGAGAGCAAGCACCCAAAAGTAAGAAGTAGGAAGAAGCTGTGCCACCTTTAATGACCTGGCCTCAGAAGTCACATAGCATCACTTCAGCCATGGCCAGAAACCCACCCAGCCAAGGGGAGGGACATAGAGCTCATTTGTCATTAGGAGTTTCGTTTTTAATGGTGGTCATCACAGCTGTTACAATTGTTATGTCCTTGCCTGTCTTTATAAAGCATTCCTCTGCTCATATAGGACATTTTTTTGGATCAGAAATCTCTCAGTTGGCCAGCTGAGTGGCTCAGTTGGTTAAGAGCTCGCTCAAGGGTGCGAGCTCTGAGCAACAGCAGTTCAAGTCCCGCCCGAGCTAAGCTGCTACTGAGCAGCCACCATGTGGCAGGATGGCTCAACTAAAAAAAAACAAAAAAAAACTCTCAGTCCCCAGTGTCTCAAGCAGCCAGAGTCAGAGAAACTCAGGTTTAAATCCTGGTACAGCTACGTGGTACCTATTTTGACCGTAGACAAATGACTGAACCATATGTTAACATGGGTATGATGAGAAGCCTTGGGCTGCAAATTCATCATTCTTGCCTGTTTCCTGCTCCCAGAAGACCTATGCTCTCTCTCTCTCTCTCTCTGTGTGTGTGTGTGTGTGTGTGTGTGTGTGTGTGTGTGTGTCTGTGTGTGTGTGTCTATGTTTGCATATACATGTAAGTGTTTTTGTTGGGAAGCTGTGATCTGTCTGCCTCCCAGAGCTGCAGCACAAGGTAAATTCATGCTGGCTGGAGGCCATGGGTGTGTCTGGGGCAGCCAGGCCCCACCTTGCATGGATTTCTCACTTGCAGTGTTTCAGAGAGATTGTACTCGGGGAAATAATTCCCAGTGGAACCATGGACCTCATTCAGTGCGACTGTTGAATCAGCGATCTCCAGACGTTTCTGAAACCCGCCAGGTGATGGCCTCAGGTGGCTGTAAGCACAAAGCAGAACCTTCTGTCCTTTAACCCTGTGATCAGAGCCATCTCCCCAGCAGGACTTGATGGGAAGGAATATTTGGAACATGGCTGCCTAGGGAGAGAGCAGCAGTAAAGATTTGCTCCCCCAACGCCTTGGTTTCATAAAGAAGCCAAGGTCACAGGCATGACTACCTCTTAAGAGCAGTTGCCCAGCTCACCCTAAAGTCGATGATGCATATTTATTTCTCAGTAAGGGAAACCATGCTCCAAGTAATGAGTTTACGGTTGATCTTTAAAACATTGACGTTCAGAGGATGAAACACACTGGAATACCAGGGCCACAGTGATATGAAGAGAGCACTGTGAGCTTGGAGCATCAGTGGGATTGGAGGGACAGTGAGTTGGCCTGGGTCCCGCCTGGCCCTAACCCTGTGTAGCTGGTATGGTCAAGGGCAAGTCATTCCTCCTTGTTGGGCCTCAGCCTTCTCATCCATAAAGTGAAGAGTTAGGTACCAGAGAGTCTCCTCTAATTAAAAGATAATCTTGAAATTAGAAAAGCCGTTTTTTGGGCAAAATTGTATGTTATTGCCCACATAGAAAACAGATTCCCTGATGCTCAGACTTGGTATGCTGTGGACACTCTTTTCTTTTGTTGTTGAAACATCAGATGCAGAAGCTAAATTTCCAAGTGTTGCAGTTATCTGTTGCAAAACAAACCACCCCAAAACAGTAGCTTAAAACAACAACAGTAATTTTGTTCATGAATGTTGGGGTTGACCAGGCTCAGCGAGGTAGCTCTCACTTGGGGTCTCTTATGTGGTTGCAATCCAGTAGTGGCTGGGCTGGGGTCATCACCTAGGCTTCTCCACTCTCATGTCTGATGCGTGGCTAGGGCTAGAACAGCTGGGGCTCCTCAGGTTTTTTTCCCCACTTTCCACATGTTCCCTCCACACCCTCTCCACATGGTGGCCTTGAGGGAGCTGGAGTTCTTACATGGAACTGAAGGCCCCCAAGAGAAACCTGCAGAAGCTGCGAAACCTTTCCTACCCTGGCCTTGGAAATCACATGGTGTCACTTCTGCTTCATTCTGTTCATTGAGGAGGTCATAAAGGCGCACCAAGTTTCCACAGGAGGGGAAACAGACTCCGCCTCTTGGTGGGAGGAGTGTCAGAGACTTGCACATGTGATTTTAAATCACCATGCCAAGCAGCCAGGATGGCGGAGCTGCCGTCTTGCTTAGTGACGGGATGGCTTAGCGGACTTCTCAGACCCCTGTGACTCTGTCACAAGGTTCAGAGGCAATGAAGACGATACCTGGCTGTAGGAACCTACTTTAATGGGGAGGGAAGCTCTACTTAGAAGAGGAAGATATTTTAAATTACAAAGAAAATGAGGTAGAGCTCTGTTTATATGTGTAAGAGAAAATGTATCCATGTAACATATATGTCTTGTCTGTGTGTATAAGCGATTTTAAGAGAAAAATATTACTATTAATTTAATTAAGCAATGGCTTGCATGAGATGCCAGGATCCGGGAAAGAGGAGAGAATTAAAGCAGGAGTTTTCAGCCCTTATATTGTACTACTAGAAGTTCTCTCCCCCAGCCACTCTCAAAATAAAGTTAATTGACTGGATTGTATAAAAGAACCCCAAATGTGTGATAGAGAGCTCTGAAATGGAGCTAGGAGAAAACAGGCAAGAAGGAAGAAAAGTCAAAAGACCAGAATTAGAAAATCAATCCCCAAAAGATTGTAGATCATTGCTTTCAATTGCGCAGAGCAGCCTGCGAGGTGGGCAGTGAGATGAAGTGGTTGAGAGGACAGACTGGGGAGCCGTGCTGCCAGAGTCTAATCACAGCTCACCATTCCCCAACTGTGTTAGAGCAGGCAGGTTCCTGTACCTCTCTGTGCTTTTCTCAACTGCGACAGGGAGCTATTGGTAGTCCCTGGCTCATCAGGGCATTATGAGGATGACGTCAGGACAGGCTTAGCCCTGGGAGCAGCACATGGGACACAGGAAGCACTCGGTATGTATTAGCCATTTCTCTCTTCACCAGTTCCCTCCTTGCCTTTGCCAGATGCAGATAGCATGCCCAATATGGACTGTGGGCAGCCAACCAAGTAAACAGAATGAGGGCCTTTTCTTCCCCTGGGTCCTAGGATCACGAATGCATTGGAATTCTGCGTAGGAGGAGGCCTTCATGGACATCTGGGCTCCCATCAATCTGTAGGTTTCCACCCCACACACATGCTTGTCCTTGTTCCAACGTACTTTACAAGTCAGTTTCACAGCTAAAGCACATCAAGCTACCTTTTAGCTTTAGTCTGTCTTACATATTTGGAATTAGAACCTCCAGAGGCCATTGTGCAAATCAATGCAAATGATATGCAAAGAGGCAGTAGCCCCAGATTGTGGGGAGCCAGCGCAAAGGGCCTTGAACAAAAATTTGCATCTGTTAGGGGATTGAAGGCCTTGCACAGCTATGGTGACAGTGTTCTGCCCTTTGCCTTCAGTTGTTAACCTTTTGTGCCCAGGAGGAGAGGTAAACGCTTGTCTGATTTCCATACTGAAGGTGACAGTAGAGGTTAAGGGTGTTTGGGCGATGCAATATCATAGCATTTTTATGAAGCAAATGGAAACTTGCTTTGAAACTTGCTGTGATCCCCAGCCAGCTGTGTATTCTTGGACAAGTCACTTCATTTCTTCCGTTGCTCCCTCTGTGAAATGAGGGGATTAGATTAAGTTACCCTAGGGCCCCTCTCACTGTGACACCTAAATGTCTTCCTCTAGGTGAAAACCCTTTGCAGCCTGGATGGCAGTATCCGTTCCATGTACCCAAGGTTTACTCTAAAGTCGAAAGAAGAAATGGCTCAGAGGCAACTTAACAGTCCTCTTAGACAGAAAAGTAACCGTAAGGTTGCAAAGGCAAACATATTTACTTACAGCAAGAAGGTTCCCGTCAGACACTTCCCAGCTGGGAGGGTTTGAGCCCCTGAAATGCTTCTGGTGGGAAAATCAAGGGAATTTCTTTCCCTGAGTATCGTAAAGACCAGGATGTGTTAACCTCTCTGTCTGCTCTGCCACCCCAGGCCTGTCACTGGGGTCCGTTGGGGTCTGTCTGAAAACTATGCACTGCCCTTGATGCCGCTGCCAAAAGACTGCGGCATCCGTCCTTGGTCTCTGGCCTCTGATTATATCCAGTGCGTCTGGTGCGCCACCTCAGGTATCCTCTGAGCCCCTAATTTTAACTCCAGCTGTTGCGGCAGCCACCAGCTGGGTGCAGGTGTAACCAGACAGCCGCTGTCTGACGCAGCCACACAGGCCTCGTGCAGGAGTGAGGAAGTGCGGTGGGACGAGCACCCGTGGGCCCGTGGGGGTGGGAGCTGCTGGGGAAGGAAGTGCTCCTCCCATGATGACAATTTGAGGTGCAATCTACTCGAGCTCCTCAGAGCTCCCCAGAGAATTTGAGTTGTCCACCCTCATCAGCTCATCATTTGCCCTCGAATTGACTTTCCCTGTTTCACTCATTTCAGACCCCATGGCTGTCCCCTGAAATTGCTTCCCTAAATAAACTACCTGCACACAAGCCCCGGCCTCCACCTCTCCTTTTTCAGGGGTCTCTCACGTAAGACACTTAATTCAAGCTGCCATAACAAAGGGCTACAGACTGGGGCGTTTAAACCACAGAAATCTGGTTTCTCACAGTTCTGGAGGCTGGCAGTCCAAGATCAAGATGCTGACTGCGCTGGTGTCTGATAAGACCTCTCTTTCTGACTTGCCAATGGCCCCTTCTCACCATGTCCTCACGGCCTTTCCTCTGTGCCAGTATTCCTGATGTTTCTCTGTGTGTCCTAATGACTCAACTCTTCTTATAAGGACACCAGGCAGATTGGATTAGAACCCACCCTCGTGGCTTCATTTCACCTTAACCTTTTTAAAGGCTTTATCTCAAATGCAATCACATTCTGAGGCACTGGGAACTAGGGCTTCAATGTATGAATTTGAGGAGAACACAGTTCAGTTCATAAGAACACTTATACTGAACCAAGGCACTCAGGAGCCAAGCAGAGGCTTCTAAGGGAATGTCCCTCAAAACATCAGGGGTCTCCATCCCAGTGCTAAGAGTAGATCGTCCTTGTGGTGTTAGACTGCAAAGGAGGGGCTGAGTACCCTTGAACTGGTCAGAGCATAGCAGCATATTGTTTCTTCTGTGGATGCAGCTCCTGTCTTCTTCTTCCTCCTTCTGTGTCACTGGAGATGGTAGACCAGGAAAAGCATGCCTTTCAGATACAGCCCTGTTTTCACATACTTCTGCTACTGGAGGACTTGGAACATGTTACTTGATCTCCCTGAGCCTCAGTTTCCTACCCCAGTGAGTGGTTGTGAGGACTAAATCGAGCATGAACAACCACGCTGGAACAGGTGCTCAGTAAACAGTTTTTAGGATTGACCTGAAGAAGCGAGCACACTGTTGGTGTATGGGCTAGATCACAAATGAAAGTTTAGAAAAAACAGGTTGCTTAGGGCAAATTGTTGGTCCTAGAGCTAATGGGTGCTGTGGTCTCTGTTGGATCTACAGTCCCTCGGCCTCCGCCTACCCACTAATTTCAAAGCACAGGGTGAGGGGGACAGTGGTCCACTCCAAGACCCCACCCCACACCTAAGTCAAAGGTAACCCGAGGGGTGATCCTGGGCCTTGTTTCAAAGGCATGCCAGGAGATGATCTCACCTCTCTGTTTCCTAGAAGTTCACCAATATGGCGGGCCAGCCGCCACAAGTCGATCAGTACCCGAAGGGGGGAGTGGGAATGAATAAAAAGACACTCACACAACTGCTGATGCGGCCGGTCTTCAGTGATACTGAAGCCCCGAGTTTATTTCCCATCACCAATATATGCAGTTTGAGTATGTGCAGTTTAACAATGAAAATATGCATTACCTCAGTGAAAGTAAATCTTTAACTTTTACATAGAAACTATAAAATCACTGAAACTCCCAAAAGTAATCATCCCATGACAGAATCTATCAATTACCCCGATAGCCATCAATCCTCTGTGTCCGGGAACTGGCCGTTCTCACCAAATACCTCAGCAACTTGTAAGCACCCTCCAGATAAGGCAGAGACAATGCCTTAGGAGCAGAATCAGGTTAAGCATTAACCGAGCCAGTCTGTAAGGCTCTGAATTACCTGTAACCATGGCTCCCCACACACCAGGGCCTCTGCCTTCCCGTCAGCAGCTCTGCTGACCATCCGAAACTCCCAGGAATCACCACCGGGGCCCAGCGTTGGCCATCGGTCTGCTGGAATGTGGTGGGGGCGGGGAGGCTCCGAGAGCAGAACCAGATAGAGACAGGTCTCTGCTCTTCCATTGCTGGGCAGGGAGCAGGGCTAAAGGAAGGGCGTGAGATGACCAAGCGGGGGCCGGTGTGAAAAGCAGGCGTTCACGGGTCAGACAGGCCTTACGGGTCTGCCAGGCCGCTCCTCAGCTGTGCAGAACAGCTCTCTCCAGGCCCTTGTTGTACAGGGGTGGCCCGTCTTCCCGTCTATAATCTGATTAGGTCCTATGTCTCACATTTATGTCAGATACCATTTTTACAGATAGGCACATGCTGTTGTGTTTCATAAAATCCACATGTATTTGGAAGTGTTTTTAAATTTGTACGTTTTTGCCCTTGTGCCTTTTCTCTATGAACCAAGAGCACACACTCTGACCGTTATGCAAAATGCATGACTTTCTTTTAATGCTCCAAAGGGCTCCTCCTACTCAGAAACTCTGGGCATCACAGTGACGTCCCACAGAGAGTTTAGCCGCGTGAGCGCCACAGGAAAAGCAGTTAACACTAACGACAGTCATAAAACCAGCTGGCCTTTATGGGACACATCTCTCCCAGGCTCCGTGCTAAGTGCTTTACGGGCACCTGATCTGGTCGCCCTCCCGTGGACCACTGTCCCCTCCTGCCTGTCACTCTCCAATGGCACTGAGACGTCTCTGCCTTGTTTTGAGATTGTTTGTGGGTTTGTGCGAGCCCGTCCAGAGCCAGAGACTGCCCTGTTCATTTTTGCATCCGCCAAGATCAAGGAGAGGGTAGACCCTCCTTAGTTGCCTGAGTAAACAGAGGTTTGTCCGTGTGTACTATTGTCTGGTTCGTAAATGGAAGACTGAGAGAAGGCATGGCAGTTGGTCAGCTCTGCCCACCTAAGCCTTCTCATTTCACTCAGGGTGGCTCCCAGGGCCGCCAGCTGTGGCCAAGCTGACATTGACCACTCCCTGGCTGCAGACGGCCAGGAGTCACTCAGAGGCCACAGGCTATCTTCCCACTCCCAGCCCTAGCCTTGGTGGAGGGCATTTGGGAAAGGATAGGCCTGCCCAGTTTAGCTGGCTCTGCTTCCTCTGGGGCTGGGTCTCTTCCCGACAGTGCTGGGCGGCACCTACCTCACAGACCTGCCCGAGCCCACAATTCTGCATCTGATGAGTGTCAGGACCGCAGTGTGAACGTCGGGAATTTCCCCATGTTTCCCTTAAGCACCGTCGCTTTACAGGTGCATGGACTAGGAAGGCCCAGGCTCCAGGCTGCTCCCTGGGAATTTCACCTCTTCTCTCTGTCTCCCTCTCAAGGCTGCCTCCTGATCTTCACACTGACCGAAGCACTGGTATTCGCTGTCCAGGACCCGTCTCCCAGGGAATCTCTTCAGGTCCTCCCTTCAGGCACCACCCCAGGCACCATGGTGACAGTACCCCTCGGCTCTACCAGACACACACCCGTGGCTGCTGCCCCCGTCTCTGTGGTGACACTGACCCCCCATCTCGATGGGCCCTCCGCACGCACCGAAGCCCCCACAGCAACGACGACATCCCATCCAGATGGACGGCCTCCTACCAACACCGTCTCCACCGTGATGGCAACAGCATCCACACCCTATGCTGAGGGCTCCCTGACCACAGGGCCCCTTCCTGTTGCCATGACAACCACGTCCTCTCACTCAGAGGGCCGCCCCCTGGGGGAGGCCGGGCCCACGGTCCTGCTGACAAAGCCAACTGGAGCCCCCAGCCGCCCCACCGCAGCACCCACCCGGGCTACCACGCGCAGACCCCCCAGGCCCCCAGGCTCTTCCCGAAAGGGGGCCAGCAGTTCATCACGTCTTATCCTGCCTGCATTCAGTGGCCACTCTAGTAGGAAGGAAGGCCAGCGAGGAAGAAATCAGAGCTCCACCCACTTGGGGCAGAAGCGGCCCCTGGGGAAAATATTTCAGATCTACAAAGGCAACTTCACAGGATCTGTGGCGCCGGAGCCCTCCACCCTCACCCCTAGAAACCCACTCTGGGGTGACTCCGCCTCACTGCAGACCCAGACAGTAGCCACAACCACGGCACCAAGCAGGACCTCATGGGCACCGCTCACCACCCCCCTGGTGCCCGCAGAGGACAAGCCAGGCCTTAGCAGAGCAGACCAGGGGGGTGGTCCTGCCTTCACCAGCCAAGGAGGGGAGCCGGATGCCACAGCAGCCTCAGGCACCCCTGCCAGTCCACAACCTGCCCCAGTGCCTTCTCAGCGCCCCCGTGGGGACCCCCAGGACAGCCCCAGCCACAGTGACTCCTGGCTCACTGTCACCCCTGGAACCAACAGACCTCTGTCTGCCGGCTCGGGGGTCTTCACGGCCGCCACAGGGCCCACCCAGGCTGCCTTCAGTGCCAGTGTCTCAGCCCCTTCCGAGGGGAGTCCTCAGGGAACATCCTCAACCCCACAGGCCCCGGCCCACGCCCCCGGGGCCTCAGAAAGCACTGTTTCCGGAGCCGAGGAGGAGGCTGTGGCCACCCCCATCGTGACCAACAGGGTGCCTAGTCCTCTCTCCACAGTGGTGTCCACGGCCACAGGAAACTTCCTCAACCGCCTGGTCCCTGCCGGGACCTGGAAGCCTGGGACAGCAGGGAACATCTCCCATGTGGCCGAAGGGGACAAACCCCAGCACAGAGCCACCATCTGCCTGAGCAAGATGGACATTGCCTGGGTGATCCTGGCCATCAGCGTGCCCATCTCCTCGTGCTGTAAGTGCCTCGCCCTCTCCCCACTCCTCCCCCCTCCTTCCTCTCCCTCTACCACATCAACTTGCCTGTCCCCAAAACTCCTTTGCCCCAAAATTGGGCAGCCATCACCACATGGGCTGCAAAACTCAGAATCCCAGGAAACAAGGTGGCAAGACAAGAATCATGGGTTATCCCTGCCCCTGGTCCTTGGCTCTGCCAGACCACAGCTCAGATGCCCACTGGTCATAAAGGCGCAGCTCCCACTGGGGAGAGCCTTGCAGGTAGTCCAGTTTAACCCTGCGTTTTGCAAAAAGAAACACCAAGCTGGAGAGGTGACTCCCCCAAGACCCCAGAGTTAGAGAGGCGGGCCTGGGAGGAGCCCTCAGAGTACCTGGTCTTCCAACCCAATGCTCGTGTCGTGGCACCATCCTGCCCCACTCACCCTCAAGGGTAGCCCACTAATGCCTCTAGTGGCATGGCACCAAGACACTATGGGTGAAACTGTCACACCAGATTTACAGCCTCCAAGTAGCAGAGCGCTCGCCTTCCTTTCCTGCTTCACTTCCATCTTTTTTCCTGTCTTTCCTCTCCTCCCTCGTCTCTTCTCCTTCTTTCTCTATTCCACCAAGGAGGAAGCTTGGATCTTGCAGGAAGTTCTGTTAGCCTTGGCAAAAACATAGTTCTTGTAGCTAAACTGAGGCTTGAAAGCTACCTGTGAATTCAGCTATGTTCTCCCTCTTCTCCCGTTTTTTGTTTTTTTTTAAGATTTTTTTTTTAATTGGGGAATTGGGGGAGGGGAACAGCATTGGGAAATCGGGGAAGAGGAACAGACAAGATGCTGTCCTTTTGTTTTTCAGTCTAGTTGTGGAGGATGTCGCTTCACTGGCCCATGTTGTGATCATTGTGCTCTTCCTGGCTGAGGCAGATTGGTCGCCGGCCATTGGACAGTCCCTCATGGTGGCTCATGGCAGCTCACGCCAGTGGCCAGCTGCTCATGCTGGCTGCCAGCAACTCACAGTAGCTTACGGCAGCCCACTGCAGCCCCACTGCAGCCTACACCGTTACTGGCAACTCGCGGCAGCCCAGCTCCAGGTCGAGCTGTTGTTCACCATCTTAGCTGTAGAGGGCAGTGTCACTGGACCTCAATGTGGGATCCAAACCGGGGCCCTGCTACTCAGAGCTTGCACTCCCAAGCCAACTCTTAACCAATGAGCCACTTGGCCAGCCACCATCTCCCAGTTTTGTATCTTCCTGGGTGATGTGAGCTGGATGACCTTAGTATTGTCTTTTGCTTCCACTAATATTGGTGAAGAAGGGCTCTCCCCAGGCCACCAGCACCTCCTTGCTGCTGCCTGTCACTTTTTTAATGAGGAGTTGGGAGGCTTTCTCCCTGATGTCTCTGTAAAGCACCTGATGCAATCGCTCAGGACCTTAGGGCTTCCTGTATGTCTTCTCCATGTACTTGAACCTAGATTCTTAGAGTTTCTCTGATAACCTCACTAATCTCAGCCCTACCCCACCCCAGCACGGTTACCCTTCCTCTGAACCCTTCCTGGGGTAAGAAACCCCCTATGCTCCCCACTCATTGGACAGCCCATTCTTCTTTGACCCTCTCAGGTTGGTACGCAGCTCTCTTGAGGGCCTGACAGTTGCCTCCTTGTAATTTTCAGCCTATGATCCTAAGCCATGCCCTCTAAAACTACACAAAACCAGTCTACCAACCCCTGAAATGCTTGAAATGGCTCTCAAAGGCAGTGTTCTCTTTTTCCAAACTGCTCATCCCTGCTCCTTCAAGTCTCTTCACTGGGCCACACTGCCCTGCTCCCCCAATCTGCCCCTCTAGATGGCCCCCAGTTTATCCCTGCTTCCCTAGAAGGGAGAGCACAGCATTCCACATGCCCGGCCATGCAGAGGAGAGCAGATTGTGGTTCCTTTGTTCTGGACACTTTGGCCCCATTCAGGCAATCTGCACTGGCACCAGCTCTGTTGGTTGTACTGACCGCCACATCACACCATGGGCTCAACCTGATCTCTAGAGGAACAAAGTCCAGAAACTTGCCACGGAGGAGGCTGTGAAGCCAGGTCTCCCAGCCTTTCCTCATGTCCGGGTCGTTTGAACATTAGTGCAGGAGGCGTATGCCTTTAACATGATTTCTTCTTGGCGTTGAACGCCAACAAGGTCTTACTAATCCAGATGCTGGATTCTTCCCAGGAACCACCTCTCCCAGCTCTTGTCTCCTTCTCGTTGATAAGCAAAGCCAACTTTCCATGTCAGGGGTGGGCAGCCTACTTCTGCTCAAAACCCAATTCAGGACAAGTGAAAATGTTTGCAGGTCGCATGTTTCATTGTTTCATTAAGCAGCCTTCGCTCATGGAAATACACATGTATTCTTAAAACCATGCTTGCCCACTGCTAAAACAGAAGAATGGTAATGAGAAAATATTGTACTGCTAGCCAGTAAATTATTAATAATCATCATATTAGAGAAGTAGCCACATTAGAGACAGCTTTCTAGTCTTCCATTCTTCACATGTGTCTAGAGGCTACAGATTACAAAGTGAGTTGCCATTTTCATCATTTCATCCTTAAAATAGATTAGCCAGAGGAATAAAATAAAGGCAGAAACAAACACACTGGCCAAGGAACACACCTTACGGGTGGAAAGTAAGTCACCAGGGGAAGTGACTTGCCTGGGGCCCCAATCACACAGGAGCCAGCCCGGATCTAGCGGTAGAACCTGTTTGTCTGATTCAACATAGTATTTCCTGAGTGCCCGTTGTGTGCCAGGCACTGTGCTAGGCACTAAGGAATCAGAGATGTGTGATGTGGCTCCCTTCCTGCTCCCAGAGCCCTCTCCCCACCTGGACTGACCCGCCCAGAGGAGATCTAGCTTTTGTCCCCATAGGCCACACCCACCTGGCTTTTGCAATTCTAAAAAGACTTTACCAGCCCGTTTGCTGTGTATGAGTTTAAGATTAGATCAGATCTTACTACAAAGCCAGAAGACCCATGGGCTGCCTAAGCCATTCATAATACTGTCAGCCAGACAGAAGCAAGGACATAGCCTGGAACTGCCCCTCAGGAGTGCTTCCCACACTGACCGGAGCCTGCAGGTACTAGGGGTGGAACACATCACTTTGTAAAGGATGACACGGACCTTTGTAGCCCCTGGGAACCACAGACCCCACTGCCTTTGGCGTCTGTCTGCATTCCCACCATCCCCACAGAAAAACTAACGTAGCTGAGAACTGTGTTGGGCAGGCTCCCCTAAATCCTCGCTCACCAAGGTTCCTGCCTCCGCTCTGGCTGCCTCCACATACAACTCCCATCCTGGGTCATGGCCCTGACTCCTGTGGGACCATCATTAACCCTGTCAAGACCCAGATGAGAGGGACAGTATGATAGAAGAACACTTGCCCGGCTTCAGAATGCGGTGGTCTTTCCAAGCACAGATGAATGAGTACACAGACTGTTTTCAGAGCCCGACGCCATTCGAGTCATCAGGCGAGCAAGACCTCTTTCAGGTCTAAGGGCCCCTATCTCAGGCCTTCCCAGAAGCAACGTTTATCCTAAAGCTCACTCTACTGCCCTCCAAGAAGGCTCTCTCTCCTCCTTTGCCAGTTTGCCAGGCAGTTCAGGCAGTCTGGGTGGTAGCAACGTGCATGCCTAGATTTTCTCACACCTGGCTTTCCAGACCAGCCACAGCCAATGGCCCTGCTTCTCCCCACCCACCAGAAGCCAGACCTCAGATGGCTGGGACTGCTGGGAAGATGGGTGATTCCCCTGCTCTGGCGGAAGCAGGGGGTGGTCCTAGCAAATCTCAGGCCTGCCCAAGGAGAGAAGCCATCCATTCCGTCTGCCCTTCCAGACCGTGCGCCCCTCCCAACGGCTGAAGGATATCTGTGCCAGGACTAAGAAATGCTTTGTTTCCTGAGCTATGCCAGGGACAGCCACACATGGTTTCAGACGTGCTGAGAACCAAAATTGATTGGATCCAGGCCACGTTTGGCTGGGGCAAAGGAGCCAAGCGGCTCCTGAGCTGGTCTCTGCTGCCACCATCAGGACACATGGAGCCCACCACCTCCTGCTAGAAGTCCCTGGGCCTGGCACTGAATTGATCCTTGCTCACCTGTCAGTGCTCTAGGTTCTCATCAGGAGGTTGGTTTTGTGTCTCTACCAGGCACCCTGGCCTGTTTTGCACATGGCACATCCATTCTTGAGAATGTCTTCACCCAGCCTCCCTGGAAAAAGCTGGGGACTTTATGGAAGGTGAGAACAAGAAACAAGGCCAGCTGATATTTTTCATTGCCAGCCCAAGTTGAGCCTGGCCGAAGCAGAGAAAGAGCAGCACCTCTCGCTGACCTTGCATGTCTGAGGGGCCATATGCTCCTTACCCCAGAACAGCCTGGCCTCCTTCCAGATGTATAGTACATGTCACTGGAGTATCAGTACTGGAGTAACAGTGTTCAAACAGATAGCATGTCCTTGTGCCCATCACGGTTCTTGACTCTATTCGTTTTTCTGCGAATAGTAGTCATATATGAGTTTATATCTATACCTTTAACTCACAGGCCCGGATGACTTTGCCATTATTATGTAAGAAAACCTGGGTCAGAATTACTCTTTCCAGTGAAAAGAATAGAAGAAATTGGGACGAGAAGGAAGTGTGACTAGGAGTTTTGTCTCCCTGGGGCTCATGAACTAGTCAAAGGAGGAAGCGGGGGAGCAGCCTCAGGGAAAGGCAGGGTTGTCCAGGGGGTGTCTCCTCAGCGAGACCAGAAAGTCATGCGCACGCTCAACATTCACCTCTTCTCTGTGCTTCCCAACCAGCGCCCCCTGGTGGGAACTTCCTTGGGCTGCCTCAGGCATATTCCCACCAGCCAGGATGGGGAACCAGACTGTAACCCCCAGACCTGGTTCCCCTGGGCCCATGGCCTCTTGTCCAGCCTGGCCCCCTTCTGTACCCTGAGGCCTCCCTGGGCCCCCTCCCTCAGCCTCAAGGAGAAAAATGATTGTCCACAGCCTGGCTCCTCCCTCAAGTTGCCACTGCTGGAGCCATTCTTCCCTGGAAGGTCTCAGGTTTCTCATATACAAAGTGAAGCGGCCGCACTGAACTGTGTCAGACCTCCCTGTCCTCTCTAACATTTCCTAACTTTAAACCTGCGTGAATCACTGGAGGGGAAGCCTGGTGTGATGGGAAGACTTGGCTTGGGGATCAAACACACCTGGACGTCACCCCAGCTCTCCCACTCGTAGCCTGTGGGACTTGGACAAGTCACTTAACCGTTGGCCCAATGTCTTCTCACCTGTCCGAATAGGACTAGTGTCCACTGTGCTAGTCCAGGGCCTTCAGGAGGCAGACAGCGACATGGGATTAGGCCTGCAAGACATTTGTTGGGGACACACCTTGACTTGTAAAGGAAGGGACTGAATTAGGCAGGGAGAGCCTCGGAGCGCACTGTAGGTCTGACATCTGAGAAAGAAGAGAGAAGAGCGAAGACTGGGTAGGAAGAGCCTTGGACTGCAGTGCAGTATTAATAACATTTCCGACAGGCCAATGGGAGTCCTCGGGCCATTAGAGGGGTCCCCTGTCCTGCAGGAACAGGCCTGAACTAGTACCTGTGCTACAGCCAGTCACGGCCAGGAGCAGCCCGGGAAGCATAGCCTCAGTACATTCCTGGTGGCGGGTCCAGCAGGCAGCCGCTGGGGCTGTCCCGAGCTGTGCTTCCTGCAGCAGCAGATCTGAGCGGAGCGTTTTCACGGCTGCAGCACCCACCCCAAAGACGTACTGTGAAAATCAGAGATGATGCCTCCAAGGTCCTCTCACAGTGTCTGCCATGGAGAAGGTGCTCAATAAATGGCAGGGGTCAGATAGCGATTGTTTAAGTTGTTAGGATTTGCTGTGCATTCTCCAACAGGCCACGGAGAAAGCACCTTTAAGCAGGTGTTTTAAAATGTTGAATCCTCAGGGAACCTGTAGGGTTTTCTTTCCATTTCCTGTCACAGTGAGTACCATCCCTGGAATCACCCCTCTCCCAGAAATATCAACACAGTACCCAGGGCTCTATCTTAAAATCAGTGACCTTCCTCCTTCCTGTCACACATCTGACAGGCCACCAACGATTCCCCATTGACAGCCCCGGGAAGCCAAGAGAACTTGCATAGTTCTGCTCCAGTTTTACATCGTGAGGAAATAGGGATCCCACTGACCTCCTCCAGAGTCTTGATGGCTTGTTGCCTTTAGAGAAACAGCCGTTGAAGCTTCAACTAAATCGGAAAGGGGGTGGCTAACACCTTGTGTTTGCACAGAGCTGTGTGGTTTACAAAGCGCTTCAGTATGTTCAAGCCAAAATGGACCAGCAGGCATCAACCTAAGGGTCACAGAGACCTGGGATCAAGTAATGAGCTGGGTGAGCAGGATGGACTGTGTTAACTTCTGTGAGCTTCCGTGCCTCTTCTGTAAATGGCAAGAGCAGCAGTGCCTTCCTCGGACAGTTACTTCGTGGGTGAAGTCAGACTGCAAAGCGCCTAGGTCAGCGCTGGGAATACGTGAGACTCCCTAAGTCTGGGCTGTACTCTTCGTGCTTAGAGCAAAGGTCAGACCACAGAAATCATGGAAATTGTAAGCCACAGGTGGAGCCTTGGCCTTGAGCCACCCAACGGTCTCACGCTGCCCGGTTTTTCTTTCTACATCTCTCTTGAGGAAGATGCTGGGAGAATAAGAAGAAAACGCTCCTCCATGAAGCACCTGTTGGATGTCAGGCACTGCGCTAGGCACTTTGCATTCATTATCTCTTTCACTCTCATTACCACCCTGTGGAGTCCATAGTCATCAGCTCGGTGAAGTGACTTACCTAGTGAACATGTGGCAGAGTCAGACTTGAACCCAGGTCTTTTGGACTCCAAGCCCATGCTCTTTCTATAGCCAGCCCCACTTCTAGTATGTCAGTGAAATGACATGTGAGAGGTACTGGGAACTCCTGAGAGAAATCGAACCAGGCCCAGAGCACTAACCGCACTGAGGGGAGAAAGCTAGGAACAGGACCGCCCCTGTCCCCACCCCCAGGCCATCCCACAACAGTGCCCACCCTTCCCACAAGCAGGATCCTAGTCCTGTGTCCTAAATAGGCCCAGGCTCCAGTGCAGGGCAGAGTGGACGTAGAGAGCACTGGACTGGGGGGGAGGGGGGGGACCAGGGGACCTAGATTCTGCAACCTGTGCCAGCCCAGGTTCGCAGCACGGTTTCACAGCAGCCTAACCCCCTCATTGTGGCTGCTGTTTCACCAGCTTGAATTCCTCCAGGCTATTTCACTGTCCCGTTCCAGGAGCAGGGTTGAGAGGTGGTGACAGTGAAAATATGGACACCAGAAACAGGAGACAAGACCTGGGCTGTCGTCCCAGCCCTGCCACTCATAGCCCTGTGACCTGTGGCAGGTCAGCTAGATCCTTTAGACCATAGTGTCCTCATCTGTGGAATAAGGAGGTATGCCTAAGTTAGCAGGTTGTCAGGCTGAGTTCTGCAGCTCCACCACCCCCATTCCTCCTTCAACCAGTCAAAGAAAGGGCTTGAAGGAAGGAAGGGAGGGAGGGAGAGAGGGAAGAAGGGGGAGACCCACAAAATTTAAGCAAATCTGTACCAGCCAGTCTAAAATTTCTTTTAGCTCAAGCATTCAGAATTTCCTTTATATTTTTAAAGCTTTTTGAAAGGGGACCTGGAAGAATGGTGAGCAAATTAGAAGTCTTTTTGATCAAAGCAGATTGGATGAAATGGAACCTTGCCAGATCTCTTGACCTTGCTTGTCTGGAGGCCTTCTCAGGCTGAGATGCTGGCACTGCCAGCAGCTGGGAAGAGAACCCCAGAATTCCTCCATCAGGGAATTTCTTCCCACAGAGGGCCGAGGTGTGGGTCCTGAGGTCTCAGTTCCTGTGTGCCGGCTTTTGCCCCTACCCACGAACCCTTGCATGCAAAGTTCCCTCTGGTGCTGGTCAAACCTCAGACCCCTGTGGACAAAGCTGGCCCTCTGCTGCCCCCTGGTGGCCATTTCCGTCATGGTGCCAGTCGCTGTGACAACTCAGCCTGGGGTCCCCTCTCCTCAGCACAGATGGTTGGCACCTCCGGGATGTTGGGTGCAGCCCTGCCCTCCCCTGGCCTGGAATTTTAGCTACAGGCTCTGGTGGTGGCGAACCTAGACAGGATATATTCAGTCTTCATTCACTGGCTTCTCTCCAAGAGGGCTCTTGTCACCCTTGTCATTGTATTACCTGTTCCACTGTGAGCCTGGACAGGCCATCCCAGCTCTGCGACCTCAGAAGCCTCCCGTGCCAGCATACCCAAGCCACTCTGTCCACTCCAGTTCATCAGCAGTATCCAAACATACTCCTTCCTCCCTGGGACCCCATCCATGAGCCTGAGATTGAACGGACAGGGTCACGTGTCAAGTTGTGTAAAGCCTTGATCAGGCCCGCCTGTGGCCTGATTAGACTAGCATGTCTTTGTGAGACAGAATCATGAATGGTTAAGAGCACAGACTTTGCAGTCCACATGTCTAGGTTTGCTCTTGGGCAAATCACTTTACCTCTCTGAGCCTGTTTTCCTGTCTGTAATATGGGGACCCTAATAGTATTGGCCTCATGGAGTTAAGTGGAGGATTAAATGAATTCATATTTATCAAGTGTTTGGAACCCTGCCTGGAACATAAACACTATATATATAACTGTTAGCGGCTTTTAATTTTTTTTTGATGATGATGATGATGATGGTGATGCCAGCGCAGCTGTTATACCGGGTCCAGGATCTCTGCCCAGTGATTCTGCAGGAATCAAGGGCTCATTTGGGACAGTTCACTGGGCCCTGCTCCTCTTTCTGCCAGCCTCCCGCTCATCAGCCCAGCAGGGCGTCACAGAGCACACATGCCATTCTGTGCAGCCAAGCCCTGGGGAGCCCTCCCACTGAATGAGCAAGGCCTTTTCTTGGAGCAGACTCAAGTAGTGACACTGCAGCCTCCACAGAGAACTGAAATGACATCCGAGTCTCTTGTCCCTAAGGCCTATGGATGCAGCCTCGAAACACTGCTCTGGCCTCATCTCCTACCTCACTCCCCTCCGGCCATGCTTCTCTTTTCTCACACACATCAAGCTTTTCCCCACCTCAGGCCCTTTGCACATGCTGTTTTCGCGCCTGGAATACACTCTGGAACACACCGCCCCCGTTCTGCACATGCCTAGCTCCTTCCCCATGCTCTGTTCTCAGCGCTAAGGTCACCTCCTCGGGGAAGCCTTTCGTGATGACGCTAAAGCACTCTCTCCCCCAACTCACCTCCATTGTCTCTCTCACTTCACCCTGTTTTATTTTCTATGAAGAGTTATCGCTATCTGGATTTACCTAATTTATTCATTTTGTTTATTGTAAGTGCCCTGACCCCTCTGCACCCCTCCCTACACACACTAGGAAGGAAGCTTATGAAAGCTGGGCAGCTTTGTCTTTTTCTCTCCCTATCTCCCCAGCACCTGGCACAAAGTAGGCACTCAACACATATAGATAGATACTTGTTGAATGAGCAAACAAATGAATGAATGGGGTAAGTGGCTGAATATGTGACTTTCACAGCCTCACCTAGGGACTAGCATCTGTCACTTGGCAGTGCTGGCTCCATGCCTGTCGCCTGCCTCCCCCGCCTCTAACTTGGACCCTCTCCACAGCTGTCTTGCTGACCGTGTGCTGCCTGAGGAGGAAGAAGAAGACAGCCAACCCAGAGAACAACCTGAGCTACTGGAACAACGCCATCACCATGGACTACTTCAACAAGCATGCTGTGGAGTTGCCCAGGGAGATCCAGTCTCTTGAAACCTCTGAGGTAATGAGCCCAAAACCAAGGGGTGCCCCGTGGAAGGGCTGGCCCCACTGCCCCAGAAAAGCACAGGCTTCAAAGAGAGCCATGGAACGTGTGCTCATTTCTTAGCGCCTTGCCCCTCAAAGTGTGGTCCACGGACCAGCAGCAGCAGCACAGTGAGGCTGTAGGCCCCACCCGGCCCTACTGAACCAGGGTCTCCATTTTAGCAAGCATCCCTAGGTGATTTATGCACAGGTGAAAGTTTTGGAAGCATTGTTCTTGAGACTTTGGGTTTCTGGTACCAAGTCAACAAATATTCACTGAAGACCCATTTTGGGACAGATACTCTCTGGGGACTGTGCAGATGAGAGCTTGCACCCAAGGGGTGGTTGAGGTACAGACCCCAAGCGACATTCAAAAACAAAACCAACTAGGGGAGGTACAGGGGAGTTACAGAGAGCTGTGGAAACCCGGGAGAGTAAAGCCTTCACAGTGCACATGCTAGGAAAGATGCATGGATCTCATCAGGCATTCCAGCAAGACGTAGCCTGAGGAAAGGAGGAGATGTGTGCTAGCTATGGCACTGAAAGAAGTGTTTGCCCGAAACACCTGGCTGGCTGGTGAGAGAGCTGGGCTTTGAACCCAGGTCTCCTTGGCTTCAGAGTCCATGCTCTGGAGGTGGCCAGAGGCCAGGGTGCAGCAGGAAAGGTAGCTGGATTAGGCATGCCTTTGAATGGGGTCAAACGGACTTTAGTCTTGGGCCGCGGAGGGTCACTGAAAGTTCTGAGCTTTGTGGAACCCAGTTTTAGAGAGGTTGTGCTGATGGCCCAGTAATGACACTCTGTACATGATCAATGAATGGAGAGAGGAAGGGTGATTTAATGGATTGGTGAATGGATGAGAGGACAGACAGACAGACTAGAAACAAGTAGATCAACTGGGATGCAATTGAGATGGCCCAGGAGAAAGATGGCGGACATCTGAGGAAAGACAGTGAGAGCTGAGAAGTCTGGTTCTGGAGGTGCACGCCCCTTTTCCCCACTCAAGCCCATCCGCAGCAGCCAGAGCGAGCTTTTAGAAACATAAGCGTGGTCATATTCCTCCCATGCTCAGAACCCTTCAGTAGCTTCCTGTGGCTCTTACGGTGTGGCTCAGAGTCTTCCACACGACCTGCGAGGTGGGCCTGGCTCCAGCCCCTTCCCAGCCTCCCAGCATGCCCCTCTCCCCCCATTTGCTAAGCTCCGGGCACACTGGGTTTCTTCTCATCCTTTACAGCACCACGTTCTCCTGCTTCAGGGCTGTGCATGAGCTGCTCCCTCTCCCAGAACGGAATGCCTTCTGTCCCTCCCTAGCACCCCCTTCACTTGTCTCCTACCCATCACTCAGGCCTAGTCTACCATCATTTCCTCAGAGAGGCCTTCCCTGCCTTGCCAGGTTGGGTTCGGCTCTCCTACTGCACGGTCTCAGCTCCTTATGCTTGTCCATCATGGCACTTACCAGAGTTGTAAGTATGTAGCTGCTGGTTTGATATTAATTTACTATCCCTCACCCCTGCTAGGCTACCCAGTTGCCTCCACATTGCTAAACCCCGGGGTCCATTCTGAGCTCTCCTCTTACTCGATCTACCAGCAGCAGCAGCGCAGTCAGCCATTTCCTCCTCAGAACGTTTCTTCGCTGGCCTCGGGGGCCCCGTCCCATCCTGGCTCTTGCCCACCTCCAGCAACTCCTTCTCAGCCTCCACCGTTGGTTCCCAGTTCTTTCCCGACCGCTCGTCACTGGAGTGCTCAGGCTCACTGCTCCCACGGCTTCTCTTCCCTCTACTGCGTTCCGTGGCCTCAGTACCATCTCTGCACTGTTGACTGCCAGTTTCTGTCTCTGGCTTTGTCATCTCCCCTGAACTCCAGACTCATATACCCAGCTATACGCATTGTCTAATGGGCATCCCAAATCCAACATGCCCAGGACTGAACTTGACTCCCCCCTCCCCACCCGAAAGCTCACCTGGTGCTTCTCATTGTGCAGATGGCACTGCTGGCTGCCCTGTCCTCTGCTCACCCC
>NW_017732517.1:275878-280516 GCF_001890085.2 Hipposideros armiger | reverse complement strand
CCACCTAACATCCATCTGTATTGTTTAATCTATTTTAGCAATAAATTGGGCTTTATAAAAATGATGAGCTAATAGGATTAGTAATTTATTATTTGATAAGATAAAACCTTTAAAACATGTTTGTGATTTCTCCGAAAGAGAATCACCTCGCTTCAGGTCTTTGGAGACACTGGTCTCAATTAGGGGATACCTGCTCCTGGTCCCCCCCCCCTCCCCATGGCTCAGGGCTTTATTGTAAATATCTTTGGGTCAGAAACATCTGAAATTAACCTGACCACTGGATATTACCATTCTGTAGAGAATAATAGTGCCGTAACCTTCGCAAACAACTTAGATGCTTGAACCCTCCATTTAGCCTTGGACAATACATCCTGGAATTCACAAGAGTGCAGCTCCTCGGGACTCAGTATTAGGATGTTGTTATAACATCCTAATAGACTGTTGTTATAACAGTCTTATGGGCACCATGGTCCCTTCAGGGGGCACCAGAGGTGGTGTTCACAGTAAGAATACCATGTCTAAATAAACAAGCGACACAGCCGGCCTTTACTTAATCAAGTTAGTTCCTTAATCTGTTAATCATATAACCAACATCGATATTTATAAAGTACCTTCTGTGTCATCTCAAAAAGACAAACTAGAAGAAGAAGAAAAAAAGTGTTGGTGTCCTAACTGACAGGAAGAGAACATAGAATATTTGTGACCTTCGGTAAGTACCCTGCGCTCTGGGTGATGGCAGACAGAGGTTGTCCTAGATCAGGAGTCAGCAAACTTTTGAGTCAGAAGAGCCTCCAGGGGTCAGCAAACGCCACATGTGGCTCTTTGGGTACGTACATGTGGCTCTGAAGTAAAATTGAAAATGAAAATAAAACTACCATAGTTTCATTTATAAAATTTTTAAAGGCTTTTATTCACATAATGGTGATTATGTAAAAATATATTTATGGCTCTCGAATAATTTTTAAATTGTTGTGAGGGACAGGATTGGCTCTTCCAGGGGTCAGNAGCTGTGCTCTTGTGCCTGTCTGAAATGCTCTGCTCCTGGCTGCTTCCAGCCCTCACGTCCTTCGGGTCTCTGTTCCAATGTCACCTCCTCAGGGAGGCCTTCCCTGCTACTCAATACAGAAGCCCCCCCACTCTTCCCCCCCGCCTCCACTCCCGTGGTTCTCTATTCTCTTCCCTGCTTTATTTTTCTTCAGAGCACTTCTCACCACCTGACCGTTGCATCGTTCTCTCCATTGACTGCTAGAACGTAAGCTGCCTGAGGGCAGGAGACTGGTTTGTTCTACTCACTGCTCCATCCCCAGCACCTGGAACAGGGCCCAACACTTCGTGGGTACTTGATAAATGTTTGTTCACATGAATGAACCAAAAATTTTAGTCGCGATTTACCCATCACCCAGCCCAAAGCCCAGTACACAGTGGGCACTCAGTAAAAAATTTTAACTGAGGACAAGCAGAGAGGCCCACTTTGTGACAGCACTGACCGTTAGCATGGTCAGTGCATATTTTACATCACAAAAGTGTCCCTGAGAACTGTGACAGTGAGGGAAACATGAACAATTTGGCAAAGGGGCTGGCCCCACTTTGAGTGTGTGCTGCCAACCCCTGGACTCTAAATTTCTCACATTCTCTTTATAAACCGATCAATGAAAACCAAAGCTACAGGACAGTGCTTGTGAGCATGTCATACAAAGGGCCAGTTAGTCATCTGGCCAGAAGCACCAGGGCCACTGTGGGACACAAGCCAGAGGCCCCGGGAAGGTGGCCACCCCACCAGCCGTGAGCTCAGGATCAGGCGGCTACAGCAGAACCAGCACACAGCCCTGCGCTTGGCTTCAGCGTGGATTGTATCAGCTTCCCTCCCAGCAGGCATACGTTCCTCATTGTGCTTTCTTTAGAGTAATGCTACAATTGGTTCCAACTGTCTGGGCGCACATGTGCACCGCAGACCCCCCACAGAGTGACCATATGGTCACAGGGCGCGTTCCACCGTCTTCCACGGCCTCGGGACCTGTCCTCACGTGCCAGCTCTGCAGGCTGCCACGCGCTTTGCCTAAACAGGTTTGTCTGGTGCCCTGCTCCCTGTCTGGGTGGATGAAAGCAGCCAAACAGAAGTCTGGACTGTACAGGCAAAATGGTGATGCCCAAAGCTGCCGGGAAACTTTGCCAGGCGTGCTTTTCTTGTACTCATCTTCCTTCCTCTCCTCCTTTTTTCTTTTTTCTTACCTCCGTTTTTTCCTAAGTAACTTCCTCTTTTTTATGCAAAGTCCTCACATGGTTCACCCTCAGGGAACCCAGAGAGAACTGTAAAACCACAAGACAGATCTCGGCCTCCAAAGTCCCCCCCACAGCTCAACCCAAACCCCTCACTGACACGCCCCCTGTGTGCCTTACCTAGAGAGCGGGCCCCATGCCTGCCCCTCAGATGGGCACTCAACCGATTCCAAACACTGAAGGCAATTCTTGTGTTCGGAGAGAATATTTTGCCAACATAGGGCCTTTCTCCGTCTCCCTCCTCATTGTCTATAAAGCAGTATGAACTCCTGAAAGATTACATATGCTTTGCTTAAAAACAAACTTCAGAGAATTCCTTGTGGCTTCCTAAATTGGAGCCATTTAGGCAGGTCTGGCTTCAGCCAGTTCTACCTCGGCCTGAATGGCTGAGCCTTTGCACTGATATCGCCTGCAGGTTCTGGGACTCCAGTTGTTTAGAATTGGGACAAGCTATGACCTTTTCTCCCCTAAATCCATACCTGGGCCTGAGTCTGAGTACCGCCATTTATGGAGTGGTCCCCAGATGCTCGCAGTGCTTGGTAGCTGAGGCCGCAGCCATGGAGATGATATGAGCTGTGGGATGCTCATGTCTAGGCCTCCCCACTCCTGGAGCTGTGTAGACAGACTGAATTATTCACTGACCACCTACTGTGCAGTCACGCAGAGATTCAGATCCACTCAGCTCAGTACATCTAGTGCGACAAGAAATGGGGCAAAGGTTCGGGCGGGGAGGAATTCGCTTTCGAAGGCCCTGACAGGTAGGTGGTGGCAGGAGAGGAAAGAGGTGAGCACATGTAGGGCGTATTCGGGAAGGAGAAGCAGCAAGGTCTCCCACGGGTCTGTGAGAGAGGCTAGAAGCAGAGTCTGAGGCCCAAGGGGACCAGGTTTTGCCCGTGAGGGTGTGAGCCGTGCACTGTGTGTATGGCCGAGAGAGAGCCCTCTCACACCATCTCTGAGCAATACCATCTCTGGCACCCTGAGGTGGGGGTGATTCAGGAGGCAGGAAATATTTTTTGGAAGCTGCTGTAAAAACCTCAAAGAAGAGCAGAGAGGGCTCTGCACCTCAGCATTGGCAGTGAGGATGATGAGAAATGTTCACCCAGCAATCTCACGTGGAGATCAATGTCCCCGTGGGTACCTTTCTTTAAGAATGGCCACCTCGTGAACCCCCCTGACTCATACCGTCTCCTTCCTCTCGCACCCCAGGACCAGCTCTCAGAGCCCCGCTCCCCAGCCAATGGTGACTACAGAGACACTGGGATGGTCCTCGTTAACCCCTTCTGCCAAGAAACACTATTTGTGGGAACCGATCAGGTATCAGAGATCTAAGCGCAGCAGCCCTCGCTTTGCCATTCCCTCCCTTTCGTCTCTAAATTACAAATATCCAAATATATATTACAAATATAATCTTTGTGTAGCCCTGACTTACTGAGAAACATTTTCAGCTTTTTTTGTTCCCCTAAGAATTGTCAACACCTTTTTTATAAGTGTGGTTTAAGAACAAACAAACAAAAACTTTACAGAACGATCCGTGGCTTTATAAAATAAAGGTCTTTCTAAGCAAAGCAGTTGCATTGATTGCTTCTCTTAATAACTGTCCTTGAGCACTTGGGGGTCCCAGCAGCCCTCAGCAGGTCAGGGAAGACACTGACATGGGGAAGCGGAGTGTTAAATGGTCATGAGCCCGGCCCTTTGAGTGATTCTTAAAGCTCTGGTTCCCCTTGAATCCATGTGACCCCCCTGCCTCCCTCCTCCTATGCACACCAGTGAAGGGCCACCTGGGGGGAAGAGGTGACAGACTCATGCACTAAAGCAGGACAGGGGACATGTCATCACCCCAGTGGATGAGTGCCCTGGAGCCTCACACTGGCACCACTGGCTGTCAAGTGCAAGTTCATCCAAGCAGACGCAGGCAGGGGCAGCAGCCCCACCCCGGAATCCTTGGCGTTCTTCAGGCATCCTAAGGCCACGCCCCCCCCCCACCATCACACAACAGGGACCTTCCGCTGTGCTGACAGGACTGCCTTTCCCTGGTGACAAATGGCTCCCCTCTAAGCCCACGCCTGCATCCTCTCCGACGCCCACATCTGCAGTCAACACTCGTGCCTTTCTCTGGAGAGGGTTTCCATGCGGATCCCAGCCTGGAGCTGAAGAATGCTTGTCCTTCTTCAAGGGCCACATGTGTATTGAGGTTCAGCTTTGTTTTCTCCAAAGGCCATCAGACTGTCCCCCTGAGGAATATGTTTCTGTAAGAAGCCTTGAAGTGTAGAGCTGTAATTTCCTAAGTCGACCTCCTGTGATCTTTAAAAAACAAGACTTCCAACGCGATTGTTCGGGCGAAGAATCATTACATCCCTCCCT
>NW_017732517.1:272123-273698 GCF_001890085.2 Hipposideros armiger | reverse complement strand
CTGGAGCTGGATTTCTACAATGCAGGCTCTGGGATAGTATCCAGCCTCTGGGTTTTGGTTACTTGATTTCTTTAGGGTAAACCTTGAGTGCAGTGGTTTTTAGGTCCATTTTGTCATCCCTGGAGCTGGAAAATCCTTTCTGGGCCTGGAGAAGTGATTGGGGTGGGACCATGACAACACACCTGAATGGGTTCTGAGGACAGGAATTAAAACCAGCGGTGTCATCCAAGCCTAACTTAGAGTACCTGTAAAGAGCTTACTGGAAAACCTTCCTTCCCTTTGTTTTACTTAGTTTTCTGGCAGATGGAGAAACAGATGTACAGGGAACGGCTAGAGCGTAATAGGTGCCCAACAAGTATGGGACCTGAATTTGCCCAGTGTCCCTCATCTAATGCATTAGTGAGTTAGAGCCCAGCCCAGACAAGTGAATGGAAGTACGGTGCAGAGAGGTGAAACAATGTGACCAAGATCAGGCAGCTGATGATCGGCAGTTTTCAAGGGAAGAAAGATGCTAGGAAGGGACTGAAGCTGCTGCCAGGACTGAGGGAGGGTGAAGGAAGCAACAAGCTTGGTTTGTTTCTCTCGAGACCCTGGGGCTGCCTCCTACTGTGGCTGGTTTCCATCCTCTATTACGTGTCTAGACATGTGCACATTCACACACACCTCATGTGTAAGGATGTAGAAAGCCCTAAGATTGGCGCTGGAACACCTGGATCCATTGAGTCCTGGCTCAGCCGCTCACTACACTTGTAATCTCAGCCTCACTTTACTCATCTGTGCAATGGGGCTGCTCAATACCTGCCTTGCCCTCTCTTAATTAGTGAAATACACAAACCCAGTGGAGCCACCCCGATAGCCTGCACTGATCCAGCCTCCCTCACCACCAGCAGAAAAATCTGGGTGGTCAGGCACATGACCCCATGAGGCCCTCTCTCACTCAGCCCTGGACAGGGCCCAGTTCTCTTTCAGCTCAGCGTATGATGGAAACTCATGGAAAAACAGCAGACAAAGCAGCCCTGGGGATAGGGGAGTTTCCAGAAAGGCCTATGACTGGGCCACAGGGACACTGGGGCTGGAAACCAAAAGCCACTGAACTCTGTAAACCCACTAGGCACAGCAGAGGCAGAAGGGGTGATGAGCTCAAGGCAAGTGGTGGTGGATGCGCCCACCAGTGCCAGCTCCAGCATGTCCCTGCAGAGGCACAGGGCATCTTTCAAGCAAACACGGTCATCGTCCTCCCTGGATAGCCCCCCGGCTTCCAGGACCAGTGCCATGGGTGGCCTTGTCCAAGCGCCCAGGGTCTATGGAGGGATGGTACCCAATGGGTACCCAGGTGGCCTGAGTGCCCGTGTGACCCACCGAGCCCTGGGCATCAGCAGTGTCTTTCTGCAGGGGCTGCAGAGCTCAGGCCTGGCCACAGCACCTGCTCCAGGCCTGGAGAGGGACCTCAGTGCCGTTGACCTGGGGGGCTGCCTGGTGGACTACATGGCCAAGGTGCATGCCCTTGAGCAAGTCAGCCAGGAGCTGGAGGCACAACTGCGGACACAACTGGAGAGCAAGGCCGGGCGCTGGGAG
>NW_017732517.1:264181-271593 GCF_001890085.2 Hipposideros armiger | reverse complement strand
ATGCAGCTAATAAGGGGATGAAGCTGAGATTCAAACCTTAATTTTTCTGGCTCCAAAGCTTGCTTTTGTCCTATTACCTCAGGCTGCCTCTGTTACCTTTGTGTTAAGAAAGGGTTTTTACAGCCACCATCAAATGGAGTACCATCGCATGGACGTAGCATTAAAAACAATGAATGCATGGAACTGTGTTTCTATGTCCATTTATAACAGCACACTGTCCAATAGAAATATGAGCCATATAGATGATTTACAAGTTTCTATTACCCACAGGGAGAAAAAAAAGGTAAAAAGAAACAGATGAAGTTATATCTTATTTAACTCAATATATTTTAAATGTTATTTCAACATGTAATCAATATAAAAGAATATTAATGGGATAATTTACCTTCAAATAGAACTTTCTGCAATGACAGCCATGCCTGGCATCCACACTGTCAGCCTGGCAGCCATTAGCTTCCTATGGCTACTGAGCACTTGGCATGTGGGTAATGAGACTGAGGAATTGACATTTTTATCCTATTTCATTTTGGTTACTTTAAATGTAAGTCATCACACGTGGCTATATTATTAGACAGGGCAGGACACCGAGATTTCATCTTCCTCTCTTACTTAGTCAGGACCCACTCTCCAGGGTGATTTCTGCAGAGCGAGTGCCCCGTTCATCCATCATATCTGGCCTGTAGCCTGTGGGTCTGACGCTGGGACTCCAGCCAGCATTGCACATCTCATCTGTCTCTTTGTGGGTGTCTGCCTTCTCTTCTCCCTTCCCCCCACCCAATGCTGGCCGTGGGATCCCTCTGAGCTGAATCAGCCTCTCAGTCAGCCAGGAACTGCCAGCTCAGATCCCTTGCTCCTTGGGTCCCTGTATGCATCCATCCCCCCAAGATGAGGTCACAAACCTTCATTTGTGTGTGCCTGGGTGATACTGAGAAGACACACTCAGGGGCTCCCCATTTGCCCCTCCTGCCTTTTATTTCACCCCAAGATGCTTCTCCTTCCCTGTCAGTCAGTGACTGGCTAACAGCATAGTACACATGACACGCAACACTGTCCTCTCTGCTTTGCCCTGGAGCTGCTGTTCCGCTGGCATCCAGTTGGGCTGTGAGGTTGCACCATCTCAGAGCAGCCCGGGGCCTTAAAGCCTTCAAACCTAAGGCAGCCATTCCTCCAAGGTTCACCCCAACAGTCCTGAATCGAAATATTTGTGTCCTGTAAACCACCAAAACATCCCTAGATATGCCAATATTTCAGCATCTACAGAACAGTTTTGTGCGCTCAAATGCCACACAGATTTTTCATGATATGACAGGCATCCCAATTTCTAGGTCAAAAAGTACGGCCAAAAAATTAGTCCATACACAGCAGACACTGACTTGGTCTGGCTCCAGTCTATACAGGAGCTTGGGCAATTTACCCAAGTTCTCTGATCATCAGTTTCCTTAACTGTGAAATAGGAGTGATAATGCCTTGGATATTCCAGCAAATCCGTCCATAATAAGTTGCATGGTTGCTGCCTGCAGGTAGACTACAGACTAGAACACTATACAGGGACACAGGGCAGCCACAGTGCTGCAGGAGTGAAGGCCTGATGCCAAGACGGCCCACCCCACCACAGGTGGTCAGAATCCCAATGAGGGTCCTTTTCCTCCTAAGTGATTGTAACTGAGATCCTAGGTATGACTGCAAAATTCTCCTTTTCTTCCTTGTTTTTCAAACATGGACGTGAAGATAGTTAGACCAACCTATAAAATGGAGTTATTTCTATATCACACAGCCCAGCCTTCCAGCCACATTAATATCTGTTCCTTCAAAAAGAACAAAAGAAAACTGCACATTTGAGAAATACACACGATTTTTCCTTTGTTGTTGTTACAAAATGGACCCACAACTGCCCCCCCCCAGGACCCAACATATAGCTGCCAGATGGCATTGCTGACACCTGCTCTCCCTCCTGGTATTCCCCACCCAGTCCCCAGAATCACCTTTTGGACACATAGGAGCTGACTGTGTTATATTCCTGTCCAAAACCCTTCTGGGCTCCTCGTCGCTGACAAGACACTATCCATGGCCCTGGGCTCAGTCCACAAGGTGCTTCTGAAGCCACCCTTCTGTCCTAACCATGCCACCCACCTGGGAGGCCCTCGGCCTGGCTGCTGCTGAGATGCTTCCCTGCACCTTCTATGGTCCCGTGACGGCCTATACACACACCCACTGTGCAGCTACCATGTTGCCCTGTGGTCAGTTACATGTCCATGCCCTCACACTCTAGGCCCACTTAGGCGAAGACTGGGTCTTTCCAGCACAGTGAGATAAGTGGAAAGGGCCTACACGGGGAGTCCTGGGAACTTAATTTGGATGTTGGCTCTGTCACCTATAGCTAGGTGACTTTAGGTCAGTAACTTAACTTCTCTGAACTTGTTTCTTCCTTTGCAATGGGGGGATCACTATATTTATTGTACAGAACTGTTAAAGGGGTTAACTGAATGTAATGTACCTAGCAAAATCAGTGGCTAACAGCTTAGAAAGACCGTTTTATTCCTGGCATTGCATGTACCTAGATCCATGAACATGATCTATACTCAACAAGGAGTAGATCTCCCTTCAGTCCTGGTTCTGCCACTTAGATGGACAAGCCAGTCCTCTGCTCCATATCTCCCTGTCCCCATCTTCAAAACGCATAAACACCTCCCAGGGTCATTGTGAGCATGAAATGAAATAAGAGGCATAAAGGGGCTTCAGAGACTGTGAGGCGCTGTGTACATGCAACAGGCCATCCTGAGTCAGAGCACCAGTCCCCTGAGGGCTGGGCCCCTGACCATGGGACTTGCTGTTGGAGGCCATGGCCCCCCTTCAGGGCCTTAGCAGGACCCTTCCTTCCTCCCTTCACCCCTAACAGTGTCCTCTTCACCCAGTAGCCACAGGGACACAGCTCCCTCCTAAGCCCCCTCTGTCCCCAAACAGTAGGCCTCTCACCTGGCTGCTAAGAAACAATGTCCCACCCCCTGGGGAGTGGGGCCCACTGCCTTCCTGGTGCTCTGTCATGGAGTCTGAGACCCACCAAGTGGCGGGTCCCCAGAGAGCTGCAGGAGTCAGGACATCAGTCCTTGCGGGGGAGGGGGGTGGCAGTCTTCTCCGTCGTCACTCCCTGTGCAAGTTGGTGAGCCTTGCAAGGAATAGGGTCAGCTCCACGGACATGTGACCACCAGAGTCCCACAGGGCTTATTCCCAGAAGGGCCGCAAACTTGGAGTCTAAGGCTCTGCAGTCACCATCTTGAAATTCTTAATAGCTTTATCTTGGTATCTGCGCTTTGTAAGTGAAGTGATGGGACAGTGGGGCATGTGTCAGGGACTTGGAGCCTCAGCTCAGTCAGGGTTCCACCTCCCGCTGTCTCCCTGGATGGCCCAGTCTCAGGCCCCTGGGAACCCCAGGCCCCTCTTGACTTCCCGTCTCACCCACCCCCCAGCAAGGGCCTGGCCACAGATGTGAGGAGGGTCCGAGTGCCCTCTTGGGGTGGGGCATGGCAGCAGCCACCCCATCCAAGGCTGGCAGTTCCACAACACATGTGGCACACAATGGGGGGGGGAGCCTCTTGCCCACCCGTGATCCAGCTGCCTACAGAGTGGCACTGGGGTTTCAATACTCTTGGGGGTCACCTGTTCTCCATGGGTTGGAGTGGCCAGTTTATGGGAAAGGAGGTGCCTGATTGACTTCCCTGCACTTGGCCAGGACATGGCACATCAGCCCAGCGGCTGGGAGGAGAGGTGACCCAGAAGCTGGTGGGCCACACAGTGCCCCAAATGGTGGGACAGGGCGCCCAGGTGTCTATGACGGTGTGCGCTTGTCCCTTGAGTATCCCTGCGCCTGATGGAGTACAAGATTAAATAGCAAAATGACCATGACAGGTCTAGAGAAAAACCATGGAAGATGGGCTAAAGCTTGATATGTTGGTACCTTTAAAGGCACTTTTTTCCTCTGCGTTTTGAACAAGGAGCTCCACCTTTTATTTTACACTGGAACCTACAAATTGTATAGCCAGTCCTAGTGAGGCCATGAAGTTCCTTTTCAATCCCAAACATCTCCCTCCTCTGTGTGAGAACCTCTCAGCCATTTCTCCTGCTAAGCAGTGAAAACAGACAGGACAATTCCCGGGTGGTGACCACAGAGGACCCGGCACCTCCCTGTCGCCCAGGCAGAGGTGTCCCTTGCCCTCTCCAGCTCTGCTGAGTGCTGCCAACTTGTCGTGCCACGTGAATGATGCTGATGATAAGTTCTGGTGACAGCAGGCCCTTTCATCCTCGAACAGACCAAACACGGGCTGAAATTAGGCAGCTTCCCTGCCTCAGAGCTGCAGATAGAAGGAAGCAGGGACAAAAGGGGTGCAGGACACAGGCTACATCTCAAAGCACAAGCTGTGAGCAGAAGCCGGGGCCAGCACATGCTGCCTGGGGAAGAAAGGGGAGCGTGGAGGCTTAGGTTTCACTGAAATCAGTGGCCTCCATGGGAGAAAACAGCAGCTTACACCTCCAACAGCAAAGGCTGTCAGCTGAAGGAAAGAGCTCAAAATTACTGAAAGGCAAGAGGATTCGAATTTAAAACAAGCCTGATTTAAAACGAGACTGCCGCGTACAGTCCCTTTTCTGCCCCTTGCAGAGCGACAGTCTGTACTCTGGGGACCTGCCTATTTAGGGAAACTGCTGGAAATAGGCAATCTAGATCAGGGCCAGGGTTCGCTCCGCTCAGAACCTGTGGTCCTAGCAGAATTTTTCATTTTTGTTTGTAAAGAAATAAGAATTAATCACTCCCCACTGAATAAAAAGAAAGGCAACAGGGCCATTGCTCACATTTCATGACCTAGTGTCCCCGAAAGGGGTTGGGACAGGGGGAAAAAGAACTCTGGGCGAGTTTAGAATCTGCAAAAGCCTGAGTACATTTATCCAAGATAAAACCGCTCCATCTATTTTTTCAGAAATGCAATTTGTTTGGTCAGAGCAGGCCAGTGAGATAGTCACTCTGTTAGCCAAGCGCTAAGGAACACTAAAGTATCATTAGACATGTAATTACGGGTACGCAGAGAAAAATACACTCGGGAGAATTCCCTTTATGGCGAGTGATATATGAGACTGGAAGAAATATTTCACTGAAGCAGGGAGGGGAAGGAGGCATAAGGCTTCCCCCAAGGGTTGTGGTCGAGTACTGTAGGTTGTCAATAAACTGCTTTCTAAGAAGGGTGGTTTCTGATTTCCTGGGGGCCCTTGTTTTGCTACGTAGAGCATCTGGGAAAGAGCAGAATTGCTAAAGAACATAGGGGAGAGATGGAACCCTGTCCCTTGGGCCCCCGGTTCTGTGCCCTTCCCAAATACTGAGCTCAGCCACTCTTAAATCTCAAGATTTCTTGAAGTGTGAGGTCCATGTTGAGGAATGGAGGACAGAAGAGTCTAGATGATGGACTATACGGGGGTGAGCTGCAAAAACAGATTTTTTAAGCCAGAGAGCCCTGAGGTCACTCGGGCCCTGCATGACCTTGAGCTCTTCATTGAGCTCTCTGCATCTCCATTTCGCATCTATATGTATAATGAGGATGTCTGGAGACTTTCTAGACATGATCAAATATCTCAAAGAAGAAAACACGAGTGGTCTCCCTACAGAAATTAAAAAGAAAAGGATGCCCACCATCTCCACTGCTATGTAACATCGGTCAGACGCAATAGTCAATGGGATTAGATAACAACAAGCAATTGGAGGTATAAGAAATGGAAAGAAAGAGGGCAAATGTTGGTCTTTCTGGAAGGCTCAAGGGGATCCATGGGTAAACTATATAACAAACAGTGAGATAATTTTAGTAAAGTAGCAGGTTATAAAATAACATTAGTGGGCTGGCTGAGTGGCGCAATGGTTAAGAACCGGCTTGGGATGCCAGAAGGCCCAGGTTCGGATCCCACATATGAGGGCCAGTGACACTGCCCTCCACAGCTAAGATGGTGAACAACAGCTCAACCTGGAGTTGGGCTGCCGTGAGTTGCCGGCAACGGCATAGGCTGCAGCCCCTGCTGCAGTGGGTTGCCATGGGATACCGTATGTAGCCAGCAGCCAGTGTAAGTCGCTGGCAGCCAGCGTGGGCTGCCATGAGCCTCCATGAGCGGCCGTCCAATGGCCAGCGAGCAACTGCCTCACCCGGGAAGAGCTCAATGATAATACCAACATGGGCCAGTGAAGCGACGTCCTCCACAACTAGACTGAAGAACAAAAAGGACAGCAACTTGTCTGTTCCCCTTCCCTGACTCCCCAATAAAATCTTTAAAAAAAAAAACCAAAAACCAATGGATGAAAGAATAGACTTTTTAATAAGTGGTATTCAGACAAATGGACAGTCAGAAGGAAAATAATAAAATTGGATCCATCCCTCACTGTACCCGAGGATCAATTCTAAATGTATCCTATATTCAAATATAAAATAGGAAACCATATAAATAGAAAGCACAGATGAATTCCTTTCCAGCCTTGGTGTGGGAACTTTTTCCTTGATATAATTTAAAATCTAAAATGAATAAAGGAAAATATTGATAAATTTGATTACCAGAAATTTTTAAATTTTGCATTGAAGAATAATACCATAAGCAAAGATAAATGACAAACTAAAAAAAAAAGCATTTGCAACTTAGAAACTTAGAATTTAAAAGGTTACTGTCCCTATTCTATAAACAGCATTTAAAATCTGAGGTTTAAAAAACAGCCAGCAACACTCTTATTTTTAATAAGCTAGAGATATGAGTGGACAGTTGACATAAAAAATAAATGGAAGTGGTTTTTAGCCATATAAAAGGATGCTCAAATTCACTCATAAAAAAATTAAAAAAAAAAACTACCTGAGATACCATTTTTACCTATCAGTTGGCAAAACTCCAAAAGTATGTCAATCTATTTTGTTGATGAAGCATTAGGGAAGCAGGCAAGTTCATACAGTGCTGATGGGAATAGAAAATATTACAACCTTTTTGGAGAAGAATTTGGCAAAATCTAGACAAATTATATATGGATTTATGTATATGTAATTTGATCTAGCAACCCCAATTCTAGGAATCTCTCTCAATGACACATTGACAAAAACATGAACAAGGAGTATGCATAAGGCTGTTTATTTCAATCTTATCAATAATAGCAAAAGACTGGAAACAATCCAAATACCTATCAGTAGGGGACTAGTTGAATAAGCAATGATACATCTACAAAAGAAATGAAGAATAGCTCTGTAACTATTATGGAGGGACCTCCAGGATATATTCTACAGTTAAAAAGCAAGGTGGAGAGAGTGTGAATGTCATTCTACCCATTTATCTAAGAAAAAGGGAGGGATAGGAACAATACATACACATTTGCTTATAATTGAAAAAATAGAATGGAAAAATAAACCATA
>NW_017732517.1:260116-262106 GCF_001890085.2 Hipposideros armiger | reverse complement strand
AAAAAAAAAGAGATGAAGGGGGAAACCTGTAAATTAAAAATACTAAATTGACATATTGACATTTTGTAATGGACTTTATGTGAACCATTATTCAAACAAACTGTTAAAAAATAGATTAGACACTTGAGAAAAGATGAACTGGCTATTTGATGATATTGAGGAATTGTCACTAATTTTTAGATGTGGTAGTGGTTGTGAAGTTATGTGTTTTTGTAAAGCATCTTCATAATATAGCAATGCATACTGAAATATTTGAAAAAGAAATAATATAATATCTGGGATTTGTTCAAAATAATCCAGGCGGAGCGGAAAATTCAGTGGCTATTAGTGATGGGTATGTGGGAGTCCATTATTCTCTCTTTTGATATATGTTTGAAATTTTCCTAACAAAAATGAAGACAGACTATCTACTTCACAAGATAGGTCCATTATTTACGTACAATGAAATCATGTATGTAAATTGCTGGGTGCACAACCAACGCCCAATTAAAGTTTGTGGAATAAACTTAAAGATTCAGACATTAAATGAATAGTAAAATACACACAGTGTTTACATACATGCATTCATGAGTTGTTCAACTCACACATGCTGCAGGAGTATAGGAAGGGAGGAAGTTGTTGACTAATCCTGAGCAAGTCCCAAGAAGTGGAGACTAAATGTGGGACACAAAGAACATGCTGCTGTAGAAGATGGCCCTTTAGCCCAGGGCCCAGCATGGACAAAGGTGAGGAGTCAGGACCACGCATGACCATCGCAAGGCATTCTATGTATAGGGCAGGCTTCCCAGCTGTCAAAGAGGAATTTTACAGTGGACGCTTGTTAAAATTGGCAAGACAGATTTTATTCAGGCTACTACAGTAAGAGAAAGAGGCTTCAGTACAGAACTGAGCTCAGCTCCACAGAATCAAAAGGCAGGGGGCTTTTCAAATACTGGGACTCGCTAAAAAAAAAAGTCGTACTGAAGGAGATTAGGAGACGGGGTGGTTGATGGGATTAGGCCATCTGTGTTTGCTAATTGGTGCTTATCCACACTTCTCATATCTTTATGACAGGAGCACATGGGAGCTAGACGCCCACCAAAGTTAGCGTCATCCCCTCCCACGGAAACTGGGAGGTAGGGGAGCTATCTCCACAAATGTTTGCATTTCACAGTCAGGGCTCCCAGGTCCTTGAGAAAACATTCTGGGTGATAAGAGATTTAGATCTCAAAGGGGCAGAGAAAGGATTTACAATTCCAAGTTTCCTAAAGTAAAAAGGGAAGTCTACGAACAGGGAAGTCAGGGGCGTCTTGTTAGGTTTGAGCTGAAATGAACAGTCAATTCTTTTGGCAGCTTGAGCTCTATCAGGCAGGCATTTTAAGGGACTGTGTCATCCTAAGGACATGGCCTGGGGCTGATAGAAGCCACACTACAGCCAGTCAAGTCCCCTAGTGTGGGGGTCTGGATAGCATCATTTCTGTCAAGACGTTTGAACTTCTCACCACCAAGCGCCAAGCGCTTCCCAGGTCCCTGCCTGCCCCTGTCACCTTTCTGTTCTGAGAGCCTGGCACGGAGTGAGTATGCCACAGCACAGGAAAGGCGGCCAACAAATGGTTGGGCAGCGAGGGCTGAACACAGAATCAGGCTCAGGTTTCAAATCGGAACCCTGAAGTTAGGGGCGGAGAGCTTTAAAATCCCAGGCCAGAACTGAAAATGACCTAAAGTTCCAGCACAGCTAAACAGTGTGGCAGATTTCTCATCCGCTGTAAGAAGAGAACAAGGAAGCTCATTATATACTGATATGGCACTAGCACCAATATTTCAAGTAAAAAGGCAGACTGCAAAATCCTGTCTATACTGTGCTATTTGTGTGTTGTTGTTGTTGTTGTTGTTTTTTAATGTAGGAAGGCAGACTCTGAAAGCATACACAAGGGGTGGTGGTAGCAATGGGTACTTCTAATGAGAGGGCTGGGTGGCTGGAGATAAGGATAGGATAGAGTGGGCTGACTTT
>NW_017732517.1:240980-259666 GCF_001890085.2 Hipposideros armiger | reverse complement strand
TTTCACCTTAAAAAAAAAAAATTGAAGTACTAAATAAAACTCATGTCAGCAACTTGTTACTTTGGGGGAGGGGAGGGGCAGGGGTTGGGGTTCCACAGGCCCCACCCACCCACCCCTCTCCACCCTTCCCCGGAGGCTCCCCAGAGGGTTTATGCTGATCCACTGAAGCTGAGGACTCAATTGAGGAAAGTAAAACCTAGTTTATCATCCGCCTGACTGGGGAAAAGCACATAAGAACTCATTTATCTGGCTGTAAACGAGCTAGTAGCGTGGACTGTCACAAATGCATTATTCAGCAGAAATGAGACGTCATTTCAGCTGTTATCAGCAGGTAATGAAAAGCAACGCACAGGGAGTGGAGCACTCCATCACGAAACTGATCTGCTATTGGAAAACACTTGTAATTTTTACTTATTCATTTCAAGGGCCAATGGCTAACCATCCAAATAAGTCTTAGGGGAAATGCTACAATATGGAGAAAGAAATGAAGTTAGAGAGGACACCCCCACCCTCCCACCAGACTTATGTAGGACCCAGGGCAAACTTATATAGGAAGTACACTGCCTGCATGCTAACTGCCCACACCTGTCAGCCAACCCCCAGCACCTGTACCCACCCCCACTCACTCCTCTCCAGCTGCCGCTTCTGGCCCAGGAAGCCCAGGGCACTGTCCTCTCACCCTCCCATCACCTTCACTCCCACCCCTCCAGGTAAGAGCCCATTCCTCAGCCAACTCTGAGAGGAAAGGTTATCTGTAAATGAATTTAGTATTACTTAGGGTGTGTCTCTTCACTTCCTGGAGCCTCGGTTTGTTTAGGGACATAATGAAGGTGAAAATGGCTTTTTCATGCATCATGAGTCCTTGTGAGGAGTAAAGGAGGCAAGAAAGCAGAGTTCCTGGGGCATCTAAGGAGTTCACTGACTGTGAGCCCCTGTCCCTTCCCCCAAGGGGCACTGCCAGCCAAGTGAATTGCTCCCAGCAATATTTCAGGCCGCTTGCAGGTGACTGGGAGCCGGCGACCCCCAGGGTGGAGTCCATACCCCCAAGGCCAGCCCTGCCTGGCACTAACTCCAGTAGGCAGCCCTGGGCAGGCCCCTGAATTTCTGCGTTGTTTGCCCAGCTCTCAGCCACCTTCTGGAGGGGCACAAACACTTTGGGGATTCTATCGGTTCCCCTCCAGTGTCTTCTAACTAAATCATGTACTTTGATAAGACTCATGAAGGTAAAACGGTCCACACATTCACTATGAACTGCAGGACTCAGACATAAGTTTTAACAGGAAATTTCACTCACTGTCTCATTTGATCCTCTCAACAATGTCTGTGTCACCCAAGAAAATGGGGTTATGCCCTCTGTGTTAGGCCGCTAGGGCTACCACAACAAAGTACCACAGACTGGGTGGCTTAAACAACAGAAATGTATTTCTCACAGTCCCGGAGGCTGGAAGTCTGAGCTCAAGTTGTCAGCAGGGTTGTTTCGGCTGAGGACTCTCTTTGGGGCTGTCCTCACATCTTCTTCCCTTTTCGTATCTGTGTGCAAATGTCCTCTTCTTATAAGGACACAAGACATTTTGGATTGGGGCCACTTTTGTGGCATTATTTTAACTGAATTACCCCCCTCTAAAGGCCCTATCTCCAAATACAGTCACATCCTGAGGTATTGGGGGTTAGGACTTCAACATATGAATTTAAGGGGGACACAATTCAGCCCATAACACCCATTTTATAGACTGAGAGACTGAGGCCCCCCGAAATTAAGTTCCTCAGTGAGTTAGTGTCTCAGCCGGGACCAATTCAGTGTTGTGTTTACCCCCCAAAACATTCCTAAAAGCCCCCTGTTAGACTTACTTATAAGACCAGTGTCAGTCCTGTCTCACACCCCAGACCCCAAAGTGTAAACAGGTCTGCATATACTTTGAGTGCCCACTGTTTGATAAGATAGAGTCATAGTCTGCCAGAGCCATTATCTGTGAGGAGTTTAAACTCTGGGCTGTGCCTGCTTTGTCTCCTCTTCTCTGCCTCTTTTAATTTGGAAGAAACTGTCAGAAACAGTAATTGATCCTTACCCAAGCACGCTGTCACTGGAACTTACCATGACTCATCAGGCTGGGCGGCTTCCAGCCTGTCAGGCTGCTCAGAGCTGGGACTTGAAAGTTTAATAGCTTTGTTGCTGGGGAATGGGGCAGCGCCCCACCCCCACCCCCGCAACCCTCCCATCCCCCGAGATTTCTTTCACCACCACCCCTCTCCCCCGCCTTGGTGATTTTAATGCTCAGTAAAATGTGCTGAGCAGTCGGCCCTCGAGGCAGAACATCTTTATCTGAGCAGTGTTTAAGAATTCCCCATGGAGCACCCCTTCACCATGGAAAGTGGGCATCCCCATGGGTGAGAGGAGCCTCACCGTAAAACGCAGACCTATATCAGTGCCTGCCACAGACTTCTGGCCCGGGATCTGTGTTCCCTGAAGGGTGATCACCTCCCACGCCACCTAGTTCCATGGGCTATTTGAAGAGCTTAGAGTTCATCGTAGGAGGAGAGAGGCCACACCCCAAGGGGGTTCTCCGATTCCAACCTCTGGGTTCTGTGTCTGCAGGTGAGACATGCACCTGTTAAAGCAAAGCAGGCCACTGAGAGCACGCTGATAGGCAAGCAAAGTCAAGTTTATTAGCTTGCTGCAGCAAGGGAGAAACACGCTAGGTGGGAGGGGCTTGTTATGAGGCTTGGGCTTGTGCTGGGTGATTTGGGGAAACGTTTAAGAACAAGAACTTGTTCTGCCTTTGATGCTGTCAGGAATTGGGGGCTGTTTAATGACTGAGTATCTTCTAAGTTTTATCCAGGCGACAGGAGGCATGAAGCAGACATAAAGCTATCATTAGTACACAGCAGTCTCCCGTCACTTCGGCTAGCTGGACAAGGAATATTGATTTTTTGTGTGTGTGGTTGCAGTGTGTCCTTGCCTCCTTGTTCAGATAGAATCACACAGTGTGGTCTTGTCTCTGTCTCTTCGCACCAGGATCACAGAGTGACCCTGTCTGGTTACCACTGATCCTCTGTGAATGTTTGTGTGCAGGTAGAGTACTATGGCCTACCTGTTAGCTGCCGGCTGCCAGCTGTCAGAGCCATGATTTTATTTCCTCACGCCCCAACTGTGCCTCCTCAGCCTCCTGAAGCTCAGTGGTGGGAGGAAGGACTGTGGAGTCAGAGCTGGCATGTGAGGGGTCCCCCGCCTCACACAGAGTTATGCAGGGTCCTCAAGGCCAGGGGCAGAGGCATGGTTTCTTGGGCTGTGCTGTGACTTTAGGAGGCAGGGCCCACTTTATGCCTCCAAAATGCTGAGCAGATGTGGGACCCACACTCCTGCCTGTCTCACCCTTCTCTCCCCCTGGGCATCTCAGCAGTCATACACCTAAGCCATAAGTGAGAGAGAGCAGGCCATGACACGGACTAAGCCCACCTGTACCCTTTCTCCACTTTATCCTGGATGAAATCCAGGCCCAGCATTATCCTAACCAGAAGTGACGCCCTGGCCCAGTGGCTAACTGCTAAGCATGAATTTCCTTATCTCGAAGTTGAGGGATCCCTATTTCCCAGGACTGTTGTGAGGACTCAGGGAAACAATACGGTGAACTAGAAAGTGAGCTTCGGGAAGGCAGAGCTTAGCTTCTCTCACTCCCTGCTCTTATTCTGGCACCCTGCACAGTGCCTGGCACACAGTAGGTGCGCAATAAATGTTGATTAAATCAACAAATGGAAGTAAGTGCCCAGCAAAATAATCGATTAACAAGAGATGTTTTCCTAGGGCTGCTGTAACAAAATACCACAAACCGGGTGGCTTACAACAACAGCAATGTACTCTCTCACTGTTCTGGAGGCTGGAAGTTGAGGATCTGGGTGTCAGCGAGTTGGTTCCTTCTGTAGGTTCTGAGCGAGAATCTGTTTCATGCCTCCTTTCTACCTCCCGGGGGTAGCTGGCCACCCTTGTCGGTCCTGGGCTTGTAGATACATTACCCCAATCTGCCTTCATCCTCCCTGTGGGTCTGCATCCAAATTTCCCCCTTAAAAGGACATCAGTCACATTGGACCAGGGCCCACCCTAATGATCTCATCTTAACTTGATTATACCTACAAAGACCTTATTTCCAAATAAGGTCACATTCACAGGTATTCACTGGGGGTTATGACTTCAATGTATCTTTTGGGTGGTACTCAGTTCAACCCATAACAGTAGCTTTTTTTTTTTTCACATTATTGTCCTGATGTCCAATATTTTGTCCTAGTTCCGCAAATCTCATTTTAAAAGTTTCCTGAAATACCATTATTCCTGCACCTAATCCACTTCACCCTCTCTTCCTTTTTTCACTTGGAATCAGATCCCAAGTCCTATCAAAACCCATGGAGCTTGAGGTTCAGAAAGGAAAGCCATGGTACAGAGAGTCGGAGTACACCTCACCTAGTAGAAACACAGTTAATGTCACTAAGCGGCCACGTGACCATGGACAAGTTACTCCACTTCTTTCAACTTCAGTTTCAACTGTTAGGTGAAGGGATTGGATCAAGCTGACATCTCCCTGCAGACACATAGGGAATAGGCCGGATTCCCTGGCATGACTCTGGTGAGCAGGTGGTCACGTCACCATTCTCTTCACAGACATGAAGAGACCAGGTGTCACTGACGCCTGCCCACAGGCTGTCTTCACTGGGGCTGCTAACTGCCTGTGTGCCCTGAGGCCATTCCCTTTCACTCAGAGGCTCCTGTCTGTAAAATGAGAGGGTAGACTTCTCTGCTGCCCAAGCCTTGGGCCATGACCTTTCTGTCACTGCTACTCATTACCTATGAGCAGGACATGGAACCTAAAGAGAAGAAACAGCTGTCCAAGGAGCCCAGGTCCCTGATCCTTTGTGGCTTAGCTGGTTGTCCGGCGGCCACTGGCAGTGCTCAGTAATGCGGCCACTACTGAGGGTCAGGTGGTGGCATAAGCCCCAACACACATACACACGCACCTGCCAGAATATATCCCAGGTCTTACCAAATGAAGAGAGTGAAGGGAAAAATTGGCTAGAAGGGGCGGTGGTGGGGGGAGAGGAGGGTTAGTGAGAGTGAGAGAGCAAAGCTCACACCTGATCCAAGGTCACAAACATCCAGGTTAGATTAAACCCACAAACAGCTCGAATTTCCAACTTGAAGAGCCCCCAGCATCAACTCTGACCTGAAGCTGGTGCTGGATGCAAGTGAAGCTTCTTTCACCTTCAACACATGGTCATCATGGCTCCGATCACCCGCTGCTGTCATTCTGCACCTACACGCGTAACACTGAGGGTCCCCGTGAGCAGAGGTGTGGTCTGACCCTTCCTGAACCTAACACTCAGCACAGTGCTAGGCACAAAGAGAGGAAGGGAGGGAGGGAGGGAAAAAAGGAAGGAAAAAAGGACAGAATGAGGAAGGGAGGGAGGGAGAGACAGTATATCGCAGTGATTAACAGTACAAGCTATAGAGTCCAAAAGAACTGAATTCATTAACCAAACCTGTGACCTAAAACAAATTTCTTAACTTCTCTGAATTTCAATGCTCTCATCTGTGAAATAAGGATAATAATAATTACTCCACAGAATTTTCATGGGAATTAAATAATTCAGAGCACTTATCATAGTACCTGGCCACCGTAAGCACTCAATAAACTGGTAGTAATTTCCGTCATGGTTTGTAGTAGTTAGAACAGTAATAACTACTTGGATTGCATGGCCTTCCTGCTACCTTCTGCCCAGCCAGCTCCGCGGTACCCCAGGGAGAAGGGATTAATTAGCATTTGCATACACGGGCAATAAGGGATGGACCCTTGGTATCTCAGAAGTATCCCATTTTGTGACAGAAATCCAAGAGTGGCCTCCAGGCCAAATCAGAGTGGCAGGGGAGGCGAGAATCCCTGCCTCTGACCTGGTTCTCTTGGCAAGTGGCACCACCTTCTTGCTGCTCTGGGAACTGTCTTCCACACCTAGTCACCCAGCTGCAAAATGTTATTTGTGTGAAGTTCTGGATGCCTATAATCACCCCTTCTCTGCAAAGCCTCCCTGATCCTGAGAGGCCAGCCACATAATTCATGGCACCCTGCAGTCACTACATTCATGTCAGAATGTCCACGACAGCTCCCAGTTTCCTGAGGATTATAAATCAAACATAAGATTTCACTTTGCCCTGAGAATTTGCATATAGCAGCCAGCAATTCTGTGCCTTATCCTCACCTGCTTCCATCCCTGTGATGGAAGAAACCACGCCCCTCCTTTTCTCTTTCAGTTGCATTTTCTGTGGCTTTGGGCTTTAGGCCAGAGCCTGAGTTTGGAGTTAGAGGCCGAGTCCCACCCAGTCTCAGCTTGCCAGATACTTTGCACAGGTCCCTAATCTCTCCCACGTTCACTACATTTTCTGCAAAAGGAGGGAGATAATTATGCCTCCCTTCATGGCCCTGACCCTTCTGAAATTTAAAGAAAAATAATGTGAGTGGGAAAAGGCTTTGTCAGTGTCGGAGATTAGGCCGCAGCTCCTCAGACTGTGGATGTAATTAATGTCGCAAGTAAGTAGTGATGTTGGCATGCATTGGCCCTGCCTCCTTCCTCACCAGCAGTCTCAGCAGTGCAACATTTGTCATGGTAGCTGTTATGACGGGGCTGGCACAGAATTCAGTTTTGTTATGTTCATTCATCAGGCATTGAATGTGGGTCTACTCGTCACCAGGTACTATGGGAATTCAAATATTGAAAAGCAAGTATTCTCAAACTCTAGGACCTTGAGGCCTAAGAGGGATGATGAGTAAATAAATCCATATGTTGTTGAGTGCCTGCTCTGGGCCAAGCACAGAGCTAAGTGTGTGATGGATGTCAAGTACATTGAACAGGAAGGACTCATGAGGTATAGCTATAAAAGCAGCTTTGGTTCGGTGGGAGGTAAATATTGTCTCCTGTCTCTGGATACAAACGTGGATGGTCTCATGATTTTCCTGCTCACTTGTAGATAACAGAAAATTGCACGCAATTCAAATCACAAAACATCGTTTTAATTCAGTAAATAGGATGTCTGGTCACCATATTATTCAATGCATCAACCCTCATTTTCTCCCCTGCCCCCAGGTAGGACCCAGCGCCTAGGAAGGGGAGGTCTTTCTTCAGCTTGGGCTCTTTCTTGCTTCTCTCCCACCCTCACTCCCTCGGCTGTTTCTAAGGCGACAAAAGTATAAGCAGGAGGAAAACAGGGCAGGAAAGTTCTTCCTTGATAGAGACTGTTGTAAGTTGGCCTCACAGTGTCTGGGTCTGGCTAGAATTTCAACCAGATTCTTTCTCATGGGGACACACTTTTCCGGGTTCTTCTGAGATGCCCCTACAGGATCCACTGCAAGGACAAGCCCCTCCTTCAGCCAATGCCCCACCAGCACCCCCTCACCCTCACAGGCTGCCCTCATGGTCAGGACTCCTCTCAAGTGAACCCAGGCCAATATGTCTGTCACAGGCTCCACCTCTGCTCCCCAGGATGGGTGCACCTTTGGGCCATTGTGAGAGGCGTGCAGGACTTCCCAGTCTCAGGCAATTTTTTATTCTGTTACACACACATTTATTTTAACCATCTTACAACACTGGGGAGAACGTTTTCTTGTCCCTATTCTGCAAACAGGGAGACTTTTGGAGCATCACACATCCCCGAATGACAAAGACAGGGTTTGAAGCCCCGTCTCTCCAGTCAAAACCCATCGTCTTCCCATGAGTCTTTGCTGTTGGACTTTAAAGGGCAAAGGACGCTCCCTGAGGCCTGAGACAAGCCATCACACCCCTCATGCTTTGATGCTTCATCTTTCCTGATCTCTGAGAGCCCACTGCATTCTAACACTGTGATGAAATTTCCAAGTTGAGGTTTCCTGGAAGCAGGTGGCAGAGAATTCCGCGGAGGCCTCACCCTGCAGTGTGAGAGGCAGCCCAGCAGCTTTCTGGCTTGTGCCCTCTGTCTCATATGGGCATGTACCTTAAGCAAGTGTGGGGAGACAGAAACACCATTTCAATGGTGCTGGCATTCTGCTTCCTCCATGAGAGTGTGCCCTGTACGGAGCATGAGACGGAAGGCACGAATTTGCTTCCTCTTCAAACAGGCTCACTTCCCATGTGCCCCTCAGGATGAGAGGGTTATGCCATGCTGAGCATGATGCTGGTGTTTCAAGAAAGGAACTTTCCAGAGAGCATGACTCCTGGTTTAAGTCAACTGTCTAATCTGAAGAAAACCCCCGGCTGGGCTGGACTTATCATTGACCATGGGTCTCCAAGATGGCGCCCTTCTAAGGGATTTCCAAGGATAATCTTGTTTATGCAATTGCAATGTTCTCCTAACACCTTCACTTTGGCACCATGGATAGGACTCCAGTGCAAAAGAGCTCACAGGACCCAGCATGTCCTCTGCTTTGTCTCCCTGGATCCTCACAGCCTCCCTGCAGAGTAACTAGAATAGGTGTTATTACCCCCTTTTACAGAAGGGGAAACTGTGACTCTGAGATGAGAAATATGGTGTCCAATGGAAACCAGAGCCAGGACCAGAACCACAGTTTCTGATTCCAAGTCTAATACTTTGTGTCCTGTACCCTCTTTCTTGTAGATGTTCACACAGGATTGAGTGAGCGTTTCTCTTCCCTTTCCTAGCCTCTCCCTACTAGCACTCCATCCCCAGACACAGAGCCCCATCCCACTTACCTACTCCCCAGCCAACCCGGGGGTGGGGGATGTGATGGCATCTCAGGCAAAGGAAGAGTGAGGTTTCTTCTATAATTCTTTCAACAGAGTATCACCCACATCCTCACTGCCAATTCAATGGCCTGTCTATTCTGTCCCATCATAATAAATTGAGGTTATGTGTCCACATAACAGAGAACAGTTTGTTCCCTTCGTTAAATTAGCTTGGTTTGAAGACCCAGGCTCAGGGGTAAAGCATATCTATTCCTTTATTGCCCTTAAGTGTCCCTTTAGCTCCAGTAGAGATGAACAAAACTAACATTTATTCATTTATTGAGCACTTACTATGTACCAGGATTTGTTCTGAGATTTTTTTTTTTTTACATATCTTACCTCATTTAACTTCACAACAACCCTATGAGGCCAATAGTTTTGTGACCCCTTTTTTATTTATTTATTTATTTATTTATGTATTTATTTATGTATGTATTTATTTTTTAGCTGAGCCATCCTGCCACCTGTTGGCAGCTCAGCTGGGGCCGAGAATCCAACCGGTGACCCTGTTGCTCAGAGCTCACACTCTTGAGCGAGCTCTTAACCAACTGAGCCATTTGGCCAGCCCTTGACTCCTTTTTAAAGATGAGGAAACTGAGGCACAGACCAGTTCAATAATGTTTCCAAGGTCACACCGCTAAAAAGTGATACAGAGAAGACTTTCAACTTGGATAGTCTGATCCAGAGGCTATGTACCCAGCTCCACTCTAGACAGACTAAGGTTCGAGGCAGTCTGACTCCAGAGGGTTTCTGGGATGAACAGCATGAAGCTGAGAAAAAACTCTTGTCTTAGACGGACCCCAAGAAACAGATACCAAGTCTAGGGGATTTGTTTTAACATTTTTTTAAACTTATTTTATTTTACTTTATTTGGGAACAGTGTTTTTCCAGGACCCATCAACTCTAAGTCAAATAGGTGTTTCAATCTAGTTGTAGAGGGCGTGGGGATCGAACTGGCAACCTTGGTGTTATGAGCACTGCGCTCTAACCAACTGAGCTAACTGGCTGCCCCCTAGGATTCTTTAACAGGTGACATCTTATAGAGGTGCTCCCAGGGCAAACCTGTGAGGGAGGAACAAGCAAGGGAACCAGATCAAGTCAAGGCCCGGCTTCAGCCTGACCCTGAGTGGGACCTCAGGTGGGTCAATTCCACCTCAGAATTGTCCCAACCACAAGCAAGGGGGCTGGCTTTCACACCCCCACATTCCCAAAGGACTAGCCCAGGGGAACCATAAAGTGGACTCTGGTAGTCTAAGGGCACAGCTCCAAAAAGAACCCAAGTGCTGACTGTGGGAATAGAAGAACACGCGGAACCCCAGGTCACACCCACACAAAGATCCAAGGGGACCTGGCTGAGCACTGACAGTGTCTGCTCCAGCAGCCACACCCAAAATAGCAAAGAAGAGCTTGTTGTTTGGTTTAAGCTTCCGCAAGTCCCCAGCAAGCCTGACATTGGCAAGTGTCCAGGAAACACCTCATCAGAGGGAAGTTGGGGATAACTTTTTCTGCAGAGCCACCTTCAGGTAAACACAAGATGCAGCTTAGAGAGTCTGAAACAAATGTAAGCGTGTCCACACAGCCGACCCACTGCCTCGCCCCTGCTCACCTTGTCGTCCTCTAGTCCACGATCCACTCCTCCTGCTCTGCCTGCCCCACTTTCCTACCCAGAATCTCCCAGCAAATCCCACTCCATCTTCATCTCCTGCTGCCTGTGGAGGCCTTTACTGGTGCTCAGAGGCCTCCCCTCCACCTAGTCCCCTCCTGTCCCTTTCTGACCTACCTTCTCCATCCAATCTGTCCTGGCCAGCCTCACTCTAGGTACGTTAGGGGCCCATGATGTGCCATTCACTGCGCTAGTTTCCTTTTCCTAGTTGTTTTGTTTATGTTACCTCATTTTCTTAATTATGAAATATTTCAAACATATAAAAAGGGGTAGCCAACATCCAGAATTGTCAGCCTTAGGATTCTTTGCTACAGACCTTTCTTTAAAAAAAACAGGAAATCAAAGATGTCAATTGAAACCCCCTTTTTGCTCTGTGCTGATTCCAGTCCCCTCCCCCAGGACACCACTGCTCTAAACGTGGCATTTATCATTCCCACCAATGTTCTTCCAGTTGTACTATATATGCATCTAAACCCTGTAGAGGATTGTTTTGCATGATTTTAAACTTTGAATTACATTGTATTATACCGAGTGTTAGTCATGGTTCTCCAGAGACAGAGCAAATAGGATGTTTCTGTAGAGAGAAAGAGATTTACTTTAAGGAATTGGCTCACAGGATAATGGAGGCTAGCAGTCCAAGATCAAGGTGTCAGCCAGTTAGAGGCCCAGGAAAGAGCCAACGTTCCAGGTCAAAGCAGCCTGCTGGCAGAATTTCTCCTGGCTCGGAGGCCTCAGTCTTTGCTGTATTCAGGCCGTCACCTAATTAGATGAGGCTCACCCATATTTTGGAGCACAATCTGCTTTACTCAACGTCTATTGATGTAAATGTTAATCTCATCCAAAACCACCCTCACAGAAACATCTAGAATATGTTTCACTAAATATCCGGACGCCATGGCCCAGCTAAGTTTACACATAAAATTAACCATCACATACTATTTCCTCCTGCAGCTTGCTTTCTTCACTCCTCATTTTGTTTTTGAGATTTACCCATGTTGACACAGGGAGAATTTCATTATCTAGCTACCATAGGTTATGTATTTTCCTGTGGATGGACGTAGGTTGCTTTCAAATTGCTCTGTCACAAACCAGAGGGGACATAAGCCTTCCTGTATACATACAGGAGAGTTTCTCTGGGTCAGAGGTGGGCACACTCTAGACAGGCCAAACCCAAGCGGGCACCTGCTTTTGTAAATAAAGTTTGGCTGGAACACAGTCACACATGTTCACGTACTAATTGTCTATGTCTGTATTCATCCTATGAGGGCAGGGGTTGTGCAGAGTTGCCACATAAACTGTTGACCCATAGAGCCTACAATAATTCCTGCCTGGCCCTTTATATAAAAAGTTTCTGACCTTACTCTAGGTCCGTACCTAGGAGCAGAAGATGCCGTGCCCCTCATCGGCATTGATATGGCATTGCCAAATTGCTCCCCAAAGCGGCTGCACAAATTTACCCTCCCTGAAACCGTGTGCCACAGCTCCACTCTCTTCATAGCCTCACCTCCCAAAAGTTTGCCAACTCCATGCTTCTGAATGGGTTTCACAATGCTGTTTCACATTTGGCTCTTTAAACATATGTCACTCATTTATTTAACAAACATCTATTCAGAGATGACTATGTAACCCTGGTACTGTCAAGATAAAGCTACCCCATTTTACAAGAGGAGAAACTGAGCTACATAATGTTAGAATCACGATCCAAGCATGGTGGTGAGGCAAGATGGTTGCACGTGGGTTTGGCAGCCATGCCCTGGAGAGGAAGCACGGTGAAAAAATCATTAAAGGCTGACATTATTCTGTAGGCCCGAGGATGTCCGGTTGGGAAATAAAGCAACAATTTGGCCGTCTGCCCTTAGCTTCTGACAGTGAGAGGCACCTACATCATAATTCTTAGCAGAAAGGACCAATATTTCACACAGCCATCAGTAGATTCATTTAGTAATTAAACTGGGTTTTTGTCTTCCCTTTTGACCTTAGAAAATAAAACATCTGTGATTATAAGAGAGAGAGTATGAGAAAGAAACTCTCCATAATTGATACATCAAGAAATAGAGCTTTATTATTTAACGTTACCAAGACAGCCAATAAATAAAGGAAAAAGGTGGGGAGGCGGGGGGGGGGGGGGGTAAGTGAGCTAAATCTTCATTTGTTGGCCAGAAGGTCAATATACCATGTCTGTGGCTGATAAGTCAAACAATCAAGAAATTTGTAGAAATCCAGGGCAAGCTCTGGACAAAAAGCTGAAGATGCTTGGGAACAAGGACAAGGGCAGGGACAAGTGTAGGGCAGGGAAACGCTTTTCTTTACCAGCGCTTCTTTTTAGTATCGTTTAGTTTTATTTCAATCAAATGTATGCATTGCTTTGATGATCTTTAAATTAAAATACACGAAGTACACAGTAGAGCATGGGCTAGTGAAATATTTACAGGTACAATGATAGGTACATAATAATCTCTGAAAGGAGTAGAGGTCAGTGGGAGTAGAGATTTTTTTTTTTTAATTAGCTATGAAATGTTAATTGCTGAAGTGGAGAGATGGAGGGGGTCATCATTCTGGTTTTTCTCTACCTTTCTATGTAATTTTATAGAGTTGAAATTTTCCACAATAAAAAGTTTGGGGATTTCTGTTTATTTTTTGTTGTTTCTGTTTTGTTTTGTTTTAAGGAAAGAAAAAAAGCATGGGCTGTGGAGTAAATTTAGCTGGGCCACTTAGTACTGCGGCACATTCCTTGAACCCTCTGGGCCTCAGTTTCCTCATCTATAATAGAAGTAGCTAATATGCACCCATTTTGTATGACCATTCTCATTGGGCGTAGGGATTAAATAAGAGCATGCCTGTGAAGGGCTGATCATGGCATAAAACAGTGTTTTTAAAATGTTTGGGTCTGATTTGTTTGGTTGCTTCTATTTTGGGTTTTATGAAGCTTGGCTTTAAATTTTGAGTTCTGCTTCTCAGGCATCTTATACTTAGTTCTACACATCTAATTATGTTCTGCCTTACTTGTTTGTGTTAATTTGCAGTCCCCAGCTAGCCTGTTTTGTCTACCCAGTTAACAAATATTTATTGAGCACCTGTGTGCCAGGCTCTGAGCTGGATGCTTAGGAGATTAGAGATTGTCCCTGTCCTGGGGACACGTACGTCAGTGATGGGGAAAGATAGAAAAGATCAGAATAAATTCCAGCATGACAACTGCAGTGATAGAGATATACCCACAGGGAAAATGGATAGTACAGAGGGCACCCAGTGTGGCCTGAGCTGGGTTTTGAAGGATGCATAGGAGTTTACCAGGCAAAGAAGGAAAATGTAGAGGCTGTGTGGCATGGTTTGGTCATGACATGCAGAGGTAGCAGTATGAGTCCAGTCTGGAAGCCGGAAAGGCCTGGGTCTGTTCAGAAAAATAATTCAGTTTGTAGCAGGGGAGTGAAGAAGACATAAAACTAGAGTCAAGAGCAATGCCCAACTTGTGAGGGTTTATTCAAGAGCACACCCCTGAATAAAACGCAAGTTCAAATTTGTACTTAGTAAGTTCTTTCCAGTAGAAAGGGAAATGGGAGTTTGAAAAGCAGTTGCTCCAAATGTGTGTGTGTGTATGAGAGAGAGAGAGAGAGAGAGAGAGAGAGAGAGAGAGAGAGAGAGGAGAGAGAGAGAGAGAGAGAGAGAGATCATAGAGAGGGGTCATCTGGCTTCCCAGGCAGAGCCTGCCAGGGTCACTGTATCTTGATGTGCCTTGTGGTCAAAACTCAGATTTCGTTAGGGCATCTGTAGAGAATTGGGCCCTGACAGGCTGGCTCATGACAAACCCTTCTGACATATCCACCCAGGATGACGTGCTAATATACAGTGGTGGTTAAGCCTCTCGCGTCCAGGACTGGCACCTGCTGTCCTCAGCACTCCCTCCTAGTCTAAGGTAGCTGGAGGCAGGATGCTAGGTGAGCCCAGAACCAGCACTGGGAGGTGTGGAGAGGCTTCCCAGGAAGGTGAGGCCTAAGGAACTTTGTCCTCATCATGTCAGAGGGCAGCCTCTTGGGACCAGGGCACTCCTGATTGCCCAAGAATGGTAGATAACGCCACCCAGCGGTTCTGGCTTCTCACTCCATGCTCAACTGACCCCTTCTATGAACATATCCTTTCTTCAGCCAAAGCACAGTTTGATAATGAGGTCAAGGATTATTTGCAGTACAGACTCAGATGTGCCCATTGTCCTGTCTTTCTGATGTGAGTGAGACCCAACCTTAGCCCTCAGGTGTCCCTGGTTCTCCCTGGACTCCTGCTGGCTGTGATGAGGGTGAGGGAGGTGCTCAAGGTCATCTCAGGTTGGAACCAGGTAGGAACCTGAAGGTAGGAACCAGGTCTTCCTGCCTTGCTTGTCCATGAAGAGGCAGCTCTATTGCGGGGCTCGTAACACCTGAAACCTACTATAGCAGACACTGTGCCAGGGACGGAACAAACAGCAAGACAGAAAGGCAGAGCCTGACCTCAAGGAGTTTATATTCTGGTGGCAAATGCAGAGATAATAACTAATAAACCAATAAATAAAAAGTGATAATAATTATAGGCCATGATACGTGTTTTAAAGAAAGCAAACAAGGCAGAGAGGGGCAGAGTAAACGGGGCTTCTAGCTTAGGTGAGGTGATCAGTATGGGGGAGCCTCCCATGCAAAGAACAGGGAGGAGTGGTCCAGGCAGAGGGCTCAGCACGTGCTAAAGCCTTGAGGCAGGAGAAAGACTGGTACGTGGTCCAGAAAGACCAGAGGCCGGCATGGCCGGAGCCAGGTGACCTCTGGGGAGATTGACAAGCAGGCATGGCCTTGAAGGCCACTGTCAGAGTCTGGGTTTTATTCTAAGTATAAGAAACACCTCTAAGAAGGTTTTAATTTGGGCCGGCCGAGTGGTGTGTTGTTTAGGAGTTGGCTTGGGACACCAGCTCTGAGCAGCAGGGCCCCAGTTGGGATCCCACATAAGGGCCAGTGACACTGCCCTCTGCAGCTAAGATGGTGAACAACAGCTCGACCTGGAGCTGTGCCGCCACGAGTTGCCAGCGACGGCGTAGGCTGCAGTAGGGCTGGCTGGCAGCTGGTGTGCGCTTTTGTGAGTGGCTGTCCAATGGCCAGCAAGTGACTGCCTCACCCAGGAAGAGCACAATGATAATACCAACAAGGACCAATGAAGTGACATCCTCCACAACTAGACTGAAGAACAAAAGGACAGCAACTTGTCTGTTCCCCTTCCCCGATTCCCCAATAAAATCTTTTTTAAAAAAAGAGAGAAGGTTTTAATTTAATTTAATCAGAGTGATCTGATTTGAAGAGTGTAAGGAGATCACTCTGGAAACAGGATGAAGAATGGGTTGGAGAAAAGGAGAACAGAGCTGGGGTTAGAAGGAGATGGCAGTGGTATGGGAGAGATGATGGTAACGTGCACCAAGGTGCTATGAGGGGAGATGGAGAGAAGTAGATGGATTTGAGATACATTGTGAGGGCAGAATTGATTAGATTTGGTGTTGGATTAAATGTGGGATATGAGAGAAAGTGAGGTATCAAGACTTCCTGGTTTCTGGGTAAATGTTGGTGCTATTTACTGACACGGCGAAGATTGGGGGCAGGGGAGGAAAGATTTGAGGGCAAAAATCTAAAATTCCATTTTGGGTCATGTTAAGTTTGAGATGTCTGAGAAACATCCAAGTAGAGAAGGTATCAAGGAGAGTAGTATGCCAGCCTGGAGTTGAGAGGAAAGTTCTGTGCCAGAGATATACATATAGAAGTCATCAGCACATATATGTAAATCCATGTGGATAGATAAAATCACATAGGGATAAAAAGAACACATCCCAAAACCCAATCCTGAGACACTTTAGCATGTCGATGTCAGATAAGGGAGAAAGACTTAATGAAGGAGGTCAATGAAAATGGTCAATGAGGCAGGAGGAAGAACAAAAGAGAGTAGTGTCATGGAAGCCAGGACAGGAGAGCACGTCTTCAGGGACACATGCAGCTGGCAGGTCAGGATGAGCACAGAGAAGCATCTGTTCGGCTTGGTAACATGGTGCAGCATCAGTGGGGACTTCTTGTTCATTTATTGCTAGAAGCAAGTTGTGCTGAGCATTTGTCCTAAACTTGAAAGTCACATAAATGTGAGAGGGTTTCCAGGGACTCTTGCATCATGCCACTGGGCCAGCGGAGTCTAATTTCCCAGGGGCCCGGGCTCGCCCACCTCCTGCTATGCCCACAGCCCTCGCTGCTCAAATGCCAATATCTTTAACTGCAAATACAGTATTCATCGTACCCTTGGGCCCAAAGGATAACACTTTTAAAAACGCTGCTTGTCCTTGCCCTTTTTAAACACAGTGATGGTCAAATCCCTCACCTGCCACCACCAGCTGAATTTATTTTAATAACTACATCCACAGTGAGGACGGCAGTCAGAAGGGATAAAATCCTCCTCACCATCGTACCAGTGGCCAGGGCTTCAAAATGACTCTGGACAGAAAAAAACTGAAAGCAGAAAAAAAACCAAGCTTCTAGAAGGAAATCTTCCTTCAACTGCCAGCGCAGCAGCGTGGAAACAGTGCCAGACTGCACACACCCATCAGATTCATTTGACAGCCGTTGAACCACTGCTCTGTCCTAAGACAAATAACAGCAATAAGAATGGCTACCAGCCACGGAATACTTACCCTGCACCAGGCAGTCGGCCAAGCGCTTTTCATGCAGTAGCTCATCTAATTCTCACAACTACCCTAAGAGGTAGCGGGTATTATTATCCTCATTTTATGGGTGAGGAAACTGAATCTTAGAGTTAGCCAGGTAATCGGCCCAAGATGGTGAGTGGAGGTAAGATAGAGAATGTGCCGCAGGGGTGGGGGTGACTCAGACACTGGCATGATCCAAGGTGGGAGGAGGAGCGTCCGCACAGGCCCCACCATGCATCCAGTAGCTCAGGCTAAAAACCTAGAGGTCATTCTCAATTCCTTTCCCTCACTCTCTCCATGACTGCTTCATCACCAAAAACCATCTGTTCCATCCCCAAAAGAGATCTTAAACCTATCTGCTTCTCTCCACCATCCCTACAACCACCCTAGTCAAAGCCACCATCGTGTCCCCTGGAGCCCCCTTGCTGGGCCCTCGGCATCATCTCCTGTATCCCACAACCCTCCTTTCCTGCTGGAGTCAGGGGATCCACTTACCACATACGTCACACCTGTGCCTGTTCAAAACCTTTTAATGGCTTCCTAGTAAACCCCACTTCCTTTCCCTTGTTCTCAAGGTCTTTCCCTCCATGATCTGGTCTTTGCCTACCTTTCTAACCGCCTCTCCCACAATAGCTGCCGATTCCCCTACAACCAGCCCTGAGCCTGGCACAGAGGAAATCATAATCAGGTGCTGAAGAAATGAAGGCAAGAATGAGTGAGTGGATGAACGAAAAAGCTCCCCAGGGGAAGCCATGTTTGAATGAGCATCAAAGTGAGGTCGGGTTTCTCAGGTGGTAGGACTGGAGTGTGAGGTGGTAAAACCAGGTGTTCTAGATATAGGCAATGACATGGGCAGGGACGTGGAGGAACTCCAGGAGCAGCCCAGGAGGTGGCATGGACAGGCCCGGAGGCAAGTGTGTGTGATGCGGGGGGTCTCCGAGTCCAGTGTGCCCTGTAAGCCTTGTTCAAGGTTGTTAAAACAGGTGGTTGGGCCCCACCTCCAGAGTTTCTGACCCAGCCATCTGAGGTAAGGCCTGAGAATTCGCATTTCTGACAAGTTTTCAAGTGGTGCCGCAGCTGCTGGTCCAGGGACCACACTTTGAAAACCACTGGTACAAGGTGTGCTAAGGAAGCCTTTACATGGAAGCGTAGGGAAGACAGCTCCTGGGACGTGAACTGAGGCAGCTGCATGCCACACTGAGGGCACTTTGAGCAGACATTAGCCAATGCTTAGCCCCTCCCACCTTCCCAACCATCCCTCTCAGAATAAACCCCAAGGCTACCATGACCTCCGCTGCCCATTCTCCTGGTACTCAACCCTGCTGTTCTCCTCAGTCACATTTTAGGCTTTGAAGGAGTCCCTTGTTTCTCACTCCAACAAAAGTTTGATAATCCTCTAAAAATGCTGCTGAGGAGATAGGTCCTGAGTCCTACCCCCTCAAGACCGCTTAATCTCACATAGCAATTCACACTAATGCTGCTGTGACAAAGTGTCTCTTTCTAACAAGAGGCCTGGCAATGTCACCTTGATGGCAGGGGTTCTGGCTCTGTTTGGACACAAGGACAGAGAGCAGAAGAGGA
>NW_017732517.1:237849-240345 GCF_001890085.2 Hipposideros armiger | reverse complement strand
TCATGTTGACCTGGTTTGACATTTTGGCTCTGCCACTTTCTAGTTGTGTGGTTTTGGACAACTTACTTAAGCTCTCTGAGCCTCAGCATTCTCATCTGGAAAATGAGTGTGTCGCTAATCAGCGTCAGAGGGGTGCCAGGAGCAGCTAGTGAAGTCATGAATGTGTTTAGTAGAGTGTGAGGCAGTCAGTGACTTTAACAATCAGCTCTCCAAGAATAAAACAGTGTTTGCCAATCACCCTGGTGAAAATACTCTCACCATGACTGATATCAAGCTAACAACATGATGTCACTGAATGAAGGGTTGAGCACACCATTATATCATGTTTCCACCATACAGATACAATAGAAACAGCCCCAAGAGCAGAGATAACAGTCACTCAGAGTAAACCAATCAGGAAGTGATGATGAAAATTTATGACTTTTGGATTTTGAGCACTTATTACCTGTGTTTGTTTTTAGTATAATTTAATTGTAAGTTCACATAATTAACATGTTCATGATGGCTGTGTTTAACAACCACCTCACAAAACTCCTGGAATATTTAATAGTCAGTTCTCACAAGCCATTACCAGTCAGTTCCAGCACATGGGCTGGGCACATCTGTAGATGGTTCATCAATATGATTTCCTTGCCTCTTCCTTTCCTACCTTCAGCCCCAGGGAGGATTTCATGACGCTTTCCCAGGTAGAAACAAAGATGTTCCCTGTTCCACTGCAGGCTCCAAATGTTACTTTTGGCCTAGGCCACCGCCCATTCTTCAGCCTGTGCTAAACCTCAGCCAAGGGCCAGCCCCCGTCATGCCACCTGACTGGCCCTTTCTTACCACTGGGGCCGCTGAGCCGCCACTCACACGAGAGAGGACATAGCCTCTGCTGGGCTGAGGTGCCTGCAGAAGAACAGTGAAGGGCTCTCTCTGTGGCTGCAGGCTGGGCTGGCAGGTTATCTCAGGATCCCGTTTGTGAAGGAAATGGGGAAACCTGGCCTGCCAACTGTGCTTTGGCAAGTCAGGGCCTATAATTAGCTGCTGCTTAAAGCTCGAATAAACCCCTGGTTGTTACTAAACAGCAGTAAAGCAGGAAGGCTCCAGCTTCCCTGAGCCCAGTGCTGCACGAGCAGCCTAGGACAGACATTTGGACAGAAGTGTCCTGTCTGCTGGACAACGTCCAAGTTATCTCAGACAGCACTCCTATTCTCAACCCCAAGTGAGAACGGAGGAGCAAAGACACCAGGCGGCCAGCCCCTCACCTCGACTCACCTTCAGCAGTCTGCATCCCCTACCTGACTCTTCACAGGTTGCTTGGGCAGCCTCATGTTTATAGAGCTTGCAATCAATGGGGAACTGTTACAAATTCCCACACGCAGCACTAAATGCTGAAAGGAAGTGTATCCAAATGCTGGCGGTGTTTCTACTGATGGCAGGATGTGGAGTGATTGCATTTTCAGCCATCTTTCTGATTTTCCAGGATTATATGACTCTAAACAGGGCACACATATATCCCACACACACCCCACAGAGTTTTGTCTTATTTTTTACTTTTTCTGCCCATCCCCTGGGTCTAAGTGTAATAAGCAAAAACAAAACCAAGCTATACGAAGTGAAGCATTTAGCTTCAGGGTCTCTCACTCACACACACCCCTTTGTATTAGTCATTTTTTATTCTTTTTCTTAAAGACAGTCTCCCAAACTCTATAAGCTCCAGACCCACATCTGCCCGCGTCTGCCCCTACATGGCCGCCTCGTCTAGAGCACTTTGGAAGCCATCTTCTCCACCATGGTAGTTTCTGAGCCCACCATCTGCTATGACTTGGGTCCTGCACTGAGTGGAATGTATGCCACGGGCATCATTGTGAGAAACTGAGCAAGGCCATTGCCTCAGGCTTCAAATTCATCGTCTGCAAAATGGTGTCCCTGAGAGTTGAAGACTGGCTGGGCTCCTGAACCTGGGGCTGCAGCGTGTAGGGGAGGATGAAGAGAGGGCTCAAGCAGAGCAGCCAAAGCCAGTCCTCAGGGAGCTTCACATAGCCAGAGCTCTTTGGATGAACTATATTCAATGACATTAACTATATCTTCTTATTTTCTGTATTCTTGATGCTCTGACACCCGGGGCCTTACTGACAGGGAGAGGCAGGGCTAGCTAGCTAATCCTAGAGAGAGTAAACCACTGGCCTGTGAGCTCACCTTTGACATGCAAACCAGCCAACCCTGAGTGCATGTCCCCACCTGCTTCCTCTCTCTGATTTTTACACTCCAGGAGCAATCCTCCTCTCTCCTTATCACCCCAGGGGTGGGTACCGGACAACTAGGGACCACCCCTATAGCCCAGAGACCACTGAAATTATTCCAACTATCCAATCATGGCTGCTTCACCTGCCTCTCCCATTCCTTCCCATGAAAACCACAGTAAAGCCTTTGCCCACTCTTTCCCCTTGCCCTTTCCGCTTCTTCATGTGGCCCTGCATGGTCTAGCTGCCCACTCCTCTTGAGAACTGTGAG
>NW_017732517.1:224968-228379 GCF_001890085.2 Hipposideros armiger | reverse complement strand
AGGTTATAAGAAGTTGGCTGCTACCATTTTCATTTTTAATAAATCACCATGTAATAATTGCATTAACAGTGCTTCGAAGCTGCTGAAACAGTGACATTTGACATGCATTGTCTAACTAGCACACGATTGGTCTCTTGGTCACATTTATAATCAGATACTTTTTTCTTCTGGGTTGCCCAGCTGTGCTGATTAAGTTCCTTTATCTGCAGATATGAAAATGAGCAGCCATTTCGAAAGGCAGCGGAAGAGGAAATTAATTCTCTATATAAAGTCATTGATGAAGCTAACTTGACAAAAATAGATCTGGAAAGTCAAATAGAAAGGCTGAAAGAAGAACTCGGCTTTCTGAAAAGGAGCTATGAAGAGGTATGTGGGGGCTGGGGTGACACTGGGTTGGCTGCAAGACAGGAGACCCTCTCCTGCCTGGCCGAGCTTCAAAACATAAGTAACAGTAGCTCATCTCGGCCTCTCCATGATGTCACTTGCCCAGGGCAGCAGGGAAAATGCCAGGCGTAAAACACCTTCAGTCCTTGTAGTGAGTCAGGTTAGCCCAGGAGTCTCAAGCTCAAATGGTTTCAAGACCAGGCTAGGATGTGAATGGGGGAGGCAGCAGGTCCAAGCAATAGTGAGTGATGGCACCTGTGTTGAATTGGAGGGAGCATCTCATTACTCAAGACATTCAATTTCAGATCTTTGTTTTCAACACTGTACAGGGCAAACAAAATAACCCTGAGGGTAGATCCAGGCTGCAGTTTATACACACTCATTAATGGGATTAGGTGAGATCAATCAGTATCAGAACTAAGGTGATGTGTCCTGCCCCCCCATCCCACCTCCTCCCCCTCCCCCCCACACACACAGCATCTGGTCCAGTTCCCCACAGAACTGCATTGATTCTAAACCACCTCCCACATACCACTGTCTGATCCGAGATCTAAAGCGCTTACAGTTGAAAAAGCCAAAACCCACTTAACAATGCTCAAGTCAGGAAGTTCCTTCTTTTGTCCAACCTTAAGCTAACCAGGAACCAATTAAGCCCACTTCCTCCTGTTTTGAGCACAGCAGGTTTTCACCATTCTCCAACTGTAACTCTTTAGAGACTCCAAAGTTATCTTTAAATCTCTTTCAGCCTACTCTGACTTAATGAAACTCATAAATTTCATCTTGCTGTTGTAGCTGACTCTGTATTATTTAGTTATTTATTTTGATTTTTGCTTTGGGCCTGAGCCTGTGAAGACCAGCCTGAGAAAAGTGTCCTGGGAAAAGAGATTACGGTGCCNCTTCCCCTAATTCCCCAGTCCTGTTCCCATCCCCCAATTCCCCAATAAAAATCTTTAAAAATAAAAAATAAAAAGATGCCTGATTTGGGTTCTAAACTCATGTAGGAGTTGACCAGACAAATAAAGGAGGCACGGCTTTCCAGGCAGAGGGGACAGTATATGCAAAGTCAGGAGGACATGAGAAAGCATGGTGCATTAGTGGAATTCCCAGTAGCTCATTATAACTGGGGCATGTGGAGTGAATGAAGGAGGGCAACCAATGCAGCTTGAAAACCAGGGAGAGACCAGATCCTGGAGGACCTTGTCAGCCATATCAAAGAGCTTAGAGATTATCTGAGAGCAGAGGGATTTCCACAGAAGGGATTTGAGCAGTGTCATCATGACCAGATTTTAGCTTTAAAGGAAGCTTTGTTTTGGTGGAGAAGAAAAGAAGGGCAAATGAGCAAGAAACAGTGGGACTGGACCCACGGAGGGGCAGGGTCTGTATTGAGACCAGTGGTTGGAAAGTAAGGAGATGCCAGCTCACTGAAGGGCTAGGGGATGACACTTAAGGCTTCTGAGCAGAGGAGTGAGTGGATGTGGTTAAGGATGTCCCTCTCGGGCAGCACTGTTGGTCTGGGAAGACAACAGGCATCTGTTATAGCTCACGGTCTGCTTGGGGTGGTAGCAGTGGGTGAGCATGAGGGGTGGGTCAAAGAAATAATCAGCAGGGTTTGACAATTGCCTACATATACAGCCTGGAAAGAGAAAGCAAAGGTATGTTCCGGGTTTTAAACTGAGAACTTCAATTTAAATTGAGAAGACTTTCAGTGCTACTGACAAATTTTAAAAAATGAGGAAAGAAAGCTTGACTAAAATTCAAGGGTAAATAATGAGTTTAGTTTTGAGCAAGCTGAGTTGAGCTGATAGTGGAGAAACCAAGCAGAAATTATGGGATGCCGTTGAGGATGTTGGGCCAGAGTGGCCTGTGGGTCAAGATGAGACAATCCAGGTGTCATGAGCACAGAGATGTTAATTGAAGACTTCAAAATGGAAGAGGGGTGGGGAGGGGAAAGTGTAGCAAGAGAAAGCCAAAAGCTTAAGAAAATCCTTGGGAATATCACAGATATGTTTCAAATCCTTAGAGAACTTCCAAAAAAAAAAAAAAGGTCTGTAAGACACCTACAATCTCCTATGATGCTGAGAGGACCATATCCTGGATGGGACCAGTCTCCCTGGAGTGGTGAGCAAAATAGGACTTCAGAAACCCAAAGGGCACTCTTCCAGCTTGGATCAACAGGGACGAAGCCCAGTCATATGGGTGGATTTTCATTTCAGCTGGAAAAACAGGACTTGTTTCCAGAAGAACTAAATGTTANCAATGCTGTCTGGGCCTTTTGAAGAGAGGCGGAGCTCTGAAAATATTTGCAGAATGAGTGAATTCTTCTGATCATCAACAGATCAGAACTGACAGCCAGAAGTCCTCCAATAAATAGTTTTGTCAGCTGCAGTCATGCCCTCGGGGGCTGACATTTGCCCATTCTGAGCACCTCTTGTCGGTTTCTTGGCGGAGGCAAAGCATACATGTGAAATGGCTTAGCACACACTGCTTTCAAATGCCTTTGCAGAGAGAATACAAACGTATTTAATTACCTTTCAGCTCAAGGAGGCTGAAAATTAATGGACGTGATTAATTTATGTCTTTGTTTAGGTTCCCCCAGAAACTGATCCTGAGACAAATATTGAAGTGAAGGTGGTGTTTTTTTTGGGGAGGTTGGGGGAAAAGAAACACCAAAACACCAGTAGAGGAGGCACAGAGAAGGGAACCAACAAAGAATGTGTTATCTATCCAACCAGCTACCACTGTGGGAGGCTAGAGCGAGTGTACCCCACCGGGATTCTGGGGAACAGTAAAGAATACAAGAGAGGGGGATGCAAAAAAGCAAGGGTAATATTACCATCTCCCATCAGTCCTCTGCCTTCTGGTCGCAAAGGGACCTTTCAAAGACTTCAGAGAAAGCTCTTAGGCAGGACGTAGTATCTGACAGTGAAAAGGAAGCTGGGGTGAATTGACATGTTAAGACCTGAGGGATAAAGGTGGATGTCATCAGCATCTGCAACCTTTCATCTGCCAAATCTTCTTAGGTTTTTT
>NW_017732517.1:220530-222094 GCF_001890085.2 Hipposideros armiger | reverse complement strand
AGGCCACCCAGTACTGCAGGAGAGAACTAAGCCTGCACCCCACCCCCCCCCATGTCCTGCCATCTCGCCTCCTCTACCAGGTGGGCAGCACTGCTTTCAGCATGCCTCCTCCAGGGGAGTCCAGGTCCTCTCTGCCTTGTCCAATCTCTCAGCCTAGGCACTGAGAGAGACCTCTGCTCCCTCGCCCTAAGCCTGGCCTGCAGTCAGCTCCCAGCAAGAAAGGTTCTGTTTTGCCTTCTTAACCTCCTCCCTAGGGTCTTCCTTCCTTCCCTGGGAAGGGCTCCACACCCTCATTCCCAGAATCTCATCTCTGCCCCTCCTTCACTGCAGCTGGCTGATGTGTACAATAACCAAAGGCTTATTCGATTACCAGCACAAACTGGTGTGGTGTGGTGGGGTGGGAGGTACAGATGAGAGAGAACCAAGCGCTTTTTAATAGCCCCTGGGGGACAGGAACTCCATAACATAGATGGCTCCCCTGTTATCTGCTCTGACCATAGATCAGAGCACTTACCTCAGATCAGTTTAAGTCATTTGTGGTCAGAAACTTTATCTGAGCTGTAGCCATCAGGCCTGAAGCAATCAGGATGTGGAGACAGTTAAGAATGAAGAGAGGTGAATGGATTGAAATGAATTGTGAGGTTTCTGGTTATGGAGCTGGAAGAGACATTAGAGATTGACTAGAGCTTTTGAACATAGAGTAGGCATTTCTGCAATGATGGAAATGTTCTATAATCTGTGCAGCAATCCAACATGACAGCTGCTGGCCATGTGTGGCTACTAAACATTTGAAAGGTACCTGATACAACTGAGAAACTGCATTTTTTATTTAAAATTTTTTTCTTTTTTTTTAGCTGAGCCATCCTGCCACCCGTTGGCAGCTCAGCAGCAGCTCAGCTTGGGCCGTGAATCAAACTGGGGACCCTGTTGCTCAGAGCTCAAACTCTTGAGCAAGCTCTTAACCAACTGAGCCACTCGGCTGGCCCTAATTTAATTTTTATTAATGTTTAATTTAAAAACTACATGTGGCTAGTGGCTACCATATTGGATAGCATAGGTCTAGATTTACCTGGAGGAGACTAGAGACCTTGGATAGCATGTCCCCTTGTCATCCATATTGACAAACAAATATTAGCCCTGTAAAGGCAAGCATTCTATATAGGCTGCTGCTGTGTCTCTGCCTTTTCTTTGATTGCTTTTACCAAGAACAGTCAATATTTTCTAGGATGTATGAAATTTGATTAAAATGGATTTGGGCTACTCAACTGAGGTCACTGGCTCTAGGCTACAAGAAGGCCAAATGTGATATTGCCATGATAGCTAACTGGGAGAGTTCCTTTCAAGGAGAATAGAGAGAGTGGAACCCCTGAGAGCATCTGTAATCTAGGGGGTCCCTGTGTTTTGGTGAGTTGGCTATAAGCCCCAGTGGCTCTTCAGTGAATAAGCCATGGTTTATTTGGTGTGCTCACAGCCAGCACTGAAGGGGAGTCATCTAATATCTCCATACCTGATAGTATGTCACAGAGTGAGCTTTGCAGAAGAGCTCCAGCTTGCTTTTATTTCT
>NW_017732517.1:211562-219245 GCF_001890085.2 Hipposideros armiger | reverse complement strand
ACTAACTGGCCACCCCAGGCCTTGGACTTTTTATTATTGCTTTGTAGTGGCTTTTTGTACATTCGAGAAATTAGTCCTCTCTCTATGATGTAAATTGCAAATATGTTCCCAGCTTGTCACTTATCCTTTTACTTAATTTACAGTAGTTCCAACTAGCGTTCAAAATATATTGTTAGCCAATAGGAAAGGGTTATTACAGGAGGCAGGTGGGCCAGTTTTGGGTTCCTACTGCTGTATGCCTCAGTAGTGTATCCCAGCTGCTGTGACTGGGGGGCATAACTGGGGTGGAACAGAGTAGTTGTTAAAAGGGAAAATGGAGAGACTGTCTCACTGAGGCAGGCACTGCCCATCTGTTACCCTACCCAGCACAACCATATACACTGTAGAGGGCACTCCCAGGCCTTCATCTTCTGTATTGTGTTTTCAAACTTACAGCTGGTCAACAGCCAGTATTTGAGTGACTATATATGCAGGGCATCACCCAACACAGCATCGTCCTTCTTATACCTTTACCAAAGAGTCTTCACTCAGACTCCATTTGTCAAGCACAAACCAGGTTCCAAGTCCTGCTCTTGGTGCTGTGAACACAGAGTCCCTGCCTTCAAAGCATGCCTGTCCCTGGCCACCCGCTTCTATCAGTCTCAAAGCCATCTTAGGAATGTCTTAATAGTGGCTCTTTCTCATAAAAAGTATAGGGATCTTACTTCTAAAATAAGAAATTTGCAGAGATGAAACAAGCCAAATCTCTGAGAAATTAAGGTGGTGCAAATTTATATTCAACACTTAGTAGTCTCCTGGAAGGGACAAAGCAGAAAAGACCCTTCTTCCTTGGAATGGGATGATCTCAACAAACCACAGCAAAAATACTATAACAGACTTCCCCAATAAGTACTTGAAAAAGAAAACTATACATATCTCTGCAGTGTGACACTCATTGCTGAGCCTCTTTTGCTGCTCTCATCAGCAGTGCGCACTTCCTTCTGACCTAGGTGGGCAGAGCCATGTGTTCCTTTGTGTCTCCTTTGGCAGCTTCCCCCGAAGCTGGGAATTGGTCCTATACCCTAAAGAGAGTGTCAAGAGCCAGACAGTTCCTACGTAAATTCAAGGAGAAACTTGGCTTAGCCTAGCCAGGCCAGCTCCTCTGCCAATGCTGAAGTTTCACTGAGTGAGACATGAACTTCTTTTTAATTCCCGCTAAGGAGGACCCATGTCTCTGGTGAAGACTGGATGGCATCCAGCCTTCTCCCAAATAAATCCTACATCTGGCTGGGGTAGGTCAGGGTGTGTGTGCTGCCTATCAAGAGCTATCCTTCGCTAAGTAACATTTATATGATACTGCATGACTCTAAAGTGACTTATAATTGTTATAATAATGATAGCTAATCCTCCTAATGAAAAGAAGATGTGATGTAATTCTATTCCTGGTACATCCTCCTCTTCTTTAGCCCCCAGCATGTGCCTGGCACACATTGTAGACCTTCAATAAATGCTGTTGAGCATTTATTGGGTATACAAAGCCATGCTAGGTCCCCAGAGGGAACAAAGGGGTGACTAAGAAATGGTCTCTGTACACAGGGTACCCACAATCTAGTGTGGAGGGTAGCTGGGGTGGAGGTGGGAGACAATGGATAGAAAGACCATCTTCTACAAGGCAGAATGGAATGTGCAATGAAAACAGCAACAGCAAAGCATTTATTGAGCACTTACCAAGTCCCAGCCAGTGTTCTAAGTACTTGACAGGCACGTTCTCATTTCATCTTCCCAACATGAGATAGTATTGTGATTTTATCCATTTTATAGAAGAGGAAATTGAGATACAGTGAGGCTAAGTAACTCACCCAGATCATACAGCTAGAAAGTGGCAGAGCTAAAACGCAAATCATACATCCTTACTGTTGATGAAAGAACATCCAGACTTATAGAAAAAATTTATAAGCGTTTATTTGAGTCAAACTGAGGACAGGCTGGGAAACAAGTTCTCAACAGACTGAGAAAATGCTCTGGAAAAACAGCAGTTTTGCAGTTCTTTTTATGCATTTGGTATCAAAGAGGGAAGTAAAGAAGATTACATGGAATCCATTGGTCTTAGATTAAAGGAGTTGAGAGAAAGCCAAGTAGGGACATCTCTATGATTGAATAATTAGTAAAATGAAGAGACACATACTTCTTTTACATTGATGCATATGGGATAGCTCACATTTAACAGTTATAGTAAGTGGGGATGGTGTATGGGAAACTAGATCATGTGCTCCTTTGAGGGTGGTCATGCCTCTGAGGGGTTTAGAAAAGAAGATCACTCTGGCATTTCAGAGGTGTGTTCAGCTAGGTGCACAAGAACAATGGACAGGGCTTAGGGCAAAATTAACCTTTTTCTAAGGAAGTTATATGCCTGGATGTGACTACCCACCATGACCTGCCCAGTTACGAATTTATGATCAGAACACCCTGTGAGGTTACTTTCGGTCACTGAGCTTGTCAGATGCACTACATAGCCACTCTTTCATTCACATTACTCCAGAATCAACACTCCTAACTGCTAGGCTGGGCAGATGACATGGAGTGGGTGAACCCTGAGTCATTTTCTTTTTTTTAAGAATGAGCAAGTAACATCTTGTGGAATGTGAAGTTGGGAGCCCTCTGTCTTGAGGGGCTAAAAGGATATGCTAGGCTTCTGTCAAGATCTTGCCAAACCAAGGTTCTGTGCACCCCCCTGTGGGGTAAGATTCCTCTGTTATACAAGATCAAGAACCTCAGAGTTCATTCCTTCTCCTGTCTCCATAATGGTGAACATAATGAGGTGAGTATGATCCTAGGAGGTCTACAACATGTAAGAGCAAGGCAGTTAGCTATACTCTGAAGCAGGGTGATGTTATAAAGCTGCTGTTCACCAGCTGCATACACCGGAGAGCTCGAGGGGCTTGCTGAAACCCAAGCAGCAACTGCTCCGAGAAAAGGCAGAATACACACATTTCAACCCCTGCATCCTCATCCAGGATACGTGTTCTGCTAAGAACACCCCTGCATCATCACTCTCCGTACCCTGTCTCCTCCTAAGCTCTCACCGCCCATTTCTTCCAGCTGCAGGTTGTTGCCAGGATGCTCTGGGGAATGGCGAAGTTAATCAGCAAAGTGGGTTGGGTTGGGTTTGAAGATGTTGCTTTTCCTCTCCATTTGGAGACTCTCAAATACTTCATTCTGACTTAAGCATGCTGCTTTTCTTCTCTCACTTTCATCCTTCATGTGCAGTCATGTGCAAATTTAATTTTAAAAATTTCAATTTGGGGGTGCAGCTGGATGGCTCAGCTGGTTAGAGAGCATGCTCTGAACAACAAGGTTGCCAGTTCGATTTCCGCATGGGATAGTGGCCTGCGCCCCCCTCCTCCTCCCAGCAACTAGATTAAAAAACAGCTACTGGACTTGGACTTGGAGCTGATGGGTCCTGGAAAAAACACACTGTTACCCAATAAAAATTTTTTTTAAAAATTCAATTTGAAAATTTTTACCATATTTTAAAATGTCCACATACCCTCCTGCCCCAGAAATATAGATGGAGAATGATCATGGCAGCCCAGCCCCTGCACAGTGGAGCCAAGATTTCAAGCTGGTTTGAAAGCCTGGGGACTAACATATTTGAATCTCATTGTACCTCCTAGCAACTGCACTGAGCAACGAAACATTCCTGCCTTCCTATCCTCAGGGTGTAGAATCACACACCTACTATTTGGTCTGTGAGGAGAAATCGGAGGCACTGGGTTGAAATGAAAACAGAAATGGAGTTATTACAATAACTAGAAAGCATAAATCTAAAAAGTCATTGGAGAATAACATGTAATACTTTCAGCTGAACTAAAACAATTAACTGTTCCCAAATGAAAGGCAAATATATGGCAAGCTGGTTTGAGACGGTATGAGGCCTGATATAAAATGGCATAGTGATCAGATTAATTTCTCTTTCAATCTTAATTAAACTGTTTGGTGCTGGTAGGTCATTAGCACTTTTCTTATACTTACTAATCTCACCTTTCAATAAAGAGAAAACAGGCTTTGCGAATCAGCAACTTGGCAGGCAACCCATGCTAGAATATGATAACATTGGCTTGCTTTAATGTTATTAACTTTTCACTTATCTTCTATCTGTGGCAATTGAAACAGTTCTATCGGTTTCTGTAGTAATTTAGAAATTCGCTTCCACAGACCAAACGTTACGTGGGTGTCTTAAATGCAGACGCTCAGATCTCCTGAGTCAGGACCTGTGTTTTCACAAGATCTCCCAGATAATGCTGGTGCATATTAAAATCTGAGAACTTATATACAGTTTCCATCCTAAACACATTTATTTACAAAGAAAAAATGAATTGGTTGAAATCAAAATAGTTTGATTTAGTATGTAGATATGTGAAAAACCATGCTGGTTGTCCAAGAATGTTTGGGAAACACTTGGTTAAGGGCATGTTGCTAATGAAACTAAGACAAGGGGATTCGCACCTCCAAAGACCAATGTGTACCACTGAATCACTGAATACAAGCCACCCATTGCCTGGGTTGACAAGAGGGACAGGTCATATGGGAGACTGTGGCAATAGCCTTGGCCCCAGCTTTACTCCAGACCCGCCCACCAAGTCTTTGAAACACACCCTCCATTGGGCTTGGCCTCCCCTCAATGCCTCGCTCTTACCCATGATTCTTTTGATGTTTTCTTTATATAATTTTAGAAATAATGAATTTTAAGATGAAATACTTACATTGCTTTTCCATTTTGCACTGGTAACTTCAGTGTGACTTGCTATTTCTTGCAAAACCTTCCAACCATTTTTGTAATCCTGTCATCAACAAGAGTGTCACAAAATCAGACTACTTCTGTAGTCTTATTTGCTTGCTTATTAATATCCAATTAAGCAGAAATTCACTTACATCAATGATGAATGAGGGTAACTCCAATAAAAATTTTAGTTGATATTCTTGTTGACTTTAATGAGCTCAATTCATCAATAATGTAACTTCTTTGCAAATCAGTTAATAATTTTCAAATATTGGAAGAATAGCCCCTCTAATTTTTGTGCCATTCACAATGCAACAGTTATAGACATGACCCACTTTTAAGTTTAATCTGCAGTATTAACATTTTCTGCATCCCTTGTCATTGACAAAACAGTCATTCAAGCCTGGATTTATAGTGTTTGCCAATTTCCATGGTGTCAATACTCTGACCATGGCTGATTTCAAACTACTAATTTGATATAAATGACCACAAAGTTGGGAAGAGATACACAGAACACACCATTTATTCCCACCATCGATGTAAATAACCCCAATAGCATAAATGATAAAATGTAAATACTTAGCAAGTGATGTGTTTTGAGTATTTATTACCATTTTAAATATAATTTGTTTAACTATAAGTTGATATAACTTAATTTTTAATGATAATTGTGTTCAACAACCAGCTTACAAAATTCCTGAAAATTTAACACTCAGCTCTAATGAGCTGTTTGTTAGAAGCCAGCTCTGGCTCATGGCTGCCCCTGGTCACTCTGCAGCTGTTGCCTGGCTCCATTTGTCTGTCAAAAGGCCCCTCTCCGGCCTTTAATGGGCATTTTTGTTGAGCTCTTCACAGCCCTCAAACAGCAAGAACTGAAAGAACCAATACTGAGATATGAGCCTTTTCTTTTTGACTTGGGGTTTCTTAGCCAGCCAATGATTGGCCTAATTTTGCATAACTCTATAAAGAAGTATTCATATGTAGTAAAAATGGTCAATCCAGAAAGCCAGTAACCTAGGAGACAAAGCAATTTTTTTTTCCTCCAGCATCGCTGGCTTGGAGATTTCCATTGCATTGGAGATAAATGAGAGTGAGCTCTCATTTTTACCCTTCTCCTCAGCAAAGAGAGGAGTAAAGATGACCTGTTCCCCTGAAGGTATGGAGAGCAATCAGAATATGTCCATCTTGCTCAAGAAGAAAGTTCAAAACACAAACCTTCCCCTTGATAGTTACAATTATGGCCAGACATGTTTTTACAGGGAAAGGGACTATCAGATCAAGTTGGCTAATTCCTTATTTGAGGAAGGTGCGGGACAATTGGCACTGTCACACAGTGCTGGAAGGGGTTACAAATTCCCCGAAGGGCAATTTGGCCACGTTCATCTGAATTACAAATGCCTACACTTTTGATTCAGCAGTTCCACTGTAGTAATTTATACCCTGAGATACTCTTATGTACAGAAATGAAGGATGTAGGGTATTCTTTGCACCATTGTTTGTAACAGGCAAAAACTGGAAGGAACATAAGTGTCCATCAGTTGGAGACTTCTAAATAATTATGGTACTTTCAAACAAGGCAGTAATATGGAGCCATTAAAAATGTAATTGATCTATATAAATACTAATATAGAAACATTTCTAAGATATATTAAGTTCCAAATCAAGGGGGGAATGATCATATATATTTCTTCATAAATATATGAACTATTCTGGAAAGAGGTATAAGAAAGTGGAAACCTGGGTAATTAGGGCACAGAGAGAAAAACACTATATATACATTCTGCCATATATTCTTTAGAAAAGCTTTTGAATTTTATTCTATTTGCATGCATTAAATGTTCAAATAAATAAATGTTTGTATACAAGCTGGTGTAGATGCCTATAGAAAAAGAGGGGTTTTATGTTGTTTGTTTGTTTGTTTTTAAGCCGAGCCATTCTGCCACCTGTTGGCTGCTCAGCAGCTGCTCAGCTCGGACTGGGAATTGAACCACTGTTGCTCAGAAAAAAAGGGGTTTTAAATCTAACTGCTGCTTGCTCTGAGTTAGAGGTGGTGGAGTGTCATTAGAAAGGGTGAGAAGGAAGAACGGGTTCAGGCTCTCCACTCATCCTGCTCACTCAAGACCTGACTCTCAACAGCAACAGGCAGAGGTGGTCCACGTGGCCCAGACCCAGGAAGAGAAGCTGGTTGCTGCCCTCAGGGTGGAGTTACACAATACTTCGTGCCAAGTCCAGAGCCTCCAGGCTGAGACGGAATCCTTGCGGGCCCTGGTGAGTGGGCCAGGGAGAGCCCTGGCATTTCTTGTGACAATTTCAACTCTCAACTATCAAATTGTAGCTATAGGGGGTCACAATTTGCAAGGGATTCCCACCTCACAGCACGGGAGTTTTGAGTCTGGAAAGGATCATCTGATCCCAAATCATGAGGGTAATTAGTAGTCACGGTGAGTGCCGTGTTGAGATAAACTTCACCAGGATGCTGCCATGAATGCTGACCGCTACCACCCACAGATGCCCCTTCTCACGACCTCTTTTCTCCAGGGAACTGCCCTCAGACTAACAGAAGTCACCTGCCCTGAGAGGTTAGGCACGCCCTCCTTCTCGGCCAATGACTAGCTCACAGGAGGATTTACAAGCCCACCCCACTTGATTCAAAGTGGAACCAGTTCTATGGTGTAATTCAAACTCTTGAACACTCCCTGGGCCCAGGCTGTCGTCAGACTCCAGCTGAGAGCACCTCCTGGCTTAGCGCCCTCCCCTGCCCTGTCCTGCTCCCCTTGCTCCCCCTTCTCTGAGAGCAACCCCTTCATTATTTACGTGTGCCAGGATCCCTGCCTCAGGTTCTGCTTCTGAGGAACCCAACATAAGACACTGAGTAAGCTCCTCAGACTCACTGTGCTTTGTGGGCAGATCTCTTATAGCATCCA
>NW_017732517.1:208582-209922 GCF_001890085.2 Hipposideros armiger | reverse complement strand
GTTATCATATCTGTTATGTCAGTGGCTTAAGACAACAGTCACTTGTTTACTCATTTAGCAATTTAGGCAGAGTTCAGCAGAGAGAGCTCTTCTGTGCTCCATGTGGCATCTGCTAGGCCTGGAACATCCAAGGATGGCCTCCTCTTCAAGTCACCTGTCTGGCACTTCAGCTATGCATCCTTTTTCCTCCCTTTGTGGCCTCTCCATGTAGTTAACTTTGTCTTTCTCATGTAATTCTTACATAGTTAGACTTCTGACGTGGCGTCTGGCTTCCCTCAGAGTTCGAGCACAGGAGCTACCAGGCCTGAACATCAGACAGCATGCTACTGGTCAAAGCAGTCACAAGACCAGTCCAGAATCAGCAGGAATGGAAATAAACTCCACTTCTTGACAGGGCCGTGGCAAGGTCCCATAGAAAAAGTGCATGTGGGATGGAGATAATTGTTGCAGCTGTCTTTGGAAACGTGATCTACCACTGGACCATAATAGGATTTACCTCATAAAGTCATTGTGATGATTAATTAGATAATGCAAACCCCTAGCACAGTACCTGGAACAGAGTGAGCAGTCAATAAATGGTATCTATTATTATCACTATAAAATTATTATAAACACTAGTATAGTAACCCCGAGTTGGCATCATTTTGCCACCTGACTTAAACCCAAGGGTCCTAACTTCTGGAACAAATGCAAAAAGAACTCACACTCACAACTAGAAGACTTAGGTGTAGTGGCATGCTGGCCATGCCCAAGACCCAGGGCGAGCTGTCTCTGTCCCCTCCTGGCTCTAGTAGATTAGAGCTCTGGTCACTGGGCCTTGCAGCCAAGCTTGGGAGCACAGACAGAGCTAGAATAGGTAGTATGCCCTCGTATAGCTTTCAAATATAGCAGAGTTCATCCAGCCACCCTGTTATTCTCAATCAGAGCAGCCTGTGTGCACACAAGACCCCCCTACACACCTGCACACAGCATGTATGAGCCTGAGGCCACTGAGCTGATGAGACTTTCAGCCTCCTTTTCCAACAAGGCATCATTTATATTGGTGGCCAAGCACCACCAATAATGGTGTCTGAGGCCTCCTGACCTCTGTGTCCAGTCAATTCAAATCAGGAATGGAATCCAAGACCAGAAATCACAGAAGGTCACTATTTTAATTTCTGGAGGGTTTACAATTCAAGGATGTCCCTTCAAATCTCCAAAGACTGGGGAATAAGTATGCCTCTGCAATCTTGGTTTGCTTGCTGGAGGTATGTCGCCAAGTGGGATGGGGCTAGGAGACCTGTAGCAGTGGCCTGATCACCGTCACTCAAGCTCAAGCATCTCTGTGAGAACCAGGCCAG
>NW_017732517.1:191868-205202 GCF_001890085.2 Hipposideros armiger | reverse complement strand
GCCCACCTTGTTCAACTCACTATCCAGGTAGAGGTGGATATCACTTTACCTGCCTGGCCTTTGCTCATGGAGCCATTCTTAAAGGCCTCTGGAAGGTTTCTTGACATGACACCATCTGCCTCACCATCCGAGGGGCAGCTGCTCTTGAATTTATCTATGTAAATGTGCTGCTTGGGCAAGACTTGTGCTCATGGCACTCAAGCTTGTCACAATTCGGGGCAAAAACAACACTCTTGCTGGAGAGGGGATTGGCATGGTACTTTATTGCATGTAATATAATTACAGGCATCAAAAAGCCTTCAAACCTTTTTAATGTACTCTGCATGGGTATTTATGTGCAGACACACACGTTTCACTGCTATTGGCAGAGCACCTCTCAATCAGTTTAAAGGGAACTTCAATTTGTAGGGACTTAATTAGGTTGTGGTTTCTTACCTCACTTGCAGCCTCAGAATTTTCTTCCAGGTTCAGGGCCTGGGCCAGCCAACCATAGTTTCTGCATCTGCCACCTACCCAAGCAAGACCCCTACCTTCTGATTAAAACTGAAACCACCACCTGTGTCCTAGCACAGGCTCTCAGTGTCCTCAAAACCACACACAAAAAAGCCCAACCTCAATTTCTTCTTTCCACAAGCATCTGTCAGTCCTCCTGTCACACAAAATTACAGACCAAAATATCCAAGCTGAGCCTTTGTCCTCATAAAGTACTAATCCAGACAGGGGGATGTTTCCACTATGGGCACATTCGAAGACTCCCTCCCCCCAATTCCTAGGGTTCCAAATAGCCAAGGCCCATATAAACACAAGAAATCGTATTTACCCTTAAGAAAGTTTGAAAAAGAAGCAAGGTAAGAAACAGGGTCTCCAGGTGAAATTGCTCCAACTGGCTTTTCTGTTTGGCTTCCAGGATCAAAGGATTTGAATTAATAAGTCATATGGGCAGAACAGCTATTTACAGTTTGAGCAACATGTTTACATAATTCCATTTGCTGTTTGAGGCACAGAAATAGGCAAGGTACCGCCTCATGCTACACTTCAGCAAAGCACCCACCACTCCATAGCTGCACACTCTGGGGGTCCCCTTCACCACTGGATACAAAGGTCTCTCTGGGAGACACAGTGAGCAGCTCACCAGCTATGTTGGATGCACCACACATTGAGGTTTGTTTCTTTTCTTTCTTACTTGCTACGATTAATTTTTTGCCCCCCAGCCAAGACCAAAATCCCTAACCTAAACACAGGGGGAGGGCCCCCAATGATCAGCCATCCAAAGGAGGTGCTTCTGTGTCTGAATGGCCACGTGTTTTCCAGAACCTGAAAGCTGTTTCAGCCATTGGAAGAAGGGGAGAATGGACGTGCTCCCCCTCCTGATTGTCCAGCAGACCACACGCTGGGCCGGGCTGCACACACCAGCCTCCTTTGCTCTGTAATCTCAAAGAGCAGCTGCCGTAAATCATTACGTTCATCATCCTTTGTCAGGGCAGAGCCAAGGTTGGCTGCTGCTTCCAGTTCTCAGCACGAATATCCTGCTGTTTCTAATGAGCCTTCATTAACAGGTAAGAAAAGGCACTGATTCCGCCAGGGTCTTATTTAATTCAGGCTTCTTTTCCCAAGACCCAGTGCAGTTACACTGGCAGCCGTCCACTGGTGGCAGGGGAGGCTGGTGCTGTGTTGGAGTCAAGGACAGGGCGTTCATTTTGAAGCAGACCAGAGCATTTCCGGCAGACTCTTCCGAAAGCACAGACGAGTTCTAGTTCCAGACCAGGTAAAAACACTGGCCTCTGGCCTCATTCCTGGAGCACAGTGTAAACTGCCAACGAGATTGGCTTTCCACCAAGGTGCTTAGGTCTTACCTTCATTATGATTTGTTAACACTTCTGAGCACCTACAGGTGCCCAGACATTTTGTTGGGCTTGGGGATTCCAGGAGAAAAAGAAGACATAGTTTCTGCCCTGGTGGGTTTATAATCTCATTGGGGTGTCTACAGGTGCACATAAAAGTAGAAACCAAGCAGAGGAGACAGGGCAGCACATCACAGTTGGCACGACCCCTTCATATAATTCAGTTTATCACAGAAGGCATGAAAATTGACATCCAGGTCTGATCTTTGTTGATTTTGAGTTATGGTGGTTCAGTAAGAATCATTAAACATTGTGCTGGCCTCTGATTATCTCTAAGTAGCCTGCAGATATTCTATTTTCTCCAGGTTTATTGAGCTATAACTGACGTACGGCACTGTGTGAGTTTAAGGTGGACAGCATGATGGTTCGAATTACATATATCATGCGCTGATTACTACAGAAACTTAATATCCATCGTTTCATATAGATACAAAAAAAATGTTTTTCCTTGTGGTGAGAACTCCTAGGACCCACTATCTCAACTTTCCCAAATACCATGCAGCAGTGTTAACTATAGCCATCATGTTGTACATTACATCCCTAGGACTTATTTATCTTATAACCAGAAATTTGCACCTTTTTACCACCTTCATCCAATTTCCACCCGTGCCCCTGGTAACCACAACTCTGGTCTCTTTTTCTACGAGTTTGGGTTCTGTATTTTTTTAATATTCCGCTAAGTTCACTTAGCATAAGGCCCTCAAGATCCGTCCATGCATCCATTTTGTCTCAAATGACAGGATTTCCTCCTGTTGTGGTTGACTAATATTCCATTTTGTGTGTGTGCATGTGGGTGTGTGTGTGTGTGTGTGTACATACATACCACAATTTCTTTATTCATTCTTCTGTGGGTGGACACTAAGTAGGTTAACGTGTCTTGACTATTATAAATAATGATTGCTATGAACATGGGAATGCAGCTATCTCTTTAACACAGTGTTTTTGTTTCCTTGGGATATAGTTCCAGAAGTGGAATTGCTGGATGATGTAGTAGTTATATTTTTAATCTTTTGAGACAATTTATACTGTTTGCCATATCTCCCAAATAGTGCACAAGGGTTCCCTTCCCTTTTCTCCACATCCTCACCAGCATTTGTTATCTCCTGTCTTCATGGTGCTAGCCATTCTAACAGGAGTGAGGTGATATCTCATTGTGGTTTGATTTATATTCCTCTGATGATTAGCGATGTTGAGTACCTTTTCATGTACTTTTTAGCCATTTGCATATCTTCTTTGGAAAAACGTCTATTCAGCTCCTTTGCTGCTTTTAAATGGAATTACAGTTGACCCTTGAATGACTCAGGGGTTGGGGTGCTAACCCCTTCTGCTGTGCAATCAAAAATGCTTGTTTAAACTTTGACTCCCCCAAAACTCAACTACAGTTGGCTCTTGGTGTCTGCAGGGGGTTGGTTCCAAGACCCCCCTCAGATACCAAAATTCATAGATGCTCAAGTCCCTTATATAAAATGGTGTAGAATAATGCATACATTCAGTCCTTTGCATCTTTGGATTCCCAACTACAGATAGAACATTTTCTAAAATCAAGAAACCTGAAGATAGGGTGAGCCAGCTCTATTTATTGAAAAAAAATCTGCATGTAAGTGGACCCACGCAGTTCAAAACCGTGTTGTTCAAGGGTCAACTATTTTGTTTTTGTTTTTGTTTTTTTGCTATTGAGTTGTGTGAGTTCTTTGTATAATTTGCATATTAATCCTTTATCAAATATATGGTTTGCAGATACTTTTCCCCATTCTTTTCATTTTGTTAATTCTTTATTTTGCTGTGCAGAAACGTTTTAGTTTGGTGTGGTCCGCCTTTATTTTTTATTTTGTTGCTTGTGTTTTAGGTGTCATATCCAAAAAATCATTACTAAGGCCCATATTGAGGAGATTTTTTTCTTCTAAAAGGTCCATGGTTTTCAGTCTTACATTTAAGTTTTTTTTGTTTGTTTGTTTTTGTTTGTTTTTAGCTGAGCCATCCTGCCACCTGTTGGCAGCTCAGCAGCAGCTCAGCTCTGGCCGGGCATCGAACCACTGTTGCTCAGAGCTCTCACTCTTGAGCAAGCTCTTAACCAACTGAGGTACTCAGCCGGCCCACTACATTTAAGTTTTTAATCCACTTCAAATTAATTTTTGTGAGTGGTATAAGGGCCTAGTTTCATTCTTTTACATGTGAATATCCAATTTTCCCAGCACCATTTATTGAAAAGCCTGTTTTCTCCATTGCATATTCTCAACTCCCTTGTCAAATATTAGTTTACCATATATGCATGGGGTTATATCTGGGTTCTTGATTCTATTCCATGGGTCTATTTGTCTGTTTTTATGCCAGTATCATACTGTTTTGATTACTATAGCTTTATAATATAGCTTGAAATAAGAAAGCATGATGCCTCTTGCTTTGTTCTTTTTTTCTTAAGATTGCTTTGGCTATTTGTGGTCTTTTGTGGTCCCCAATAAATTTTAGAATTGTTTTTCTACTTCTGTAAAAAATGCCATTGAAATCTTGATAGGGATTGCATTGACTCTACAAATTGCTTTGGGTAGTATGGGCATTTTAACAATATTAATTCTTCCAATCCATGAACACAAGATACCTTTCCATTTATTTGTGTCTTCTTCAATTCCTTTCATCAATGTCTTATAGTTTTCAGTGAAGAGATCTTACACCTCCTTGGTTAAATTTATTCCCAAATATTTTATTATTTTTGAGATTATTGTGCCACAGATATTCTTTCATAGACCCTTAGAGCATCTTTTTTGTTTTGAGAAATGACAAAAGAGGATGGAGCCTGTTTGGGGGCAATTCTAGCATCTTATCTAGGATTGCTGGACTTAGGAAATAAAAAATACAGGATGTCCAGGTAAATATGAATTTAGGTAGAATTTAAGTATGTACATGGGACATACTTCTACTAAAAAATTATCTGACAGCCCTAACTATGTTGGAGAGAAACACTCCATACTTCATATTCCTCACATAGTTGTCTGACCTCAGGTGATACATGCAAGTTGTCCAGCATTTCTAGCTTGGATACCCTAACTCACAAGAAGGGGTGGGGTAACCCAGGCCATCTCCTTGCCCAGTCTTGATTGGAAACTCAGTCTTCTGACACAACAGCACAGCAAGTGCAATCATGTTCAAGAAATGAATCTGTTAGCTGAGTGAAGAAATAAAGCAAACTATTTTTTCAATGGAAGCAACTGGCTTAATTGGATCATATAGACTGGTAACTTTGAACAATAGATTAAGCAGGAACCAAAATAGATCTCAGCATAGATATGCTGTGCTGCAGAGTCAATAGAAATTCCAATTTTCCCTGTCATGCCCAAGAGGAAATAGTCCATTTTCTCCCACTCCTCTGGAGAGTGAAAGGTAATTCACATCACAGGAGTCAAGCTTTCAGTGTAATTCTGGGATTGGACACAACCGCCATGTTACATTTTAGGAGAAGGGGCTTTGCAAAGTGTCTAAGCAACAAACTACTGAGTTTCTTTGGACAAATCATAGATACTTTGTTGTTTTTCCTGCCACTAAAGATCTTGGCCTAGACAGAAAAAAAATGTATAAACGAGATTCACAATTTTAAGCTAAAAAGTCTACTTGGCAAACCTGAATAGATAATTAAGACAAGTTGTCACCATCTCCCTTTAGGGTAATTAGTGGTGTTATGGGTGCTTTCAGAGAAAAAACAAAAAAGGCAGGAAGGCAGGAATCAATAGACTAGTGATAGGTTCAGCACCTCATCATTCAGCCAGCGGTGCCCAAGAAAAAAGAGGCAAGAAACATGTAGAATAATAAGCTGTCCTGGGGAAGTGAAATCGCAGCTTTACAAATTATTTTGAGAATTCAGTTTTAGCAGTTTACCTGTGTAACCATCATGCTCAGTAGTGGAAAGCTCTCTCCAAGATTAAATCCTCTTCCTCAATAAACATTTATGCAGACCCTGTTATATGTCAACACCACACTAAGTGCCAAGGATATGGAGAAGTACAAAATGTGGACTTGACTTTAAGTAACCTAGATCAGCGCTGTCCAATAGAAATAGAATGATAGCCTCATATGTAATTTAAAATTTTCTAATAGCCACATTTTTAAAAGGTGAAAAAAGAGGTGAAACTAATTTTAATAGTATATTTTACTTATCTCAATATATCTAAAATTTTAGCATGTAATCAATACTTTAAAATTATGAGTGAGATAGTTTACATTCTTTTTTGATACTAAGTCTTCTAATTTGCTTCTAATTTTGCTCTTATAGTCCATCTCAATTTGGATACTAAATTTTCATCAGAAGTACTTGATTGGTATTTAGATTTCATAAAACTTATAGTTGAAAAAGTAGATTCACAAACTCAAATTGTTCCAAACATACTTAAAAGTTTTCCAATAACTGAATTGAAGACTAAACATCCCCTTGCTGTTTGCATCTATTGGGTTGTCAGGAAAGTCGTGACGTATTTTTTCTACGTTTTTCATTGCAAAAATGCGTCATGACTTTTCCGACAACCCAATATATTGACAAAACTAGCTCATCTTTTTAGAAGAGTTTATTTGACTCTGAAGCAAAGCATATCAGTTTTAAAACCACATCTGTCCAAGTTAAGTAAATTCACTAACTCTTGTATCCACTCAATATTGTTATCATGTTTAAGGAGGTATTACATAAATTGAAAATGAACTCTAAATGTGTAAGTATCACAAAAACGTTTTTCAGAAATTTTTATAAATGTTACAGGATAAATATTCTATAGTGCTTCAATTTTAAAATAAAAATTTTAATTAAAATTAAATAACATTTAAAATTCAGTTCCTCAGTCATACTAGCCATATTTCAAGAGCTCAATCGCCACATGTGCCTAGTGGCTACCATATTGGATAGTGCAAACACAACTTGAGTAGAGGTGAGTGGGAGGTACAAAGGGCTTGACCAGCTTGTAAAAACAGTTGAGATTGTATTTGCAAGCTTATTTGTGAGAAATCTTCCTCTCACCTCCCCAGATATGTCTAAAATACCTGGAAGGCCAGTATCCTGGAGTATCTTAGGCTGGTATAAATAGAGTGGCTGCCATTCCAACAGTTTTACAGGCCTTCTACTTGGCTCCTACTCTACTGCGCTGCTTCTCATAACCAGCTCTTTTGGAAGGAGTTCCTCTAGCAGAGCCCATGAGCCTCTGTGACATAGGTCTTCTGTTTCATGTCACATCCCTTTCCTTTCCTTGGCCTTCTAACTACACAAGCCCTGGAAGGGGTAAGCTGAATAAAAATTGGCTCACATCTCACCCCCACTCACTCAGCTGAACCATTCTATGAATTTCTTCTCTCCCTCATGGTGATTTTCTCTCCAAGGTCCTATAGCCTGTCCCTCAGTCTTGCTTCATCAGTACTCACCCCCAACCATTTAAGTTCCTCAGACAGAAATGAACCCCATATCAGGGCTGAATTCATGTTCCTTCCTCAGCCTCATGCACATCATGATATTGTTTCAATGTCCCCAAATATTCCCTGAGCTTTAGGAAGTCCTAAATTATCAGTAGCCATTAGGGGGCTAATCGCCCCAGAGTACAAGAGAAACTTTTAGGGGGCAGTGTTATGCAACTCCATAAGCTTGCCTACTGGTCTCAGCTGGACCCAACCTACATGCCCTATTACATACTATGTTTATGGAATTTAAGGTATAATGGATTATAAGATGCACAATTACTGTATGTAACACTAAAAAAATAAAACCATGCCAAGTGGAAGTCTACTGGGAGACCTCAATTAAAGCTGCGACACAGATAAAGGCCTCAGTATAGGGGTAAATGAGAAATGAGAATATATTAGTACAAGTTTTTGCTAACTGAAAGAAATCCAAAAAGGATTTTCTCTTTTATGAAAAAAGCCCTTACTGTAGTAATGTAGGTCTTTCATAAAAGTGAAGTGACATAATGCAAACTTTCAGGAAGTGGGGGATACTCTTCACTTTGGGTCATTTCAGCTTATAAAAGGCTTCACAGGGACACTCTCCTTTCAGATAGCAGAGGAAACCTGTATACAAAAAAGAGATAGCAAGAAAAGGATATACAGAGTTGAACAGCAAGAGAAGTTGCATGTTTCACCTTTGCCACTGGTGGAGAGAGGGAAAATATTTTCCTTGATCATTTGAACCCCAAGTTAGTTCTCATGCAGGCTGTGATACTACTTGTGTAGTCCAAAAACAAATCTTAAATAGAGAATTTCATTTACAGTGGTCACATATTATTGAGTTCCCTGGCAGAGGCAAAGCCCAAAGCTTACATAGTTTGGGGCCCTCTTTAAGAAAATGAACATGAAATATCTTATTCTTGCAAATTTTACAAAAACATAGGATCACATGAAGCTGTAACTCGGACCTCTTGTAGGGCCTTGGCAGAGCGACACAAGCTTTAGTTTCATTGGCTTCTGGTAAATTTATCTCTGCCCCCAAGTGACTAGCAGGAGCAAACAAATCCTCTGTGAACAAACTCAGTTTTAATCCAACTGGACAGCAGTAACACACCATCAACTGTTATATCCTGACTTCAGAGATGTGAAACAATGTGCTTCTTAAAATCAACAAAATGTGGTACTTTAAAAAGGAAAATGGTAATGCGAATGTGGGCCCCAGTTTGACTGAAACACTTTGACGGTTGTGAAAAAGTCTGAGGCCACTCTAACTTTTTACCCCTACTGCTTCTTCCCAGAGACCTGAAGATTTTTCTTCATTTTTCAAGTTCTTAAATAAATTAGAATGTAAATTTACTTTGATTGCCATCATTCTTACTCAATTTTTCAATTATGCGACATGCCCTTCTGCCTGAAAATTCTATTCTTTCACTTCAAGGCAACGTTTTTGTACTATATCTCTGAGTATTTTTCTGTTCCATTTGTTAGAGTCTACTTCAAAGCCATCAAAGAACCATCTTTGCTAACTTCCATGTCTATCATCTCCTCGCTAGTTTTTAAAATCTTTTTCTCTCTCTTTTCTACATTCATTGTAATTAGCTATCTCAAGCCTCCCCACCAAAATTTTACTTCTGGATATGTCTACGCATAACTATATTGAGTTTATTTGTTGCATATCTAATAGTATTGACTTTTCTTTGACTCTGTAATATTCTCTTCAACCCATTCTGTTGTCTTAGCTTATCATCTCATAGATCTTATTATATTAGATTAATATTCTACATGTTTATTTTCTTATAGCACAAAGCACTTATGGAAAATATGCCCCTGTATTCAGCTATACTGGTATCTTTGTATTCCTTTTGTATTCTAATCATTTATTCAACATATGTTTGAGTACCTACTACTGCAAGACAATGCTTTGGTCTCTGGCAATACCACAAAACAAAGTCCTCACTTTCATTGTGCTTACGTTGTGTGTGCGTGCTTATGTGTGTATGCCGTGTATGTGGGTTTGCAGTGATATGTTTATATAACCACTATGTCATTTCTTGACATTTTACTGATAGTTAAAGTAGCCTGTGCTACCCAGATCTTTCATTTCTCTAATAAAGTGAGATTGAATTTTCCTTGACATTTATTGTTTTCACATTATCTGGAACCAGTTTGAATTTCCTTCAGGGCTTCAGATTAAATTATCCATGTTGATTTTAATCCACTTTCTGTAGCCTGAGGATAGAATTGCTATGATTAAATTTATGGGGTTCGACCTTACAAATGGGAATTCAGTTGGTTGTCATAACAAACTTTTCTTTATAAATTTAATTTCTAATTACAAATTGTATAACTACATTTTTTAAAATATGAAAAAAAATAAAGTCATCTATATATGATTCCATTAGAAAACAATTCTTATGACTGTTTTTGAGTCACTGGACCATTACCCAAAAATGAAAAAAGCTGAGGAACCATTAGAAAAAAAACCATGATTTCTATGGTAACCTGTAGGCACATTCATATGACTGAACATTTTTTATTGACTATTTAGAAGCAAACTGCTAAGCTTTTTCTAAGTTCCATAAAAATGAGCAATCCTGAAAGTGTTCCATATCTTAGTTGTGTTTCATGACAAAAATAACCATTTTTTTAATGTCCATGTGCAAGTGTAATTTCATTTGTGTTCAAACTGGAAATATGGCCTCCACCTTCTCCTTTGTCTCCCTCTCGGTCAAGGACCATGTTGGTTTCTTGGGTGGAAAGGAAAGGAATTGTGTCAAGTATCAGAAATAAAAATATTTCCTCTCTAGGTTGTCACTAAAACCAAAGGGAAAGAGACAGGACCTTTAGCAAATTCAATAAAGACAAAATTACCTCAAGCATCCACAAAGAAACTTTTCAAAGGGAGTTACAGATTCTCAAAAGAACCAAGTACAAAATGATAACACTAGTTTGGACTAAAGAACACTCTGCATCCAAGCAAAAAAAAAAAAAAATTCTCTGAATTTCCTGGCAGCCAGGGCAAGAAGAAAAATAAAATAGGTGTCCTACTTCTTTTCATCTAATAAATCAGTGTTTTTAAAACTATTGGAAGACTCAAAATTTCTTCCCATCTTTGAACTCTGAAAGGACACTTTTAACATGGATATTTATGGATAGGATCATAAATGATGAAATAGACAACATTCTCAGTAATCGTTTTAACAAATAATTAAGGGGAGATCTACTTACAACTATTTCTTCTGTGATCCCAGATATGAGGAAAATAAAGCAAGATGTAGTTTTATAAAGTCAATGCCACAAAAGGAATCCGCGAGAGTCCTGTCTAAATTAATGAATCCATTGTGTAGCTTTCTTCAAACTCAGCATTCTGTTTTCCACTGTCCTGCCTGTGTGCATTTTCTCTGAATCTGTTTCTCTCTTGGGGATGTAAGCATCATCTGTTACAAGCCATTGTTCAACAAACCATTTGACAGCCAAAACAGAATGAGTCAGCTGTTGTCAGAGGCAGGTCCTGGTGAAAGCAGGAAGCAGAAATCCTTTTTCCTCTGATGCTCTCTTGCCTCTCCACGGCCTGTAGATCCCTCAACTTCTGCGGGTCCTCACTGCTGTCTGGGCTTACAGCTTTCCACTACCATGTCCGATTCAATCTCACCTTTTCAAATATTGCCACAGCTTTAAGATTACCTCCTCATTTTCTTTTCTATCAACACTTCTCTTTCTTCAGGGCTGCGTGTAGCATCAAAAGAAAATTATGTTTATCAATCCAGGTCCAATCAGAGAAGCAGAATCACAACGAGCTCTGGGAGAAGGGATTTGGAATTAGACCTTAAACAATGATGGGAGGAGCTGGGAAGTGGCTGTTGGTCGGAAAGGAGGAGTGAGATCAGAGTCAACAACATGTCCATCTGAGATGCACATCTGCTGTTGAAGTGGAATGCAAAGAGGAAGCTGGTAGAGGAATTTATAAGAAGCTGTTGCCTGGGTTGGCTGTGGGTCTACAGCCAGGCATCTGGTGATGGGCCTGGGGCTGCTGTTGGTAATCAGGGTCAGCATTCGAATAGAAGAGCTGGTCTCAGTACAGGAGAGCCAGGACAAGCTGGACCTGCCGGCACCTGTTAATCTGTCACGCACCTAACCGTGATGACGTTCTGAGAGTAATGGCTGCTGCTTTTCTTCCATCTTCCAAATTTTATGCAAGCTCCTCTTTTGCCCAACTCTAACCTGAAACCATACAGGAAAGGGGATTCTGGAAACATGGTTTCTAGGTTAACCAAGTTAGCAACAGAACAACTCAGCAGAGTATGTTTCAATAAATTCACACTGAGTTACAAATGCCTGATAGTCTCTGTGAACTCTCCTCTGAAGGGTACTTTCCAGGGAAAAGGAAGCTTATTAATTCAAAGGGGTTTCAGGCACATGTGGGCCAATGAGGAATATATTGAGAGGGGATAAGATAGTTTCCTGTTGTCCTCGTTATTTACTGCAGGCCTTTGCAACTTTTCCACCAACAAACCCCTAATTATAGAGGGCAGTAAATGTAGACTCAAGAGGCCTGGGCTCATAGCCCAAAAGAGTCCACCACAAACTCATAATTTCTTTGAAGTATTCTATTTTATCTTCATTATTCCTGCAAAACTTATGTCTTACTTTGCAACATATGTATGTTTGTTTTAATGTTGAAATAAATTTTAAGCTGCTGCTGGATACATTTCTTAACTTTTTCTCTCCTAACCGTTCAGTTACATGTAAGAAGATGCACCCATTTATCCCAAGGCTAAAAACCCCAACCTTACCACCATGTGTCCCCTGGAAAGTGCGTACCCAAGACTGAGACACATGGATTTTCTCTTGATGCTCAACCAATCAGCCACTCCCCTGCTTCAAACATTCAAAGGCTCCCAACTACTCTCAGGATCAATCCAACCTCCCTAACCCAGCATTCAAGGCTCCATGATCTGAGCTCACTCTACCTCTCCTGCCTCTTTTTCTGTCACTGGTCACCCACTCCTGCCTCCTGAAGTCTTCCTTCCAGCACACTCCTGTGGGTCCCTAACCACCCTGTGCTCTTGCTGCTTCCACGTCTTTCCTCTGTTTCCTTTCACCTGCCCTACTTATTTGCCTGAAGAAACCTTCCTCAAGCCTGAAAACCCAACTCACATACCTGTCACATCCCTAAAGCATCCCCCACCCTTTGTCTTTATTTGTACCATTAGTGCCACTCGTTCCACTCTGTAGTACCTGTCAGTGTTTTGTCTGCGTTCCCAGGTAGCCTGTGAGCTCCTCGTGGGCAGACTGTCAGAAGCCTACCCAACGGCCATTCTGCTCTTCCTGCTTGCTAATAGAAAACCAAACTGAATTTGGAGAATTCGTAATTAGGCTAAACCAGTCATGGCGACCCCACTGTCCTCTGCCAGTGAGTGATATCAGGTTGGGTGCATGACTCAATTCTGGTCATTCGGATGTATAGGCGAGACACCAGAAAGCTTACTCTCCTCTCTCTCAGCCATGTGAGGACATGGCAAGAAGGTGACCGTCTGCAAGCCAGGAAGAGAGTTCTCAACAGAACCCAACCATGGGAGCCTTGGACTTACAGCCCCCAGAACTATCAGAAAATAAATTTTTGTTGTTTAAGCCCCCCTCCAGTTTATAGTATTTTGTTATAGCAACTCAAGTTGCTAATTGACACAAACTTAAATAGCTAAGACTTACTGAATGTTTATCAAATGCTAAGTATTTTTAAAGCACAAACTCATTTAATATTCACAACTTTCCAGTAAAATAGGTACAATTACAATCATATCCATTGTACAGATAAGGAACCTGAGGCACAGAATGGCTGAGAAAATCACCCAAATCAAGAATAAGTATCCCCGAATAGCCATGGCAATCCTGAGAAATAAGAACAAAGTCGGGGGGATCACGTTTCCAGACATTAGAACGTACTACAAGGCCACAGTAATCAAAACAGTATGGTACTGGCATAAAAATAGGAATATAGATCAATGGAACCGAATAGAGAGCCCAGAA
>NW_017732517.1:181879-190845 GCF_001890085.2 Hipposideros armiger | reverse complement strand
AACAATATGGATGGAACTAGAGAACATTATGCTAAGTGAAATAAGTCAGTCAGAGAAAGACAAATATCATATGATCTCACTTATATGTGGATTCTAAAAAACTGAATAAATGAGAAGTGTAAACAGAAATAGTCTCAGAGACCCAGAGGAAAAACTGAGGGTTGCTAGTTGGGAGGAGGTGGGGATGAAGGAGAAGGGGAAGGGATGAGACAATACAAATTGGTAATTACAATATGGCCTCAGGGATAGAAAAGACAGTCTGGAGAATATAATCAATAATGTTGTAAATATTTCTTAGGGGGCCAGATGGACTCATGTCTTGGTGGGGAGATCACTTCATAGTCGGTGTAGAGGATTGACCACTGCACTGTATATCTGAGGCTAATGTTGGATAATAATGTATGTCAACTATAATTATATATACATACAGTCACGGGACGTGGAGTAGAGAGTGGGAATGGAGTCAGTGGAATTGTAATAGATAAGCATGATATCGGGGGTGGGAGGGCAGTAGATGGGGGGAGGGGGGTTGTTACTTTGTGAGGGTGAAAAGGATAACTATTGCATTGTTCTGTACACCTGAAACTAACAATAAAAATATTTTTTAAAAAGTATGATAAGTAACAGAGCTGAGATTTGAACAGAGGGTTGTCTGGCTCCTGAGCCTACACTTTCAATTGTGTTCTACTGCTTCTTAACGGCTATCCTATGTCTTATTCATCTTAAAATTCTCTAAGGCCAGCACAGTGCCTGACATATGTTAAGGCACTTATTGAACACGGATGTGCTAGGCATCTGCCATATTTTGCCAGCAGTCATCTCATTTCACCCTCACCACAAGCCTATCAGCAGGGTAGCTGATCGTCCCGGTTTGTCCAGGGGTGAGGGTATTCCTGAGTTGCAGGACTTTCAGTTTAAAACTGGGACACATTGGTCTCCCCACCTGTCAGGTCAATTCACAACTGTACTATGGCTTTGATTGGCCTTACGCATGTTTTCTTTCAAGGGCTCCTCCCACCATAATAAGTTTTTGTGGGCCCTAAAAAATTTATTATTTTTTTTATGATATGAGAAAAGAAGTAAAATATTTTTTTCAACCCTAAATGTTCATTTTTTTTCCCTTCTGATTTTAAAAGAAATCAAAACATTTTAGTAGGCTTCTAAAAATATCATGCGCCCCAGCCATTTTGCCTATGTTTTCTATTCTATTTAATTTGGCCCTATTTCATTTTTCAAAATGCCAGTTATAGCCCGAGTTCATGACCCAGCAATATATTGTGACTCATAACTTCAAAAACACTGCACTCCACTCTAATACCATTTAATAAATATTTGTTGAATGAATGGCTTGGGTGTAGAGACAGGATAAGGACATCACCCAACACAAATATATTCAGCCAAATAACTATCAATTTCATCTGTCTCTTTAAAAACTGAAATAACATGAAAAGGAAACATGTTATTTTAGAAAGATGATGCCAGTGGTTGAATGAAAAATTTAAAGTATCAGCTTCCTAGAAAGAATGTGGTACGAGCTTTGATTTTACATTGTTTTGTCTTAAATAAGTCTTAACATTCCATCCTTCTTCAGCAGTTCTTAAGACAGGGCATGAAAACGTGCTTCAAAAAACTCAACCCAGGGGCTAAAATGAGACAGCTCTATCTCTTAGGTCTGTGTATGCCTATTTCCTACTTGATTTAGGAATCTTTCTCCGGGTTTCCTTAACTCTGTGCTAGGGGAAAATGTGAATCTCAAGCTGGGTAGGGAGATAAATAATGGTTACTGAACTAGTTCCAAAATGCAGATCAGGCAATGTAACTATGCTATTGGGCTGATTTAAAAATCACTCTGAAGCCTGTAGGACTTCCGAATCCCCAAACAAAGATGTTAATACATAATTAGATCTTTCCCTAGTGACACTGAGAGACTGGCGTCCCTGTCCTTCTACAATTTGGGGACTAGTCTTGATAAGGAAAACTCTTCATTCACTAGGACCCTCTGATAGCCAGCTGTACACTCGCTGTCCAGACGGGCCCTGACACCAAATAGCACTTGGTCAATGATGGAGGCATCGAGGCCTGCATGAAGAAAGGAGGGAATGTTGGCGTGATCTTGAATTAAAGAAGTTCAGACCAAGAAGTTGTAAAACCCAAGCTCGCAGAATGGAGCTCAGAAAAGGAGGGGAAGCAAGATGAGGAAGGGCAAAAAACAGTTGAGGGCACAGGATCATGGTATAGCGGGAGGGGCTCTGAACTGGCAGCCAGAGGGCATAGGTTCTGTCAATCTTGGTGTCTTAACTTGCTGTATGATTTTGATAACAGCCTTCACTCTTCTGAACCTCAGTTTCCTCAACTGTAAATTGAGGTGTCTCCACCCAATGACATTAAAAGTTCCTTTCAGCCCCCAAATTTCAAAATTCCCATCTCTGGACCACTGAAGGTTCCTGAGTGCAACAGTTATGGGGAAAGTGCAGGGAGGAGGGTCTCTTGGAAATCATGATATCAGAAAGGGGTCCTTGTTCCCTAAGAGGTTGGGACCTATACCCACATCTTCACTGGATGGCACTGCTTCTCTGAGGCTGGGTTTAGGAAATCCCTGTACCAATTTTCCAGATACCCTAGGAGAAGCCCTGGCACACCCTGCGCTTCCTTATGTTCCTAACTATACGTACAACTCTGCCAGGCATTGTGCAAGTGTTGTTATGTGCATGATCTCACTTTGTCCTCACAGCCGCCTGTGAAGTAAGGGCTATACTTTATCATGCAGCAGATGGATAGAGAAGGCTCAGGGAGGGTAAGAGGCCCTCCTTCAGTCATTCAGCTGGGACCTGGTAGGGGTTGGATTTGAACCCAACTATATCTGCCTCCAGTTTTCATGTTCTTTATACAGCACAAGGTTTGCACAAGTCTCCAGGTTTGCAAGAAATAGGTTCCCTCCCACCCCACCCATTTACGGGCCTATCAGGAGGGTTAAAGGTATATCCCATTGGACACTTTATTTCTTTATAATTTATAGCACTCTTGCTTCCAAAAATGGATCTAAGGTACATATTAAAACACATACCAAAATGTATCATTTTATAGACCAGGTCATCAGAGAAAGAGAAAGATAATGGTTATAATTCTAGCTTATATTTTCAGTCTTTCTTCTGAAGATATCAAAGAAAGACAAATGTATTATCCTTGAATCTATTTCTCACAGGGCCAGCCAATGACTAAGCTGAGACAACTAATGAGAAAAAAAAAAAAAAAGCAAATGTGTGAGTTTAAGGACAGTTTTTTAATTAAAAAATAATATAAATGCACACACACCCACGAATGCAGGTTTTAAAAATGATAAAAACTGAATAAGGTCTGTAGTCTACTGAACAGTAACGGATCAGTGTCAATTTCCATCTTTCTTGTACTATAGCTATATAAGAGGTCTCCTTTGGGGAACAGTACACAAGACTTTTCATACTGTTGCAACTTCCTGTGAGTCTATATCATTTCAAATGAAAAGTTTTTAAATTTATAAATTCATAATTAATTAATTAATTAAAGGGAGGTCAAAAAAAATTTAGAGAAGAAATGTGTACCAGGAACCTGGGGTGGACTACTAGCCCTTCACCCCAAATCTATTTTCTCTTCTTCCTGTGCACACAGCTAGACTATTTCCCAGCCTCCTGTGGAGTTAAGAATGGCCATGTGACTGAATGTAGCCAACAGAATGTGAGGCATAAGTAGGTACCACTTGCAGGCCTGGTCTACTAAAACTCCCAAATGCCTTCTGCCATGCGTTCCCTGCATTAGCTGAATACAGATGGTGGCCAGATTCTAAAGGTTGGTAGAGCTACACCACGGGAGAAGCTTGGGTGTGGGGAGAGCTTTTCTTTCCACATTGGACTGTTACGCAAGCAAGAAATACATTTCTATCAGTTCAAACCATGTACTCTTTATGTGTCCCCCTTTATACTCTTAAAAGTATTAAGGACTCAGAAAGTTTTGTTTATGTAGGCTATATCTAGTGATTTTACTATATTAGAAATTAAAACTGAAAAGTTTTTAGAATACCTATGAATTCCTTTAAGAATAAACTCATTACATGTTGACATAAATATTTTTGTAAAAATAACTATCTTTTCTAAAACAAAAAATTTTACATTGTTATAAATGTCTTTAATGTCTGGCTTAAAACAGAAGATAGGCTTGATTCTCGTGTCTGTTTCTGCATTTATTCTGTGAGATAAATTGTGATGGTTTAAGCCTGTGAAAGAAAATTCAGCCTCAACAGACACATAACTGGAAAAGGAGGAGTATTTTAATAGGTTTTTCAGAGGGTTGTAGATATTCTTTGTTTAAACTACAGTAGTCCCACCTTATCCATGATAGATATTGGGTCGCCAGGAAAGTCATGATGCATTTTTGCATCAAAAAACATAGAAAAATACGTCATGACTCTCCCGGCAACCCAATATATTCCAAGACCCTTGTGTGCGTTGGTGGTATAGTGGTGAGCATAGCTGCCTTCCAAGACCCTGAAACCACAGATAGCAAGTACCAAACCCTATATATCCTATGTTTATTTTTTCCCTATACATACATACCTGTGATGAAGTTTAATTTATAAATTAAGCACAGTAGAAGATTAATAATAAAATAGAACAATTATAATATTATAATATACTATAATAAAAGTTATGTGAATGTGGCCTCCTCTCTGGTAACCAATCGGATAACCCATTGGCTACTCAGTGACTAACAGGGGTGGGTAGAGTATACAATGTAGATACACTGGACAAAGAGATGACTCACGTCCCAGGTAGGATGGAGCGGGGCAGTGTGAGATTTCATCACACTAAGAATGGTGCACAATTCAAAACTTATGAATTGTTTATTTCTGGAAGTTTTCATTGAATGTTTTTGAATTGTGGTTGACAGCAGGTAACTGAAACTCATGGGAAGCAAAACTGCAGATAAGGGGGGACTACTCTATATCTAAAGTCTATAAGTGGTAGTTTCTTAAAGGTTCATTGCAATGTGAAATCTGAAACCATATCAATGAGCTTTTCATATTCTGTTAAATTAAAATCTATTGGTTTATCTTGTGCTCTGAATGGATTTTTTTGCCCAGGCATGATTTTGTAACCTCATCCATTGGTCATTTGAAAAATAGTGCTTCACTATACAGTTCTTCCAAATGTTGACACACCTTATTACAAAATATTTTAAAACTCACACTTGTTAATATCACCACCATTATCATCAGAAAAGTCTTCAAGTATTGGGAAGGTATAAAGTTCATAATGCCAGATACTGGTTTTCCCAAATTCTAATTTTCACTTTAAAGCTTGAGTGTTATCACTGGCAATAAAGACTACCATTTGTTTTCCTTAAAGTAACAGGCTCACTTTATTCTAGGGAATATCTGCCCAATACCAAGCCTAAATTGTGATAGTTCATCAGTCATCCTTTTGAGTAAAACTGATGTTCCATGGAAAAAGGATCTAGTTCATTCAGCTCACAACTCAAGTGCGTAAGTGTTTTTCCCCCAAGACAACAGTTGTGCTTTATAAGCTCACGGAATATTAAAAAGATGGGCATTCAGGGGTAGCAATTTAATAACATTAGTAACTTTTACTGCTCTCCAAGGGCAATTCTTTTTTTTTTTTTTAAAGATTTTTATTGGGTAATTGAGGGGATGGGAACAGTACTGGGGAATTAGGGGAAGGGGAACAGACAAATTGCTGTCGTTTTGTTCTTCAATCTAGTTGTGGAGGACACTGCTTCACTGGCCCAAGTTGGCACCATCATTGCGCTCTTCCCTGGTGAGGCAAATCAGTCGCCGGCTTCTGGACGGCCGCTCACTGCGGCTGCTGGCCGCTCACGCTGGCTGCTGGCCACACACACGGTAGCCCATGGCAATCCACTGCCACAGGGAGTGCAGCCCACGCCGTCGCCAGCGACTCACGGCAGCCCAGCTCCAGGTTGAGCTGTTGTTCAGCATCTTAGCTGTAGAGGGCAGTGTCACTGGCCCTCATATGTGGGATCCGAACCGGGGCCCTCTGGCATCCCAAGCGAGTTCTTAACCATCGCGCCACTCGGCCGGCCCTCCAAGGGCAATTCTTAAGTGAAGCTGGCGTTTCTTTTTATGCAAGTGCATGATGATCAAGAATTGAATGACCATGAAAAGCACACGACAGCGGGTGACACTTGCCTTGATTCATCCTGAGGTGCCACCATTGATTTTACACCATTAGTGCAAATATAAACACAGTGGAAAAGGCCAATAAAGTCTTAATACTATTATGAGATGGATTTTGACCTCAAGAATACCCTTAAGCAGCTGGGGAAGCACTCTACCACCCTCCCCCACCCCCCACCTCCCAGAGTTCCTCAGACCATATTTTGAGAACCACTCAGGAATGGCTGGGCAGCCTTAAACTCACACATTTTCTTTTCTTGCTCATTAGTTGTCTCAGCTTATTCATTGGTTGGCCCTGTGAGAAATAGATTCCAGGATAACACATTTGTCTTTCTTTGATATCTTCAGAAGAAAGACTGAAAATGTAAGCTAGAATTATAACCATTATCTTTCTCTTTCTCTGATGACCTGGTCTATAAAAATGATACATTTTGGTGTATTTTAGTTATATTTTATGACGTTTTCTCTTTTTTTCTTTCCCTTTTTTTTTTACTTTCTGCCATTTGAAAACATCCTGGTGTTAGTAATAATAGTGCTCCCCCCAAATTATCAAAATTTCTGAATTTCATAACAGAAATTCCAGCAGCCCCAAAGGCTTCTGGGGAATTCTTAACCTGAAAGGGAAAGAAATTTTTCGTCTCTGGGAAAGCTGCCTAGTTATTTCTATCCAATTAAAATGGCCATGTGATGTGGAGTAGAGTGTGGGGATAGAGTCAATGGAATTGTAATAAATAAGTATGACATCGGGGGTGGGGAGCAGTGGATGGGGGGAAGGGGGGTTGTTACTTTGTGAGGGGTGAAAAGGATAACTATTGCATTGTTCTGTACACATGAAACTACTACTAATAATAAAAAATGGCCATGTGAAGCAAGGTCACAAGATCAAAAATGATAATAGGAGATTCATAGTTGGGAATTCCAGACCTTTTCCTATTTCTCTCAACTATACTCCCCCTCCTTCTCCAACTTAGAGAGATTTCATTTTCTTTTTTCTGCTTTTTTCCTACTCCCAGGTTTCCAACTCCTTTCTGGGGCCCCAGCCTGACCCCTGAATTTGATTATCCCTCCTTCTTAGTTAAACTGATGATGGAAATCTCACAAGATTCTATTACTTAATCTTCTGGTATTTATCTAAGCTTTACTATATAGTTCTTAGTGTTTAGTTATTCTTGTTGGTTTGGGAATTTGACTTGGACCTGTGGTATTTGCTACTCTTCATTTCATATACTTCATATACATTCAGTTTCTGAATTGTTTTAAAATTAAAGGCCTTCAGTGACTCCTCACATTTGCACCTTGTGGATGACACTTTCCATAGTGTCAGGGTGACTCACTTCACCTCATCCTGCCTCACCCACCTTCAGGAATCAGACCTGGCAGCCATTTTGTCATCTGTGACCATAGCTGGTTGGGCCAAGAGTGAACACCTGACTCAAGACAGTCAATTAGAGTTGTATCTCCCAAGAAAGGGGAATTGGACCTAAAATAAATGAGTCAATTTCTGCTGGTTACTTGACTCAAAGATAGGCCAGATCAGGAGCTGTGGGTGGGCAGAGAAATCTAGAAAGCTAGTCTACTGAGAGGAAGGCAGGAAGCAGACATGCAGAAAGGAGGAGAGACAGAGACCTCAAAGCTTTGGAGGGTCAGATGAGATTTCTACCTTGATTCCCGAAGACTCTTTCCTGCTCCTGGTCCATGGCTTTGGGAGACTCTGTTCCCTGTGGGTTCCAGGAAAACCCATGTGTGGTCCAGAAAACTCCCCCTTTTTGTTTAAACTAGCTCCAGTCTGACCAAAACCCACATTAGCTCTCCTGTCCCCCAGGTATCCTACAAGACTAGGTACAAATGTCCCCTACTCTGGGAAGACTTCACTGACCCTTTCAGGCAGAGGGACCATTTCCTGACCAGCATCCCTATGTTACCACATTCCCCCTGTCTTACTACAGTCACACTCCCTTCACTGCCCTTGGGCCCAGGAGCATTATTTGTTTTCTCATCTGACTTGAGCCCTCCCAGGACAATGACAATGTCCCGTTCAAACCTCTTCTCTGATGCTTAAAACAGCACCTAGTATCTAGTAGATGCTAAATAGATCTTTTTGAATGAATGAATCAGTGAGACAGTGAACCAATGATTGGGGAAATCCCTTGACAATTTATTAGTCAATGACTCTCAAACTGCAAGTTTGAAATTTTTTTAGCTACTTATGAGAATTAGAACACAAGCACCCTGAGAGCAGGTACTTGTCCTGTCAATGTGGCCTCAGCACCCAGCACAGTTCCCAGCAGAGCAGACAACAAATGTTTGTTGAATGAATGAGCCAATTAGTATTCAAGGAAAGAGAAGTGGAGGGTGTTTAGGCTGCCAAAAATCTAACTGTTAACCTCCTATAAGTCCTGGCCCATGGATGGTAACTTTCTAAATACTATTCATAATTTTTGCCCTATTTGCATTATTTTTAAAAGAAAACCTACAGAAGAAAATGAAGTGCTCACTCAGAGTTATAGACTCCTGGTTTGCCCAATTACTGCATTCCTGAGCAAGGCAGATAGTCACCCTGAAGTTCTGCTATTTGCTCTTCCCCGTCATCATCTCAGGAAAATTTTCATTTCTCTAATAGTAATTCACCTTTCCTGCTGAGGAGGGCTTCTCTCTCTCTCTCTCTCTCTCTCTCTCTCTCTCTCTCTCCCTCTTTCCCTCCCTCCCTCCCTATACTCCCTCCTTCTGATGAGTCTAGGCCCTGAAATCCTTTTCCCCACTTCTCACCATCCATTCTGACCAG
>NW_017732517.1:159890-181009 GCF_001890085.2 Hipposideros armiger | reverse complement strand
ACCTGTTGGCAGCTCAGCGGCTGCTCAGCTCGGGCTGGACTCGAACCGCTGTTGCTCAGAGTTCAAACTCTTGAGCAAGCTCTTAACCAACTGACTACAGTCACATTTTGAGGCACTGGGAGTTAGGACTTCAACAAATAAATTTTACATGCGCAGACTCTGGATGCAGACTTCCTTGTTGACCAACTTACTAGCTGAGTGACTGGCCAATCTGTTTAGCCTTTCTGTACTTCAGTGTCCTCATCTGTGAAATGAGGTTAATAATAGCACTTACCTCATAAGCCTGTTTTGAGAATTAAGTATTTGTAAAGCACTTAGAACAGTCACTGGCCCATAGCACTACATAAGTGGTAAATAAATAGATTTGTGAGCATCTACTTGAGTCTCCCGTGGAAAATGAAGTTTGTGGTAGGTGGTATTATTGAATCCAATTTTATTCTCTGCCATGGAACTGCAATTCCTCCACCAATGGTGGAGTTTACTTCTTTGTCCCTTCATTGCGGGCTTGCCCATGTGACTTGCTCTGGCCAGTGAGATGTTAGCAGATGTAAAATCAGTAGAAATTTGAAATGTCCCCTTATGTTTCTCTCAACATCAGAGAACATGCTGGAACTAGCCTACTGATCATAGGAGCAGTATGGAGCCATATGGACCAGTCACCCACACTGACCCACGCACACCTGAGAACCAATGCTTACTGCATATCTATACTGAGACTTTGAGATTATTTGTTACCCAGTAATAACTAATAGAGTATTGACTGAGATTACTTCATGACATGAAGAAATGTTCCCAATAAATTATTAAGTGGTAGCAAAAGCAGATAAAAAACAATTTACACAGTAAAATCTTATTTTTGTTTTAAATAATAAATATATCTGTGTGTGTGCATGTACATGTGTGTATGTGTGTATTGTGTAGATGTGTGCATGTAAGTGTATGTGTGTGCACCTCTGAAAAAATACAGACGAAAATGTTAATCAGTGGTTATCACTGATGGCTAGTGATTTTTAATTTTTATATTTTTTTCTAATCTTCAAATCAGCTAAATGACCATGTTTTGATTTTGTATTGAGATGGTGAAATGTTATTTGGGAAGAGACCTAGGTGGGTGGATAGATGAATAGCAGCTGCGTAGATAGAAGCAACCCCTCCATGGTGCTTGTTCTCACATCCTAGCCTTTGACCCAGATTCTTTTGTGATGACCAGCCCACACTACAGTGGGTTGGAGGACAGTAGAATGCCTGAGATTATAGGCGTTTGACAAATGATTTGTAAGGTAGCCTTTCAAGGTGATTCAACTTGTTAAGATTCTTTGGGGCCCCCTGAATGGTTCCTGTAGGGCTTGGAACCTCATCTTTAAATGCATCTTGGAACATTCCATGTCAGTGCTGAAATTAAAGGTTAACATAGTTTAACCCTCCATCGGGCGCAATGCAAAAGTTATGTGTTCAGGAGCAATGCATCTACTAGAAGATCCGTGTATGACATTTATTTATTTAAATTGAAAATGAATGAAAATAACATGTAAGCATACTTATTATTTATTCAGAATGAAATTTTAATTTTCCACAAAGTAAAAACAATATATGTTTATTACATAAATTCAGTATAAAAATCAACAGAAATTCAAAACAATCTGTGAGATCAGTTGGGCCCGACGGAGGGTGAAGAGCAAAATGAGAGAGGGCCTGAGGAACAAGCTTGAAATACCTGCTCTGCTTACAGGAATGACTTCATTTTAAGCTGTACTGTCCCACACCACTGGGTTGGCCTCCTCCCCCAGGGCAATTAGGCCTGGTAGATAGAACCTATGTGGACAGGGAATGGCCTCTCTGGCCAGAGGAATATAAACTGTCCAGTCCTGAAGCCTTGGCTCAGCTTCACTCTAGATCCAGAATCTACATTGACAGCACAAGTGGCTTCCAGGCCTTGGTAGGAGAGACTGTTGCTAGTTTCTTTTCCTTTCTTTCTTTCAATCAACTTTGCGGGAGCATAATTTACAGACAGTAAAATCCATTCATTTAAAATGTACAGTTCAATGAGTTTTGACAAATGTATACATATTTGTAAACACCACCACAATCAAGATACAGAACGTTTCCGTCACCCTGAAAGACTCCTGTAGGACCTTTTGCAGCCGATCCCAAACTCCCTTCCCAGCCCCAGGCAACCATGGATGTGCCTCCTGACTATAAATTTGGTTTGCCTTTTTGTTTGCCTAGAACGTTATGGAAATAAAATCATAGAATATGAACCTTTTTGTATCTGGCTTCTTTTCCTCAATATAATGTTTTTGAGACTCATCCAAGTTGTATGTATCAATAGTTCATTCTTTTTTATTGATTGATAGCATTCCATTATATGGATGATCTACAGTTTCTTTATCCATTCACATTGTTTTTTGTTTTTTGTGTGTTTGTTTGTTTGTTTTTCTTTTGTTTCTTTTTTTTTTTTTCCATTCACATTGTGTTGGACATTTAAGTGGTTTCTAGTTTGGGGGTATGATGAATAAAGTTTGTTGTTGTTTTTTTATTTCAACTGTACTAATTCGATAGCTGTTATGGGACTCACTAGCTACTGAATAAATAATTTTCCCTGAGGTTTGCTTTTGCACTGAGAAAAAAAATCTATCATCAGACAAGTTGACCATTCATTTATTCAACCAATTACCCATTCAGTTAGCCATTTATTCAATAAACATTCACCAATCACCTACTATTGCAACCAGTAATAATTTAGTAATATAGATTATTGAGTGCTTAGTAAATGGTAAGGTCACCATGCTTAGAATGTTATTGGGATTATCTCATTCATTTCTCACAACAGTCCTGTAAGGTAGCTCTTAACTGGTTTCACCTCTAGGTATTTCTTAAGCCACAAAGTGCTATGCAAATAAAATTGCATTTTTTTCAAACAAAAGAATTTTCTATACAACTTAGGGTTTTCATTGATTTATTGGCCTTCCCTCTCACTTGCCCCACTTGCTGTGAATTGATGAGATTTTATGACATCTCTTCTTTAATCAGGACCAAGTGGTCTATGACATTGCTCAGGCTTTTAGGTTTATTGGGGTTGAAGCGGTGCCTGGGTAACACTGAGAGAAAGATGCTACACTCCCAACATGCTTGGTGTTAGAGCTAGATTGGTATTCACTTCAGGCACACACTGAACACTTCATCTTCCAGACACATGGTTGAGCCAAGGTGCTATGTAAGTCAAATAAATAAGTAAAGCGCTGACAACCCAAGGGCAGTTCTGTCCTTATTTGGCACATGGAAATATAGTTAACTTTCTCTGAGTTCCCAGTGAATGCTAACAGTCACCAGGAACTCTGGGAAAATAAAGGAAAAAAGAAGAAACAGAGAAAGGCTGTCTAGACTCTTGAAGAGTTTAATTAGTATGAGAGCCAAGAATAAGCAGAAGAATAAGTTATAAAGAAAGTATAAATAATGGGAGAAAACTAACATTTCTTGAGCTTCTACCAGGTGCCAAAGAATGTGCGAGCTCAGTGATTCTCAAACTTGGCCGGTCATTAGGATCACCTAGAGGGCTTGTTAAAACATAGGTTGCTGGGTCCCACCCCTAGAGTTTCTGAGTCAGTAAGTCCAGAGTAGAGCTCAAGAATTTACATTTTTAATATCCAGGTGATGCTGACGCTGCTGGTCCAGGAACCATACTTTGAGATCCACTCAAAGTTGATAATGTGTGATTATATATATATATGTGTGTGTGTGTGTGTGTGTGTGTGTGTATGCTGTAATACCTTGGTTTGCGTAATAACGAGCATAATTCCAGAATGAGCATAATTCGTTCTGGAAACAAACTACTCATGTTGCAAGACATCACTCGTTTACCACGTTAAAATGTATTAGAAATGTTTTCTCGTCTGGCAGAACACTCGCAAACCACATTACTCTCAATCCAAGGTTTTACTGTATATATATATATATATATATATATATATATATATATATATATATATATATATAATCTCATTTAAACACCCCAAGAACACCATGAAGGAGATCTCATCTCCATCTTGCACACAAGGAAAGTAGAGATCAGAGAACTTTCAGAACTTGCCCTGGGGCCACAGCTAGTGAATGGCAAAGCCAAACTATGAATTTACAATAGGTCTGTCTGACTCCAAAACCTATGATTGTCCCACTATTTCAAACCTTCTCCAGACACTTCCTGGAAAAGTAGACCTAGAATATTATCTGAGCTGGTCAATGTTGTCAGAATCTCCAGGGTTGGGAATAAACAGCAGGTGACATCATTTAGGATCACATACTACTAAAATAATAGGATGGTTAACTGAATGGTGTGGAAAGGATCCAGGATGTAGGAGTCAATGATCTGAACCAAAACTACCTGATTCTTTGACTCTAGCTCAGAATGCAAGAAACTCCTAGGTGACCCATCACCTCTGCTTCCTCTTTTCATAATGACAGAGCCTGGTTATGAGTCAGATTTTCGTCTGACTATCCCCCCTCCCCTTCCCATAAGCCTCCTGCTGCGTTAATTCAACACGAGCAATAATTCTATAAAACTGTATAAAAGCAAAGACTTCAAAGTTAAGTAGGTTTCCTCATGTGAACAAAGGAATCCTATCTTCCTGTTGAATTTTTGTTGTCTAAAAGACGATACTTCAGACACAAAAAATGAATTTAAGAAATGAGAAGGGCGATATCACTGTAGATTTTAAAATGATTAAATTTTAAATTTACAAACAACTTTATGTCGGTACGTTTGACAGCTTAGATGATGTGCACGAATTGCTTGAAAGACATAAACTATCAAAGGTCACTGAAGAACTAATAGAAAACTTGTACATCTATTAAATAAATTGAATTTATAGTTTAAAACCTTTCTACAAAGAAAACTCCAGGTCCAGAGGGCTTTACAGGTGAATTCTACCAAACATGTAAGGAAGAAATAATGCCAGTTCTATACAAATTACATTGAAATTAAAAGACTTTAGTTGAAGTTGCGACCAAAGACTGCGCTAGTAAGGGGAAAAAATATCGCAATTTTGATAATGCTAGGCAAGATGGAATCCTGAGTCTCTAGCAGCTCCAGGAAGTGAGCAAGGTTCACTTGTGTCCCTGTTTTGCAGATAAGGAAATAGGTTAGGGAAAGCTCAACCTACATACCTCTCCTCTGATGGTAGGAAAGGAAGAGATAAGAGGACACTGAAAATAAACTATTTCACAGTTTCCCTGTGAATGAGGTTAGAAGTTCAATCACCTGCGAAAGTTAAAGTGAATCCTTAGAGACGGACACCAGAGGTGGCAATCCACTTCATGGGAACATTATTTAAAATGTTTCATTATAAAGAATTTCAAACTTATCTAAAAGGAGGTAGAATATAATGAAGCTCATACCCCTTACCCAGCCCCAACCAACAACCATCAACCAGCCTATACATCAACAACTCCCTTCAACACATAATTTTGAAGTAAATCCCACCCATATTATAATTTTACCTATAAATATTTCAGTATGTATCTCTAAGACAGGTCTCTCACCCTCAGCATTGTAGGCCAAATAATTCTTTGTTGCGAGGAGCTTGTCCTGGACATTGAAGGATATTTAGCATCATCCCTGGTATCTTCACACTAAAGGTTAGTCATATTCCCCACCCCCCAACCCCCAGTTGTGACAAGCAAAAAGGTCTCCAGACATTGCCAAATGTCTCCTCAGAGCAAAAATCAAAACTGGGAACCACTGCTCTAAAAGATGAGAACTCTTAAAACATAGCTATGATTCTATTATCATATATTTTTAAAATGAATAATTATTCTTAATGTAATCAAATACCCAGTCAGTGTTAAAATTTCTAGTTGTTTCATAAATGTTAGAAGTGGGGGTTTTTCCAATAGTGTTTTAAAAATAAAGTTTCAAATAAGGTTCATTATTGTGATTGATATGTCTTTTAAAAATCTTTTAATCTATAGGTTTCCCCTTCATTCTTTTTTTTTTTTAAGAAAAAAGGTCATTTGAACTATAGAGTTTCCCACAATCTGGATTTTGCTGATTACATGTCCATATTGAAGTTTAACATTTTATCTCTGTATTTCCTGTAAATTGGTAGTTAGATCCTGAAGCTTAACTAAATTCAGATTCAAATTTTTGACAGGAATACTTCATTATGGTGTGTTCTTCCATCAGGGGCACCTGATATAAACAACCATTGATGATTAATGCCATTCTAATTCTGTCATTCTTTCTCCATGTATTAACTGAATTATTTTATAAAGGGAAATTTCCCCTGATGAACAATTTCTTTAGATTAATAATGGCTGCCTGCAAGACTGGGATAAATAAGATTCTGTAGCCTTTTCTAAACTCAGTGGAGAGAATGGCAGGATTAATTACTTTTTTAATTCAATTTATTTAAATAAACAAACAAAAACAGTTCACCCATTTCTCCTACCTGCCACACCCCACCTTTGGCAACCATAAATCTGTTATCTGTATCTATTAGCTTGTTTTATATAATATATATATAATATATATTGTTTTATAAATATATATTTAGATTTTACATATGAGACATCAGATGATATTTGTCTTTGTCTGTCTGACTTATTTGACTTAGCACAATGACCTCGAGGTTGTTCAATTGCAAAATTTTATTTATGGCTAAATAATATTCCTCTGTGTGTGTGTGTGTGTGTGTGTGTGTGTGTGTGCGCGCCACAATTTCCTTATCCATTTATCCATCAATGGACACTCAGGTTGTAAATAATGCTGCAATAAACATGAAGGTGCACGTATGTTTTAAAATTAGTCTTTTCATTTTCTTCAGATAAATAACCAGAAGTGGAATTGCTGGATCATATGGTAGTTCTAGTTTTAATTTTTTAAATAACCTCCATAATGTTTTCCATAGTGGCTATACCAATTTACATTCCCACCAACAGTGCACAAGAATTAGCTTTTCCCCACATCCTCGCCAACATTTATTTCTAGTCTTTTTGACAATAGCTATTCTAACAGGTGTGAGGTGATATCTCATTGTGGTTTTGATTTATGTTTCCCTGATAACGTGTGAGGTACAGCATCTTTTCATGTACCTGTTGGCCATCTGTATGTCTCCTTTAGAAAAATGTCTGTTCAGGTTTCTCTGTCATTTTTAGTCAGACTGTTTTGGATTTTTGCTGTTGAGTTGTACGAGTTCTTCATGTATTTTGGATAGTAGCCCTTTATCAGATATAAGATTTGCAAGTATTTTCTCCTATTCAGTAGGTTGCCTCTTCATTTTGTTGATGGTTTCTTTTTCTGTACAGAAGCTTTGTAGTTTGATGTAGTAGTCCCACTTGTTTATTTTTGCTTTTGTTGCTTTTACTTTTGGCGTCAGATTAAAAAAATTATTGCCAAAACTTAGATCAAGGAATTCATCTCCTGTGTTTTCTTCTAGGAGTTTTATGGTTTCAGGCCTTACATTCAAGTCTTTAATCCATTTTAAGTTAATTTCTGTGTATTGTGTAAGATAGATGTACAGTTTCATTCTTCTGCATGTGTCTGTCCAATTTTCCCAACACCATTTATTAAAGAGGCTCCTTACCGCACTGTATATTCTTGACTCCTTTTTTATAAATTAATTGACCATATATGGGTGGATTTATTTCTGGGCTCTCTTTTTGTTCCTTTGATCCATGTGTCTGTATTTATGCAAGTACCATACTGCTTTAATTGCTGTAGCTTTGTAATAGAATTTGAAATCAGAGAGCATGATGCTTCCAGCTTTGTTCTTTCTCAAGATTGCTTTGGTTTTTCAGGGTCTTTTATGGTTTCATACAAGTTCTATGTTTTTTTGTTATATGTCTGTGAAAAATGTCATTGGACTTTTGATAGGGATTTCATTACATCTGTAGATTGCTTTGAGCAGTATGAGCTTTTTAACAACATTAATTCTTCTAATCCACGAGCACAGAATCTCTATTTATTTGTGTCTGCTTTAATTTCTTTCATTAATGTCTTGTAGTTTTCAGTGTACAGGTCTTTCACTTCCTTAGTTAAATTAATTTCTAGGTTGTTTTGTTTTTGGTTTTGGTTTGGGGGGGCGTTTCTCTTTTTTGATTTTATATTTTATTCTTTTTGATGCAATTGTATATGAGCCTGTTTTCTTAATTTCTCAATTCTCTTTCTGAGCTGAAAATTCACTATTAGTGCATAAAAATTCAATAGATTATTCATATTGACTTTTTATCCTGCAACTTGGCTGAATTAGTTTATTAGTTCTAACAGTTTTTAATACAGTCTTTAGGGTTTTTCTATATATGATATCATATCATCTGTAAATAATGACAGTTTTACTCCCTTCTAGGATTAATTACTTATGGTGGGACAGTGGTAGTAATTTCTATCCCTAATCTAATTTACTCCCCTCTTTTCAAAATGAAAGCTCAGTAAAAAGAAATAAGATCATTAAGTGCGGGTTAGGGACAGAGTATTAAATGAGATTATGGAGTCAGGGCAGTTCAAAATCAAAGTGCTTATTTTTCTTTTTTGTTTTTAATGATAGTTACCAGTACTAACAATATGCAAGAAAATGACATTCTTGTATACTGTTTTTGAACATGGAAGTTGGCAAAACTTTCCTGGAGGACAATTTGACAATATATGTAATAAAAACCTTACAAGTTTTCACACCCTTTGACCTAGAAATTCTACTGCCAGAGTTTATCCCAGGGATATGCAGGGAGACTTAGCGAAGGTTGTTCAATGGCAAGTCTGTAGTAATAAAACATTGGAAAAACCTATAGGGGATTAGATAAACACAGTATAATATGCAATCAATGACCTTGCAGTCATTTGAATATTACAGGACACATAAGGGCACAGAAAGGTGTTCATGACATATTATTGAGTGAAGAAAAGCAAGTCTGAAGTAGTACGAGGTCTGATAAATAAGTTCGCTAACTTGTTGCAATGACATTGCTAAACTTTTTTGATATCAGAGGGATTATTCATTATGAATTTGTACCAACTGGACAGTTCACCAAGTTTACTATTTGGAAGTGCTGAAAAGGCTGTGTGAAAAAGTTAGACGACCTGAACTTTTCACCAACAATTCATGGCTCTTGCATCACGACAATGCACCAGCTCACTCAGCACTGTCTGTGAGGGAGATTTTAGCCAATAAATAAATAACTGTATTGGAACACCCTCCCACCTCAGCTGATCTGGCCCCCAATGACTTCTTTCTTTACCTGAAGGTAAAGGAAATATTGAAAGGAAGACATTTTGATGACATTCAGGGCATCAAGGGTAATACAATGACAGCTCTGATGGCCATTCCAGAAAAAGAGTTCCAACATTGCTTTGAAGGGTGGACTAGGCACTGGGGTCGGTGCATAGCTTCCCAAGGGGAGTACTTCGAAGGTGACCATAGTGATATTCAGCAATGAGGTATGTAGCATTTTTTTAGGATGAGTTTGCTAACTTAATTGTCAGACCTTCGTATATTCAGTAAATCTCATTTTCAATTTTTTTAAGAAAGGAATTTATCATATAAATATATATATGGGGATAAAGGTCACAGTAGGTATACCAAAATATTAACAATTAATATTGAAATATTAATATTACCAGATGGTAAAATTAAGAGTAATGTATATCTTCTTCCTTTTGCTTATATGAATTTTCAAAATGTCCTAAGTAATTCATATTTTTTTAAAAGACAAAGGTTTTAATAACCTTTAATAACAAGTACTTTTAATTAGGGTTGCCAGAAAAAATACACCATGGAACATAAGTATACTAAAATATTATTCATTGTTTATCTGACATTTATTTGGGTGTACGGTATTTTTATTTGCTAAATCTGGCAAGCCTACTTTAAATGCAAAGTAATCAAAGGAGAGATGGGGTGCTGGGACCTGATGTGCTGGCCTCTTTGAGAACAGGAGAGGAATTGATTGTCCCAAGTCTTTTAAACCAGGAAATAAGAATTTGGACTAAGAAAGGAAGATCAATTTGGGATCCACACAGTCCTTATCTCAAATCTGGACTCTACCACCAGCACCACATCCCTGTCCTGCTGGGCCTAGTTCCTCCACAATCTGGATGTTCTGGGGCAAGCTACTTGCCTTTTCCTGAACCTCAGTAAGCATGCCTTGCAAGGATCAAATGAGAGCATGTGCATAAAAACACTTTGTAAATTGCAAACTGCCAAGCAGCATGTTATTATCATGTTAGTAAATTATACACACAAGGACGTGTTGAGCAGGAACAAAACATTGCCGCAGACAACTGCAGAATCGCTTCTTGCAGCAGCTTTTTGATGGCTCTCTGAGGTCAAAACAACTCAGGGTTTAGTCACTTCATGACTGAGCCCATATATTAACATCCACCCAAATTGTTCTTATGGTCCTATTTATAGATGCACTGATCATTAAATATTGTTGGAACGCTTTGCCTGCCACAAGTCGGTTGTTAAATTGCTTGGTGAGCAACGTGTGATGAGTAGCTTGGAGGAAGCCCGCGTGGTGTACGAGTTTGGCAGCTCATAACTCCAGGCCTTCACCTTATCCTCACACACTGGTCTCGGTCACCTTGGAAACTGCCCTATTCTAGATGCAGAGCACAGAATGCCCTGGCTGACATGGAATTAATCAGTAGCCGCCTTCTCTACTGGTCTCTGTTACTGAAAAATTGTCAGTGCCTCTGAAGCCACGTTATGGCGATCCATGTGAGGTTTCAAGGATCTTCCAGAGGAAAATTAACACAGGAGGTTGAGGAATTAGTTTTTTAAAATTGGAAAAATAAAATGAGGGAGAAAGAAATTAAAGGAAATAGGAAAGGAGGGGAGAAAGAAGAAAATGATCAGAAGGAAAAAAATTGAGATTACTATCCTATTTTAAAGATAAGGAAAACTGAGGCCCAGAGGCCCAAGGTCCCATAACCAGTAAATATCAGAGCTGGACTTGAAATCCAAGAGAAATAAAATTCCTGAAGGAGAAAAACATTCCTCCCCAAAAGATTAAATTTTCCGATATCCAGAATAGTTTCTCATGTGAATCAGGCATTCTGGAAACAGTGCCACAAAAATGCAACTAGTTAGTGAAGTGGAATGGCACAGAGGAGAGACATAGCGAGAGGCAGCCATCTACGAGCCAGAAAGAGGGTCCCTGCCAAAAATCTAACCCTGATCTTACACTTCACAGCCCCCTGAACTGTGAGAAATAAATGTCTGCTGTTGAAGCCACCCAATCTATGGTATTTTGTTATAGCAGCCTGAGCAGACTAAGATGTATGGTAATTCTGTTTCACTTACTAAGTAACTGCCAAACTATTTTCCCCAGTGACTGCACCATTTCCTATTCCCACCATCAGTGTCTGAGGAGAGAATACCAGTGTGGAGCCCAAGCATCCTCAGCCTGAATCTCTGCCTCAGCCTGAATCTCTGCCGCAGTCTTAACTGCATGACCTCCTTACATAACCTCTGGGTTTCAGTTTCTCATTGGTAAAAAGGGGATAATAGAGCTGAGGGAGGATTACATAGATGACATATGAAAAGCTCCTAGCACATGATGCTCAGTAAATGTCAGTGGTTTCCTGGTTAATGTGGAGAGAATCACAAAATTTCAGTGTGGGAGGGACAATTAACGATTGAATTTTCTGGATTATTACAGTAGGATTCCATATTGTGTGTCCTAACCAAATGTCCCCATCACTGCTCACTGCAGAGGAATGAAAACTAACTATGCTGGACACTGAGGTGGCATTTCCGAAGTGTGTTCTTAGAATCTTGACTTTCACAGGGTGTACATGAGTGTTACCAAGAGGAAAAAGATTCTGAGGTCAAATAACTTTGGGGAACATTCAATTAAATAACACCGAAGCAGGTTTCTTTTCTGCAGGATTTCGCAGAGCATGGAGCAGTCAGTCCTGTTGAAATCTTGAAATCTCCAAGAAGGAAGGGAGCCTGCAGCGTTTCCTAAACCTCTCTGTCCTGGGAGACCTTCCCCCGCTGGGGAAGCTCTAAGGAAAGATCAAGATCTGGGACCAAAGGCCTTAGCAATTTCCAGAGATACAGGAGAAAGGGCTGGGGCATTGTTCCAGCAGACCTGGCCTTTCAAGCTCACAGGTAATGCAAATACAGATGAGTTCTCCCCTTCTGTTGCCACCTCCCAGGATGGTGAATAATTCCATCTCAGATGGTGACCAGATACAGTGACTCTCACTTTGCACACAGGCTTACCCTGAATCTTTTATTCAGGGGCACTGAGGAAAGTGAAGCCTTTTTAACTAGCATGAAGAAGACAGTCCCAGGATGACCCCAAGACAGGAAGCACTGGTGCCAATAAATCTTTATTAAGCACCTATATGTGACAGACACATATGGTTCAGTAGAGAGAGGAGCCAAGTGCACACGTATGCATAGGGCTGGGGTTCATCCTAGCCCGCCCTGGGACCACCACCAGCTCCTCCAGGCTGCCTGCTCAGCTGGAGTTTGGGAAACTGAGCAATGTCTGCAATGTAAGGAATCCGATCCACCCAACCCTTACGAACCCTGTTGGAAGGCTGCAGCTGTGGTTGAGGCCCTTGGGAAGATTTACTCAAGTACAAAGTTAGACATGGATTTGTTTTTCATCAACACACTTGCAGGGAGCAGGCACTGGCGATAGCAGAAGAAAGTCTGGCTGAGAGCTCTGTGGGTGGGCGAGATGGACCTTTGCCTAGAAAGCCAGGGGCCTGGCTGCAGAAACTGTGGAGGGGCATGCAGCTCAGGTCTTTGCATGCCCCTGAACCTGAGCTTTTTTTAGGGGGACCAAGGATGTTGAGGGAGAGAGGCAGCCCGCTGTGGTGGGCTGGGGGTCAGCCTCCTTGGCTTTGCCTCTGACAGGCTGGGTGACCTCACCAGGTCATTCCCCATTCTGACCTCAGCTTCCTTGTCAGTAAAAAATGAGACAGTTGTTTTAGGTCTGTTGATTGGGAATATTTTTTTTACTGTACTAAAATTCATATAACATAACATTTGTCATTACTGACATTTAGTACATTCACAGTGCTGTGCAACCATAGCCACTATCTAGTTTCAGGACATTTTCATCACCCCCAAAAGTAGTCAGTCACTCCCCATTACCCTCTCCCCACAGCCCCTGGAAACCACTAATCTGCTTTCTGTCAAGCATGGGTTTGCCTATTCTGAATATTTCATGTCAATGAAATCATACAATTATGTGACCTTTTGTGACTGGCTTCTTTTGCTTAGCATAATATTTGCAAGGTTCATCCGTGTATCAGTACTTCACTCCTTTTTATGGATAGATAATATTCTATTGTAGAGACATTTCACTTTTAGCCATTCATCAGTTGATGGACATTTGGGTTGTTTCTACTTTTTTGGCTAGCCAGACATTCTATGAACATTTGTGTACAAGCATCTGTTCGAGTGTCTGTTTTCAGTTCTTTGGGGGTATGTATATCCAGGAGTGGAATTGCTGGGTGATACAGTCTTACGGACTGAATGTTTGTGACCTCCCAAAATTCATATGCTGAAGCCCTACATGCCAATGCGATGGTATTGGAGGTAGGGCCTGTGGGCGATAATTACTAGGTTTAAATGAGGTCATGGGGGTGGGGCCCCATGATGGGATTAGTGTCCTTATAAAAAGAGACCAGAGCTCTCTCATCCTCCCCCCACCCCTGTGAGGATACAGTGAGAGGCAGGAAGCCATGAAGAGGGTCCTCACCAAGAACCTAACCCTGATCTTTTACTTCCCAGCCCCCAGAACTGTGAGAAATAAGTGTCTGTTGCTTAAGCCACCCCATCTATGGCATTTTGTTATAGCAGCCTGAGCAGACTAAGACGCATGGTAATTCTGCGTTTAACTTATTGAGGAATCACCGCACTATTTTCCCCAGTGGCAGCACCATTTTCCATTCCCACCATTGATGTTTGAGGATTCCATCCTCACCTGCTCGATTTTTAAGCAGGGAGGGTATTTAGTAATAATACCTTTCCTTATAAAGAAGTATTTCTTGGAATCCCACTATAATAAAACAGATTAAAGAGAAACTGCTGAGGTGGTGGTGATAGGACTTTGGAGGAACCCCCTAAGTTTCTATGAAACACAGTCTGAAAACCACTTGCTCCAGGTGGGTTTGTGAGATCCTTCCCAGCTTGGAATCTGAAGATCCCATCTTGACCCCCTTCCAAGGTGCATTCTGGGGTCTGGAGGTTTGGCTTGGAGAGGACTCTCCCCATCAATAGCCCATGTTTCTAGGGAAAGCCTGAGGTTACAGTGCTCTTCAAGATGTGGTATGGAACGCATCTATGGAAGAATCATCTGGTTCTTGTTGAAATAAAAATTCTGGAAAAAAAATAAATAAAAATTCAGGCATCCAACCCCAGGCTTATAGAATGGGGATCTTTTGTTGAGGAACCCTGGGACTTGCATTTTTAAAATACTTTCCAGATGATTTTGATGCCCCCAAATTTGAGAACCACTGAACTGGAAGGGACTGAGAAGTGAGGGATAGGAGAGGAAATGCCTACAATTCATGAGGCCAAAGAGCCACCATCTTGCTGAACTGTTTTCAGCTTCCTCCTCTGCTCTTCAAGCGGGAAGGAGTTGAATTTTGCTTTGGGATCCAAGTACCAACTGGGGTCACCCTAAGGTCATATTGACACTACCTCCTGCCTGCAGGACTATAAAGTTCCAAAAGATAAGGACACTTTTATGACTCTCAGGAACTGTGTACAACATTTCCAAGTACTGTTGTTATTTTTTAAATTTTTTTTTAACTGATGGTTATTTTGGTTACTTTTTTGAAATTTGAAAATATAGCAAATCAGTCATAAGCAATGACTGTTTATGTGAATTTTCACAGCATTAAGCAATGCCTTCTTTGTGCTGAGAATCAACATTATTTACTTTGGGAATCTTTCCCAGATTTCGGTTAACTCATTCACACACAGTTTCTCCTCCCAGCCTGTGACTCAGTGAATTTTCCCCAGCTGGGGCCGGCAACAAGGAAAACTGTCATATACAGATGCAGACTAGTGCACTGACCTCATAAGGATCATCAAAGACCCCCTATTCCAGTTATACCCCTAGAGAAGTAGTCCCCTCTTCAAGCTCTGCTGGGATTCACTGAACAATGAGTAGCTCTCTGCCTGTTTTGGTTCTCTGTTGCTATGTAATAAATCTTGCCAAAATGTAGTAACTTACCACAACAACCATTTTATTAGTTTCTACCATTCTTTGGATTGACTGAGCCCAACTGAACAGCCCTACTCCATGTGATGGTGGTTGGGGATGCAGCCATCTGGGTGGCTGAGCTGAAGAGTCCAAGCTGCGTCACTTGCATGGCTGGTAGCTGTTGCTGGCTGTCAGCTGGGAGCTTCTCTGGGGCTATTGGCTGAAATGTCTACACATGGCCTCTTCATGAGCCACAATATGACAACTGGGCTTGGAGAGGGAGTAACCTCCGAGTAAATGTGCTGAGAGTGGGGAACTGGTTCAAAGCATTGATTTGGGATTAAACCCTAGCTCTAAGGCCTGGGATAAATTACTTAACCTCTTGGAACCTAAACTTCTTGAAATACCAAATGAAGATAATGTCTTCCTTATCAGACTGATGTGAAGACGAAGTGAGATTGGTATATGTAAAGCCCTTCACACAGTGCCCCATAAACAGGGCAGGATTATGATCATGGACACACTGACACCTAATCCTGATAGTATGTGCTGGATCTCCATTCTTTCTCCCAGGCCCATACAAATTCTTGAGCTATCACGCCTGACTTAAAGAGGGAGGTCGTCCTCTTTAATGGGATCCTGCAGGATAGATGCAGAAATCAGAAACTATACATGATTCCTTGGAATTTATCTTAAAGGGGAATAAACATCTTACAGGTATTCAAAAACAGTTGCAGAAAGATGGTTTTTGCAACTGTGAATAACATGTTATCAATTGCATGTTATCAACCTAAATGTCTATCAATAGGGGATGGGATATGATACATCCTGTATTCTACTGGATATTAGTTGCTTTTAGAGTAGCATCGGATCACCCTTCCTCTTAGGAGAAAATTCTAAGATAGGAAAGAAGCACCCCTGCTTTCCACTACAGAAGCCGGAGGAAGGCAGATATACCCACTCCCTGCTCCCTGGAAGCTAAACTATAGGCATGTGAGCTGAATGTGGCCAATGAGATGCTCTTACCTGATGCTTTGTCCACAAAGGCGGAAAGAGTTAGTGATTTTCCAGATTGCCACGTTGGCAGTGGAGCCTAGATACCAGTGGCATAGAGGTAAGTGTCTGGTGGAGCAGAGCCACCTCAGTGACCTAGACTACTCACCTAGGAACTGTTTTGTTCAAGAAAAATAAACCATATTCATTAAATCACTTAAATTGGGTTCTTTCTTTGTTACAGCAGCTTAGCCTAGCTAATCCTAATTATGCCGATTTTAGAATCTGGCCACAAATTCTTTGACACTCCTCCCATTGAGAATGACAGTCTTTGGATCAGGCTTAAAACAACTTTGGTCAATGGACTATGGTGGAAGTGACTTCTAAGACTAGGTCATGAAGGACATGCAGCTTCCTCCCCGCTCAGTGGAACACTAGCTCCTGGAGGACTGAGCTACCTTGTAAGAAGTCAGGCTACCCAGGGGCTGCCACACTGAGGAAGCCCGAGGACCTAGAGAGGCCATGTATAGGCACTCTGGCCAAGTGTCCCAGCTCAACTCAGAGTTCAAGTCATCCTAGCCCAATCTCCAAACCCATAAATGAAGAAACCTCCAGGTGATTCCATTACTGCACCCCCACTCCCAAGATTTTCACCTCACTCCTACTTTGAGTTTTCCCAACTGAGGTCCCAGACATTGTGGCATCATCTCTACTATGCTGTTAGAATTCCTGACCCACAGAATTTATGAGCATATTAAAATGGTGGTTTTATTCCACTAAGTTTTGTGGCTTGTTACACTGCCATAGCTAATGGAACACTAAACTAACATATCATAGATTCTCTAGGCTATCCAATACCCTTCCCAAAAATTCCCTTTTTGCTGACTAAGTTAACCAGGATTGGTTTTTACTGTTGCAATCAAGAATCTTGGTTGGTAGATATACAATGAAACACTGCTCAACCCTTAAACTGATGTAGCTCTATGTTAACTGTCACAGAAAGATGTTTGTAATGTAGTTTTAAGTGAAGATGGCAGGTTATAAAATAGTAGGGACAGAGTTGTTCCATTTTTGTAAAATAAAATTATTTTTGCATAGAATAATTTCTAGGATGCTATGTACTAAAATTATACATTATTGCCTTTAGGTATTGGAATTATAGGTTTTTTTCTTGAGCTTTCCTGTATTTTCTCATTTTTAAAATAATGAATATCTTTATACAGTTACTTGCATAGTTTTTAAAACAAGCCAGCATTGGGCCGGCTGAGTGGCGCATTGGTTAGGAGTTAGCTTGGGACGCCAGCTCTGAGCAGCAGGGCCCCAGGTTCGAAGCCCACATAAGGGCCAGTGATGCTGCCCTCTACAGCTAAGATGGTAAACAATAGCTCAACCTGGAGCTGGGCTGCCGTGAGTTGCCAGAGATGGCATAGGCTGCAGTGGGGCTGGCCAGCAGCGGGCATGAGCTTTCGTGAGCTGCCGTGAGCTGCTGTGTAAAGCCGTCCAATGGTCAGCGAGCGACTCCCTCACCTGGGAAGAGCGCAATGATAATACCAACATGGGCCAGTGAAGCGACATCCTCCACAACTAGACTGAAGAACAAAGGGACAGCAACTTGTCTGTTCCCCTTCCCTGATTCCCCAACGCTGTTCCCCTCCCCCAATTCCCCAATAAAATCTTTAAAAAAAAACAAACAAAAAAAAAAAACAAACAAGCCAGGGTTATAGATCCAGGAATTTAACAGTGCCAGGAATATCTCTCCACCTCTGGGGATTTTGTACATTCCCCAGTGAGAGATTCCAAAGCACAAATTTTAGGGAGTGTAGTAGCCCCTGAAAATGTCTCCCCTTCCTATAAGCATATGCTGTTCCTCACATCTAAAAGTAGAGTTTATTTCTCCTTTCCTTAAACCTGGACTGTCGCTGTGACTGCTTTGGCCAATGGAATGTAGCATAAGATGTTTGAGGACTTCAGATCTTAAGCCTTAGGACGACCAGAAGCTTCTGTTTTCTTCTTCTTACATGCTTGTTTTTGGGGTGGCCCCGCTCAGCATTTAGCCCCAGCCATGTGGAGAGGTCACCTGGAGGAGAACCAAGACTCTCCTTGGCAGCCTCAGCTGAGCTCCTGGCCAACAGCCAGCGCCAACTGCCAGCCAAGTGAATAAGTCCTGTGGGATTCGAGCCCAGTTGAACCTCAGATTATTGCAGCTCCAACCAACAACATGTGGGGCAGAACCACCTAAGTGGGCCCTTTTAACCCACAGACTCAATTGAGAGGTACTAAATTGGTGGTTGTTTTTAACCACTAGGTTTTGGGGTAATATGGTAACCACGTCCAAGATGGCTCCAATGATCCCTTCCTCCTATATTCACACCCTTTTATAGTCCCTTTGCACATTGTGCCAGGGCTGGTCTGTGTGATTAATAGAATACAGAAGTGATACATGGTAACCTTCTAAGATAAGGTTATAAAAGACATGACTTCTGTCTTGATCCCTCTCAGAACACTCTTCATGTTGTGTGCAGCCCCATGGAGAAAAGTCCACAGAGGATGACCAACTTGTCACCAAGTTGCTCAGGACTTTCCTGGTTTTAGACTAAAAGCTTCACGTTCTGAAAACCCCATCAGTCCTGGGCAAACCAGGATGGTCACCCTACACCCCCATGGTAAGGAACTGAACCTCTAGACAACAGTGAGCAAGAAACTGAGGTCTCCTACCAACCACCACATGAAGGAGCCATCTTGGAAGCCAACCCTCAACCGCAATCCAGCCTTGAGATGATGGCAATGCCAGCTCACAGCTTGACTGCAACCTCATGAAAGACTCTGATCCCGAACCACCCAGGTAAGTTGATCACAGATTCCTAACCCCCAGAAACCATGTGAAATACTAAATATTTGTTATTCTAGCTGCTAAATTTGGGGTAACTTGTTAAACAGCAATAGGTAACTTATACAAGTGGTTTGTTATGCCCTAACACATAACAGAAACAGGGAACATTAGCAGATCATATTCTCCACCCTGTTTTAAATAGTAGCTGTGAGGATCTTTCTGTTTGGGAATTTCTTTTCCTTTCCTGAAAATCAACCTGAGGGAAATTTGCTTGTAGATTTCTTGAAGAGCAGTGCTGGGTAGGGCCTCTGGCTGCTGCTGGGTGAGCTCATTCCAACTCTAATTGTTTTTCAAGCTCTAACAATAAATCTCTTGGGTTCACAATATCCTCCCACTTATCCATTTCCAAATGCTCTCAGAGGCCGCTCTGATTTCCCTGAAGGCCAGAGGTGTTTACCTGGACTGCGTAAACAGCCTTCTGTGCTAGAAAGTATCCCCAGAGCTCTGGCAACATGGATATCTGAGTGCAGAGAGAAATGCATGGGATGCAGCGGGGGTGGCGGTGGGGGTGGAGAGGTCTGGGGGTCTTGGCCTAAAATCTTGTCCAACCAGGCACCAAGGTATTTGAGATTTCACCTTTCAAGTGTAGTTAATTCATTTGGGAGGGAATATTTATTCACCAGTACCTTCTCCTGGATGAGTTTATTAAAAACATTCTTCCCTGCCCAGGGTAGCATAAGAGCACTTAATCCAGGGAAGCACAAGAGACAAGTGGGACCTCCGCAAAGCTGACCTTGGCTCTACCTCCTAATGTTGTACTAGACTGACTCTGTCCACAGTTAGGCTGCAGGGCTGCACACACGCAGAGCACCCAGCATGCTCAGGAGCCGAATACACCCAGGGACCCAGAAGCCCTTAGCAAAGCAAATGAAAATGCCAGTAATATGTACTGTGCTGTTAATTTCATGGGGCTGTTGTAACAAAGTACCACAAACTGGGTGGCTTGAAATAACAGAAATTTATTCTCTTACAGTAGGAGGCTAGAAGTCCAAAATGAAGGTGTCAGCAGGGTTGGTTCCTTCTGAAGGCTGTGAGGGAGAATCTGTTCCAAGCCTCTCTCCAGCTTCTGGTCGTTTGCTGACTTCAGCATCTTTTTCTGACGGGCAGGGGCACAACTCAACCTGTAACACTGAGCACTTAGTAAAAACAGTTACTATCCATGAAATTCCAGGTACTTGCCATTGATAGTCACTTTATATACATTTTTCCTAATCCTCACAAAGATTTCTCAATATTATAGCTGTAGAAACTGAAAATCAGAAAGATTATGGGGCTTATCCTAACTCACATAGCTATAAAATATAGGCTCTGGAATCAAATAGCCTTGCTTCGCCACTTAGCTGGGAGGCCTTAGACAAGTTAATTAACCTCTCAGTGCCTCTGTCTCCTTGTTTGTAAAGTGGGGGTAATAAAAATACCTCTATCCATGCTGAGTTGTTGCAAGGATTTTAAAAGATAATGCACAGAGCCTGGCACACAGTAGTTACTGAACTCATGGTAGCTGTTATTATAAGTAGTGGAGTCAAGATTTAAATCCACATCTTCTTAGCCACATCTGATATCTCCATTCTTTTCTCTCTGGTCTAGCATAACTAAGTGGCAGGCAATATTGCATTCATGACCTCACTGAATCTTCAAAATGCCCCTGGGAGGCAAACATTTTTGGCTATATTTTATGGATGAAGGAACTGAAACACAGAGAGGCAAGGTGACTTGACCAAGGTTACCCAGCAAATAAAACATTCTAATCTAGCTCTGCTGATTCTAATACTTCTTCCACTGTGTTACCTGTCATCCCAATGCACAGACATAACGTAGTAGAACATTTTCCTCTCTCATGGGTTGCTAATAACCTCTGAGAGTCAGCTGAGATTATGAGCTTAGTCAGTGAACTACCCTGAGACTATGGCAGCCAAAAGATTCTGTTTCCATAAGAGTCAGCTCCTGCCAGGTTCAGATAGCTCAGTAGAGTAGATCTGTTAATTCTTGAGAAAGTCCTTCAGAAGGAAGATTTCTCTCTCTCTCTCTCTCTCTCTCTCTCTCTCTCTCTCTCTCTCTCTCTCTCTCTCTC
>NW_017732517.1:154901-156273 GCF_001890085.2 Hipposideros armiger | reverse complement strand
ATCGCACCACTCGGCCGGCCCAAAACTTTTCTTAATTGTCCCCAAATATTTGTCTACCATGAGGCTGGCACCCAGCAGACACTGAAGACAGTAATAAATGACCACCACCAGGATCAGAGAGGACAGATAAAAGGAGCAGTCACCAAAAATTATGTAACTGTAATTCATGATATTAACATTAATACTATAGATAATAATACCTAACATTAATTGGGTTGATTATTTGCCAAGCACTGAGCTGAATGGTCTTCAATTTATCCCATTTAGTCCTCAGAACTCCATGAGGCAGATGTGTTTATCGTCCCCACTTTACAGTGCTGAAAAAACCTGAGGTACAGAGAAGTGAAGTGACTTGCTAAGAAGAGATAGAGCTGTGATTTGAACGAAGGTCTGACTCCCAAGAAGCATGCACTTGACCGTGAAGTAAAGAGCAGGGGGTACAAGGGAAAATAAAAGACTTGCCTTCAGCATGGGGAAGATCTCTCTGCACTCCCTATACCCTCACCCTTTCCCTGCTTTTTTAGCCCAAGTAGGATGACAATACTTTTGACCTATGGACCTGGTAGCTAGGACTGGGGTAGCTCTGAGTCAGAAACAGAAAATGCCAGACAATTTCACATCTACCTGTTGGGTCATGAAAAAAGATTAGGAAGGAGTTAGGGTCAGGGACAGGATACTCAAGTCTTGCCAACGTAATTACATCCCTTGCACTCTGTGATCAAAATGATTGAGTCAGAAGGTTTTGCTTTGTGCCAGTCATTTGACTGACTCCAAAAATGGCCAACCTGGGTAGTGTTACCTTAATGAATTTACCACAGAGCTGCTGTTTTATAGTCAAGTCAGTATTGTGAAGTTCATCTGCCTGGACAAGCCTGACTCCCAGCAATCCAACTCATAGTAGGCTGAAGTATATAACCAGATACCCACATTAACAGTTGATATTAATCCTTCAGTAACTGCGATACTCTTCTGTCAACTGGGGCACCCTTATCCCAATGTCAGCAATCCCAGGGAGCCAAATGAGTCATCAACAGGCTGGATGGTGAGTGTATCCCATGTGTTAAGGGAGGCAGATTTCATTCAAATCAGGGTGGGGCTTAGTGAATCATCTCCATTTCATAGCAAGGCTCATCCATATGAGCTCCAATTTCATGGTGCTCTCTTCTGGGCAGTGATGGGTAATAAGTGCAAACTTATGGTCTCTTGGCTTTACCCTACTTCTTTTTTCTTCCTTTTATTCTCCAACCTCATCCCTCATTCTTTTTTTATTAATATTTATTGGGGAATTGGGGGGATGGGAACAGTGCTGGGGAATTGGGGGAAGGGGAACAGACAAGTTGCTGTCGTTTTGTTCTTCAGTCTAGTTGTGGAG
>NW_017732517.1:150758-154211 GCF_001890085.2 Hipposideros armiger | reverse complement strand
CACACACACACACACACACACACACACACACACACACACACGAAGAATGTGTATATAAGGCCTCACCCCTGGAACAAAGCAACTAATCATTGAAAGAGGATGGGTTGTATAAGATTCTTCAGTTGGAAAGCCTGAAAAGTGAGAACTAGCTGCTAAGCTCAATCAAAAGCTCCTTGGCAAATCAGTGCTGGGATAGATTAGAGTCCAAAAGGTAAAAACAAAAACAAAAAACATGCCAGCACTTCAGAGATAAATTCCCTCAGGTTTCTTTGTCAGGATAGAAAGAGCTAAAGCAGCTAAGCCCTCGATCTTCCCTCCATCACCTATGCCCCAGCTGCTCCTCCATTCCACAGTTCAGTCCAACAAATAGCAAAGGAGAACAGACATGGTCAAATGGCCACCCACAGACCTCATCTGGCCCACAGACAAGTTTTGTTTAGCCTACACACAGTTTTTATTTTTAAGTAGTTGTTAACATTTTAAAAGTCAGACATTTCACATAAGAATCTGGATTTTTTGCTTCTTTAGGGACACTAAAGGTTCTAGCCAAGTGGCTCTGATCCCTGAGTAGTAACTGTGAGCCAAGGTTGAGTAGTGGCTGCCTCCGAGTTGATTAGTTTTATACCCAGAACACTTGACTCATTTCTCTTCTCTGCTTTACCCTGGAAGGAATTTGAGTTTTTCACAAAGGCCAACTGAGATCTCCCCTTTAATGATCAAATAAAATAGATCTGGCCTTACCCTGGCATTCAAAAATCCTCACAGTTTGGCTTATTCAGACTGACCACTCATGAAGTTACTTCATTTCAAATTTATTTACATCTTCACCCCCAAACAGGCCCCTTATTTTCCCACATTCGTGTCTTTGCTGGTGCTTTTTATGTTCCTTAAGATGCCTTGTATCCCAACCTGGCCTGGGAACTCTTCCACACCCTTTGAAGTTCACATGAAGGCCTTCTCAGAATCTCCCAAACAAATGTAAGCTTCCTTTCATTTAACGCCCCAAAGCACCTTGTTAGTTTGAACTACTTGCTCTGGACTTTCACAACTTCACACATTTGCATACTAAAATTTCTTTTCCTGTGATTCACTTCCCTCCTGGCCAATAGTTCCAAATGAGCCCAGTCTTCTAGTCATCTTCACTAAGGCCCTAGACCCATGAATAAGAAAACTATCTTGACCTTCCAGACCAGCACGGTCACCAGACAGACAAATATCACTAAGTGGCCTCAGTTAATGCTATGTGGAGCAGACAAATTGCCGGAATGAGCCTTGCACAAATTGCTGACTTTTGTGACAATTTGTGAAATATAATAAAAAGGTTGTTGCTTTAGGCCACTAAGTTTTAGGCCAGTTTGTTACATAGCATTAGAAAACTGAAACAGTTGGAAAATTCAGGAAGTCTTTAATCTTGTTAATTATTTTCTTTAAGCCTTTTTATAAAGCTCAAGGTGAACTTTAGCTAATTATAATAGATCATAATACTATTAGCATTGTGGGCAGGGAAAATCTCCACCATCTATGTCGCCATGACAGTTCCGACAAGGGCCAAGTAAAAACAAGGGAATTGGGCCCACCTCCCAACAGGAAGGAGTGGTCAGTGAGGGCCCAGTTAGGAATGCCTATAACACCACCCCTAAAACTCGAATATGTCACGCCTCATTTTAGCAGTAATAAATTCCTAAGCCTCTTTGTTCTTCGGTGTAGTTGCTCCTCTCCTGACCTGCCCACTCCCACCATTGGGGAGTGTACTATCTTCTTTTCTTGTAATAAATCCACTGCTTGATTGGATTATTCAGTGTGTCCTTGAATTCTTTCTTGTGATGATACCAAGAAGCCATTTTTTGGCAACACCTTCAAAACCTTCCTTTAAAATGGCAGCATATTATTCCAACTATAGTATATATATTATTTGCCTATTGCTGAGTATTTACATCCCTTCCAAATCTTTTTGCCATTAAGAGGAATTCTGACAGTTGCATTATGTTGCTAAGAGTAGAAATTCTTCTAGGAGCAGCCGGGTGGCTCAGTTGGTTAGAGAGCATGCTCTTAACAAGGTTGCCAGTTTGACTCCCGCATGGGATGGTGGGCTGCACCCCCACCCCCCACCCCCCGCAACTAGATGAAAATGGTTACTGGACTTGGAGTTGAGCTGAACCCTCCACAACTAAGATTGAAGGACAACAACTTGACTTGGAGCTGATGGTTCCTGGGAAAAACACACTGTTCCCCAATAAAGTTAAAAAAAAAAAAGAAAAGAGAGAGAGAGAGAGAGAGAGAGAGAGAGAGAGTAGAAATTCTAGAGGGAGGGGTGGGCCATTCTTGGGGTTTCTTTGGCTTACCAGGTATCTCAGCTACAGTACCCCTCCTTCAGCCCTCTCCCCACACTCCTGCCCTCTCCACCCTGACTGCCCTGACTGTTGTAATGAACCTGGTTACATAGTCACCTAAGGAGTGTGTCATGTAGCAGGTAGAGCTAAGAAAAGGGAGAAAAAAATACCCTTGGAACTCACACCCATTCAGGCAAGATGAGTTAATCACCTTTTAACAATTCAGACCTTGTCAATCTTAAATAGCTTTGACAGCTGGAAAAATTAAGATTATGTCAGGACTCTTATTGGTTTTGAAGAGATTATAAATCCTTTTATTTCAAAAGGTCCAAGTGAAAGGTTTTTAAATCCTGTTAAGAATTTTAGCCTTTCTCCTGAGAGCAATAGGTAGCCATTAAATGGTTTTAAACAGAGGAGTGATGACCTAATCTGATTTTTTTTTTCTTAAATTTTGGGGAACAGTCATGGTCATTGGTTACAGATTGCTTTCATGCTACAATGGCATAGTGGACTCTTTTAGGGAGGGTGCAGTTCACAGTGATCCATGCAGGGATCGAACTGGCAACTTTGGTGTTATCAGCACGACACTCTAACCAACTGAGCTAACCAGTAACCCCTAAGTCGGGTACTTTGAAGTGGCTATTTTGATCCAGCCATTTAGTGCTTACTGACAGTTCAGCATGGGTAAAAACTATGTAATCAGAAGACTTGAGAGAAGATACCAAAATATGAAGTGATTTCATATTTAGTAACTGCAAATACAAAGCATGAAACTTTTTTTTTTTAAGATTTTATTGGGGAATTGGGGGTATGGGAACAGTGCTGGAGAATTGGGGGAAGGGGAACAGATAAGTTGCTGTCGTTTTGTTCTTCAGTCTAGTTGTGGAGGACGTTGCTTCACTGGCCCAAGTTGGCACCATCATTGCGCTTTTCCCGGGTGAGGCAGATCAGTCGCCGGCTTCTAAACGACCGCTCACTGCGGCTCCAGGCCGCGCACGCTGGCTGCTGGCTACACACAGTAGCCCATGACAACCCACTGCCACAGGGGCTGCAGTCTATGCCGTTGCCAGCGACTCATGGCAGCCCAGCTCCAGGTTGAGCTGTTGTTCAGCATCTTAGCTGT
>NW_017732517.1:145085-149372 GCF_001890085.2 Hipposideros armiger | reverse complement strand
TCTAGTTGTGGAGGACGTTGCTTCACTGGCCCAAGTTGGCACCATCATTGCGCTCTTCCCGGGCGAGGCAGATCAGTCGCCGGCTTCTGAACGGCTGCTCACAGTGGCTGCTGGCTACACACGGTAGCCCATGGCAACCCACTGCCACAGGGGACTGTAGCCTACGCTGTCACCGGCGACTCATGGCAGCCCAGCTTCAGGTCGAGCTGTTGTTCAGCATCTTAGCTGTAGAGGGCAGTGTCACTGGCCCTCATATGTGGGATCCGAACCAGGGTCCCCTGGCATCCCAAGCCAGCTCTTAACCATCGCGCCACTTGGCCGGCCACCTCATTCTTTTTTTTAAAGATTTTATTGGGGAATTCGGAAAGGGAACATTGTGTTTTTCCAGGACCCATCAGCTCCAAGTCAAGTTGTTGTCCTTCAGTCTTCGTTGAAAAGGCTCAGCTCAGCTCCAAGTCCAGTTGCCGCTTTCAATCTAGTTGCGGATGGGCTTAGCCCACCATCCCGTGTGGGAGTTGAATGAGCAACCTTGTTAAGAGCATGCACTCTCACCAACTGAGCCATCCGGGCGCCCACTGGCAGCTCAGCCACAGCTCAGCTCAAGCACAGCTCACTGGCCCACGTGGGAATCAAACTGGTGACCCTGTAGCTCAGAGCTCCCGCTCTCCACTCGCCAGCCCCCATCCCTCATTCTTATTTCATGCATTCTGCATACAATACAGCTGATTAAGTTGCTGATCAACTATCACATTCCTAACCTTCCTGCCCCCCCTCTCCATTAAGTCAGGGAGATCATCTTGATTGGTGGGTTGGTTGTTCCCAAGCTCTTCATTTACTTAAGGAATATTTTTTTTGTTCTCAGATATATTAGGTTGAACCATATGAATTTGCAATTTTGGTAGGTCAAAGGCAGTCAAATACCAGCAATTTCATGTAGTTCAACTAACACCAGACCAGTTCTATTAGGGGTGGGCTTAATGAGTCCAACTCTCTTTTTCAAGCCTTGGTGGTAGGTGCATATGTGTGTGTGGGGGGGTCATGCATGGCAACCCTTTACCTCTTTTTGGAAACAAGCTTTTCTCGGTGGCCACTGGCGTCTGAGGCCTTGCTCCTCTTGCTGTCCATTCACCCTCCAGCTAGGGCCTTACTTTAATGTCAGGGGTGAGCAAAGGAGGGACTTGAGGTTGAGGGACAAGTCAAATTCTTTATTATGGGTGACAGAGTATGTGTTCTGAGGCCAAGAAAGAGCAATTTTAAGGAACACTTTTAGATAGTCCGTGGTTTGTGCCTTCCTGTTAATATGGAAAACTGGGGACTAATGGAGACATTTTACATTTACAAACATCACTCGAACACCTGTGTGATGTAGGCTGTATACTCAACACCATTCCTACCTGCAAGGGTTTTCCATGTGCTGTAATTGTATGTATACTGCATGTCTGCTTCTAGCCACTAGCTTACCTAATACAGTAAGTTCAACTCTTATCATAGGGCCTGGCATACAGTAGGTGGTCATTAAATAAATGTTTTACACTAGTGAATAAGTGAATGAATGAATGAATGAATGGGTTAAAAAATCATGGAAATATCAGGAAGGCATTAAATATCATACCAAAAGAAAGGTGACTGGGCCTTTAAAGATCAGGAACCAGGCTGCTTGTAGAAGCCAGCAGAGACTCTCAGGAGGAGGTGACTTGAAAGCAGTTGCTCTCCAATTCAAAAAGGTTGGTGGAACAGCTCAGACAGTAGCTTAGTCTGACTCACAGATGTGAGAGAGGGAGCCACAAGTGAAATGAAGCCACAAATGAAAAGTTGCTCCTCATTTCCTGGCAATCTCTTTGGCCAGCATGAGCTGCATTCCTTTGAGCTGAGCATGTGTGGAATTTCCAGCCTAGGTAGCAGAATGGAACTTGGAACAAATAGCGCAGCAAAAAAGAACCCAGGGACAATGGGGTTGGGCCCAGCTGCCCCTTGCCAGCTCTTGAGCTCACAGAACACTGGGCTCAGGGGGCCTTGTTGAGGGAGACAAATGATGGCCTTTGGACTGTACCACTTCAGAGGACTCCGAGAGAAATTTCCATGTTCAGACAGCATTAGGATCCTTAGAAGATGTGTTGAAATACCTGGGAATAGTCTGAGCCCTTGCCACTATTCAACTTTTCATCGAGCAAGGACAAGTGAAAGTCTGTTAGCTTTAAAAATGGGGAAGATCCAAATATTGGAAGGCAGAGTGGAAGATACCTTCATCAAGAGTGAGCTGGAGGATGCTTCAATGGCAGGGTAATAACGAGGGAGTGATGATGGTAGGATTCAGAGCTCTGTGTAACTGCTTTGGAGGAGTATGGCAGGGAAGACTTAAGAACAACTGTTGGGGATATATGATGTCAGTTTCAGGGCAGGGGATTCAAAGAGGAAGTGACCAGTTTCATGGATGAGAGAATAACTACAGACAATGACACAACCAAAAAGACACTGGTGTCTCTGCTGGCCTGACCTGAATTTCTTACACCTGATTAAGCTCTGGGAGCATGCCATCAATCACAATGAAAAATGTAATGAGGAATTTTGCTGTGTCAACTACTGTTTCTTCTCTACATTTTCCCAAGTCATCATTTCCTTCAAGACGCTGATATATTGATTGATAGGGACCTACGAAAGGGAGGGAAGAATTCCAGTTATTCACATCTAGATCTTCTCTTCTAAGATTATAGAGGAGTTGAAGGCAGGAGTGACGAATTACTCAACCTACAATAGAATGAGGCACACTGACTTGACTATAGCTAAATAGGTGCTTCATAGATAAGAAAAAAAAGAACAGACAGAAGGGAGGGAGGGCGGGAGATGGAAGGAAAGGAGAAAGAAGAGAGAAAGGGGAGGGAGGGAGGGAAAGAAAAGAAGAAAATTAGGTCAGAGATGGTAAGGGCAGTGAGGGTGGGGAACAGTACAGAACTTGGCCTGTATCACAGAAGATAAGTGGTGTCACAGAAGAAAGTTACTTAGGGACCCATCTTGGTTTATGTTTGGGGAATAATATGTAAGCATGTTGCTGTTGGCCAAGGCTAGGTCCTTGATTTTCTTCTTGATATATTCTGGACTTAGTCCTTTAATAGTAGTGCGGAGGAGGAGGGAAGAAGGCAACCTTTAATGTCGAAACTAAAGGAAAAGACAAAGTAGCTCTGCTTACTGGTTGTACTCTATCCCATGAGGCTACAAACCTATGTCTGAGTCATTTCCTCAGTGGTTGCGACAGTTCTCTCCTCTGTCCTCAGGAGGAAGTGGAACGTTTAATACCTTACATTAGACCACCTTTTTCATATGCAAGGATTCATTTCATGCTCAAGGCCCAGAGAGTACTTAAATGGTAAATTAGACAGGTTTTGCATGGGCATTTTGTCACCATCCCCCAATAAATTGAGTCATAATCCAGACTAAAGCCAGGATAGGGGGTACTATTTAAACATGTATTAAAATATAATTTATCTCGCATCCAATGAGTGTTAAGCAAGCACTGTGCTAGGCAGCTAACAGGTACACTTTCCCCACATACCTTCCAAAAGCTAATAATCTCCATTTTACAGATCAGGAGCTTGATCAGATTTATTTAGCTTGACATTAGTAGACATATCTAGTAGAGGGTGGAGCTCAGACAAAATCAATTCCCTTCTATCTACCTACTGGTTTATTACATCTTTTAGTAAACCAGACCTAAACTTCAAATCCACTGCTCTCATTTTCATAATCATCCCGTAAGATGAAAATGAATAGTTGCCAGACCAGAGAGGGTGGAAGTACAGAGGCGAGCAGCGGAGGTTGTACCATCTTTTTAACACAGCTAACTTAACACAAGCGCCTTTTCGTTTCGCTCAAGTTCAAACAGCAAGGCCACAGTTCGCTCTGGGGGAGCAGACACACGTGTACCCCACGCATGCGCCCATACTGGACCCGCCTGCCCCTCAGACCGGACTTCTTTGGCCCAGTCACCAGCCAGCCCTCTAAATGCCCACCCTCAAGGCTAAACCTTTTGCCAATCGGGAGGCCGGAATCATCAAGTACGTCACTTATTTAGCATATACCCTCCTCGCCCCACCCCACGCCACGGCCCCGCCCCGTCTGACTCTGGGATTGTGGCCTAAGCGCTCCGTTCTGGCACGTGATTGGCTCCCTTGCCAGCTCCGCCTCCGTCTCCTCCCGCCGCCCTCCTAACCGCGCTCCCACAGCGGCGGGCGGATCTTAGTACGCAGGCGCTGGAGCTGCCTCTCTCTCTTCTGGTGGCCCGCCCTCCCTCCT
>NW_017732517.1:94782-144470 GCF_001890085.2 Hipposideros armiger | reverse complement strand
CCGGGCGACGGTGGAACCGCGGGCGCGGGGGCCGCGGGCCCTGGGGCCGCCACCAAGGCCGTGACGAAGGTGAGGGGCCGGGACTCGGGGCCGGGGCTGCGCGCTTGCGCCCATGTGCCCGCCCCCGCCCGTCTGCCCGCCTGCCCGCCTGGTGGAGCGTCCGGGAGGGGCCTCCGGGGGCTGGTCAGCGGGCGGACGGGCGCGGAGGCTGGCCACGTGATGTGGGTTTCCCTTCCCAGGTCGGGCCGGCTCGCCTTCTCCCCGCGGGACCCCCTCTACCCTGCTCCTGACCCGCCCCTTTGCACCCCGCTTGGCTTGAGCCAAGACCGAGGCAGCAGCACCCTCACGAGGAAATTGGTCTGGGTCTGAAGTGCCCAGAACAGAGCAGCATTTTTCGAGTGACGTCTACTCCGAGTAATTTAGTGTTCTGACTTTAAGCCCAGTAGTGGGAGCTGAATTCTCTAGTAACCGCATTTGTGGCAACTAATTGGCATTACTTGGTCTCTAAACCCCTAAAAGGAGAAGTCACATGGCAACGTTGAGGTGAATATTTAGTTGTGGGCTTCCTATTTGACTTCTTCCTTCGGCTTTTCCTGGTTGCTTTTAAAGTAACAGCTCTCGTAAAGGGAGCCGGTGGAAATAACAGTGTTTGACTGCTGGGCACGTTTGTCCTCCAGCCTCGTCGACCTCGGGATCAAGCAAGGGCTTCTGCACTTGAGGTTCCAACCACTTGATCTTTTTCATAGTCTAGTATCTGCCTTAGTGGTATTTTTACGAAATAGCTTTCATTGATTAGATGGTATGTGTTTTACAGGATGAAGATGAATGGAAAGAATTTGAGCAAAAAGAAGTTGATTACAGCGGCCTTAGAGTTCAGGCAATGCAAATAAGGTATGGTCTGGTTACAAAAAAAATGTTTAGATAACACTTAGGATAGGTATTGTATGTTTGGTTTTTCTTTAGCCCCCAAATAGAATCATTGTAGCCTTGTGCTTCAGATACACTTACCTAGGACTCTAATAGTGTCTATTCTTTCTTTCTGTGATGGCAGTCATTCTATATGCTGATCAAATTAGCAGCCAACTCCAAAATCCTGGGAGAGCTTGCCTACTTCCAGTGCTGGTTAGGTTATTTTTATTTGAGACAGCTAAAATTGATTTTGTGGGTTCAAAATATTTACTTTTAATATTGGTGAGTTGAGCATAGTTTTTCTTTTTGTTTCAAAAACAACGTGGATGGTTTTCAGATCCTCTTCTGATAAACAAGTTAGTATATATTCTTGTAACTGAAATACACTTACAGAGAACAGATTTTACATATTCACACAGTGAAACCAACTTGTGTAATCAGCACCAAAGTCAAGAAACTGAACATTACTGGTAGAGAAGAAAGCTCCACTCCTAACACTATAAGTTAATTTTCCCTAGAATTGTATAGAAATGAATCATATAGTCTAAGCATGTTATTTTTAAAATTCAAGAAAACAGTAATTTTTAAAAATTGAATTGGCTTAAAGGATTTGAAATTAACATTTTATCAAGTCTAATCTAAGGTAGTCAGTTTTAGATTCATGTAAATGTTATATTTTGAGGGGCTGGTAAAGGAGAAAAAAAAAGGTGAATACATGGTTCCATTGATTTAAAATTAAAAACCCTTCATTCCAAGTTTAAAGAAGTAAACGATCCCAATGAACTGCCTCAAGTTTGATGGTTGCTATTCGTATATACCAGTGACCACAAGGCATAGTGGAGAAAATAATTTTCCTTAACAGAATACTGTCTTTTGACCTCTCTAAATGGTAATATTTATGGGCTTAACATAACTCATTCAAAAAGCAGGGTTAATATTTTTGACATTTGTTGAATACCTACCACAGGTAGGCATTAATGTCCTAGTTTCTTCACATCATTTCATGAATTTAACCAAAGTGAAGCCTGATTAGTGGGAAACTAGGAAATGCAGGTTGTTCACTTTGAGATTCCTTTGTAGTAGTGTTAAGTAGAAGTGTTAGTTTGGAGTTTCAGCTCTTAACCTTTTGGGTTTATGGAACTGCATGTGTGTGGAATAAGGCTCTTGGCCTGCCTTTCTGACTGCAAATTCCCGAAGACTTGAATGACGGAACTTAGTGAGCAAGAGCAGCACTTGACAAGGTGAAAAGGTTTCAAGTTCACTGAATTTAGAAATTGATTTTGTTATATTATGGAGGATATTTAAACTGTACTTATTTTTTGTTATTGAATATATATCCCATATCCATATTCAAGGTTACTTTAGTCTTCATTTTTCAATATTAGCATCTAGTCAGTGCCCCTAAGTGGCCATCCAGAGGTCTTCCTCTAACCTACTTACATTGGAAAACATACTTTCTTCAAGAAGCTGTTTTTGTGGATCCTCAGTCACTATGGAGGCTAGGATCTGTATTTCCATTGCCTTTATAAATCATTCAATAAGGGAATCGAACAGCTTTCAGGAAAGGTTTGAGAGTGAGAAGCCATTTGACGTTTAATAACAATGACTAAAATTTTCACCTTATATACTCAGTATCCTTGTAAACTGTGTATTAAATGTTCTTGTCAGTGAAACTCAATAGGGTGAGGGTCCCTGAGGAAAAACACATCTTGTGTAGAGTGGTTACTCACATAAATGGAATGGAGTTGATAATGTGGCAAAAAGATGGACTTTGGGGGAAAGACAAACCTATGTTTGCATTTTAGCCCTGCTGCTTGTGTGTGACCTTGGGCGAGTCACTTTACTTTTGAATGTTGGTTCTTACCTGCAAAATTGAGCCAACTATTCAGGGTCATTGTGAAGATTTTGAAGAGGATGTTTGTAAAATACTGAGTTGGTTAATATGAGTCATCTTCTCTATTCAGTGGGTAAATTAGAACAAGTTATTCTTGGGACTTTATCTGCTGTTTAACCGTGAGGCACCTTATTTACAATACCCAAGATTTGAGAAGGGGTAGTGGAGTCACATACAATTATCGTGACTAATTGTCGTGAGACTAGGGTGAGTCAGTTCACTGTGGACATAACAGGAGAAAATTACATGTTACAGGTGGACATTAGTATAACCATACAAACAAAAATCCTTCTCAGAGTGTTCAGCATTGCTAGAGGTCTCGAATGATTGTCTTCTATGGCAATCTGTTGGGGCAGAAGCCCTTAGAACAGCGGTTCTCAACCTGTGGGTCGCGACCCCTTTGGGGGTCGAACGACCCTTTCACAGGGGTCGCCTAAGACCATCGGAAAACAAAAAGATACTTACATTATGATTCATAACAGTAGCAAAATTACAGTTATAGAGTAGCAACAAAAATAATTTTATGGTTGGGGGTCACCACAACATGAGGAACTGTATTAAGGGGTCGTGGCACTAGGAAGTTTGAGAACCACTGCCTTAGAAGGAAAGAGAAATGAGATTTTTCTTTTCCCTGGGATTTGGGAGATGATGTTCCTTTTGCCTTTAATCTGTTATCTTTTCTGTCCATGAGAGGCAGCCTTGCTATCTTAATATGGGACAAGGAAAAGTTGACTTAAAAGATCTTGAAATTCACAGCCTTTAAACTTCAGAAAAGTTGCAAGAATTGTGTAGATCTACCAATCATTTTTGCCACATTTGCCTTGTCTTTAGTTAGCTGCAGATATTGCATACAGTCTTGAAGTTCTTGACACAAGTCCTTATAGTAGGTTAGCAAGCTTTTATCAAAGATAAGTACATTTGAAAGGGGGAAATTTTAGTAGCAACAAACATAATATAGTAACATCCTATCTCACATTTACCAACTAGCGCAAGATTTAAGTACCAAGGGTATTATTATATGGGCATGCATCAAATTTTGTGTCTAAATTAATAGCTCTTATTCAAGGTCATGCCATTATAGATAAGTTCTTGAGAGGGAAGTCATTGAGATATGGTGATGAAAGAAAGGGCCTAACACTTGAGTTTAGATTTTTGGCTGTGTGCCTCACCCACCTTTAAAATGGATTTTTGGGAGAAAGAAAGATTTCATTTAATACTTGAAGTTACTAATTTTTGAGCATTTGTCATGTTTTAGTAAAGAATTGAGAGTTCTTGGAGCCCAGTGGTTTTCTAGGAACCTTAAGAAATCTAGACCTTTAAACCCATTAGGCAGGGCTAGTTAAATTGTCCTTTGAAGAGAAGAAATTATTCCTGTGTCCAAACTGGATTTATTGTAACAAATACTTGTGTGATTACTGTATGCCGGACATTGTGCTGGGTCTTGGGGATGTAAAAATAACTCATACTCGACCAGACACCAGCAGATCATTTCAGTGGTATGCATGGTGCGATGGAGCCCAGGAGAGAGACACTTAGTCTACCATGAATTGAATCAATAAAGAGTCCTTGGATGAGGTACAGTGACATTTTGTTTAAGCTGCCAAGCATAGCTCATCAGATCATTTCTATCTCGCCGTTTTACTGTTGTTAAGAGTTGTTGGATAATAGTGTCAAACCAGTGGAGATGCCCAGCATTCCAGTAGAAGCTCAGTCAGGTCTGGATTTTGTTTTAGCTGCTTCCTCCCCTAGCGTTGGGGGAGGGGGGCCAGGATACGTAAATTCTCATGTAATGTCCCTTGAGATGAGGTAAGAATGTTCTGTTCTTTATAAATACACTGCTGCAGGATGTGTATTCCTGAACAACCTTATTAAAGAAAGTAAATTCCTCATATCTAAAAATAGAGAAAATTTCTGTGTCATCTTAGAGCTGTAAAGAGGATAAAAGGAAATAAGCAACCTAAAAGAATATGGGCCCTGGAGTCCTGCTGACTTCGCTGTGCTACTTTGTAGCCCTGGAGAAAGTACTTAAATGTCTAATTATCAGTTTCCTCATATGTACAATGGGTCCTCTCCCTGCTGTAGTGTTATTGCGAGGTTTAACTTTGTAAAGTGAGCAGAACGCTTCCTGGAATAGTAGATATTTGGTAAATACTCTTTTTCTAGCACCATCATTTCCCCCACCCCACCAATTGTACCTTATAGACTTACGCATATTTAAGACAAGTATACTGTGATTGTGATATTGAATTTATGATAGTATTGTAGTGTTTAAAAACACATTTGGCCCATGAGTACCCATATATGTGGATCAAACATGGAATTTTATCCTAATTGTCTTCTGTGGAAATAATTCCTTGCAACATGGTTCTTGTTCTGGCTTTGGTTTTATAGACTTGGCATTTTCTGCAATATGTAAATATGAAAAAGTACTAGGATATTTAAATCATATTTCTACCCTGCCATTGGTGCTGTGGCATTTTGGCAAGGCTCTTAGCACCTCTGGGCCTTCGTTCCCTCTGTTGGGTGAAAGGTTTTGCCTAGGTAATTTCCAATGGTTAGCTAATATTTCAGAATCTTAAGCCAAAATACTAAGTTCTCTTCTTGTGACTATTATTACAGATATGCTATCCCTCTAATTAAAGAGACCACTCTTATTCATCAGTAATGCTTTATAATCTAGAGGTATTTTTAGATTTCTGATTGTTTTATTCACTCCTTTACTTGTCTCTGAAGGTGAAAAGATGATAAATTTCTTTACTAGACAGTAAAGGAATTTTTTCACTTGGGACTTTGAGTATTCTATGACACCAAACTGGAGTTTTTCTTTAAAAGTTCTTTGTGAGTTAGAAAAACAATAATATTTTTAGAAAGAACATTTGAAAAGAACAGCATATGTGTAAGAATTATCCATAATCCCTTCTGCTTAGGGATAATTAGTGTTAAAGTTTTTTGGTTTTTGTTTATTGCAAGCTGATAATTCTGGAGTTATTAATCACCAAATACAATAGTAATTTGAGAGGAAAGCTATTTAGAGTTTAATATATATTTGAACAATTGTGATTCAGCATATTGCTGTTTCGAAATGTAAATGACAACTGAAAGCTATCACAGCTAGGGTATATAAGAATATAAAAGGGCTGTGAAGGCACTTAAATCTTTGTTGGGGGGGTCTTACCTTACTGTCTGGCATATATTGGGTTTGCTGGGACATTACTAATTATAATTAGTTAATTGTAGCTGGGTGAGTAACATCCATAGTTTTACTCATGAACCAAGCAAATTACGTTATGGTGTAATTATAATACATTGGCATGGCTTCAGAAATGGGTAACTTTGAAAAAACAAAAAAATGGGTGGGAGACAATTCTGATGTTTGGATACCACTGTTAGAGTCCTGGATCAGTTATGACCACCATATCACTACCTTATAAACTTTAGAAAATAGTCATACTGTTTGGTGTCCATTTTTTAAATCTATTTATTTTATTACTTCATATCCATTTAAAAACATGTTTTTGTGCTTGGTTTTTTTTTCCAAGTGAAAACTATGTTTTTTTCCTTTTATAAAGGTGGTGTATGTGCTGTTTGTGTGAAAACTCAAATGAATATTAAAAAGCATAATAGGAAACACAGCATTTACTATATGCCAGACACTATTCTCAGTGTTTTATGTCTGTTAACTCACTTAATCTTCATAATGGGGCTGCTATCCCCTTTTTACATATGAGGAAACTGAGGCCTTCAGAAGTTATACTCATGTTGGTTTATATGACATGAAATTATTCCGTGTTAGTAATTGCTTCCGTGTTGATGTTAGACCTAACATCAATTTAAATGGCTGTATAGGATTTTATGTGTTGACGAAAAGAAAAACTAAAGGGTGGCTTGACCATCCATCCATATTCTCCATCCTTTTTTCTCTCAAACTATAGTCTAAGTAAAATCTTGCTATAATTGCAGATTGTAGATGTTTGTTCCATTCTCCCTTTCCTGAAAACCACCCTTGGTCTCTAAATTCTGAAATTATGTATGATTGGGAACAATTCATATGATGCTACCATTATCATTGAAACTTTTTTATAAGTGTCTTTAAAGGTGACCATTAGCTATTCAAGAAATTTGTTTTATAGCCAGGACTTATCTTGTTTTAATAGAAATGGAAGAAAAAACACACTTAGATGTCCTTTTGCAGAAGCCAGGAGAGGCCATGATGTTCCCAAGGTAACATAGTCAGGTGGGAGTCATCTGTATATTGTTACGGCTATGATCAAGGATCAGGTATCAAAAGGAGAAAATGTCTAAAAGAGTGGAAGGCCAGGGACAGAGTTGCATGCAATAGCCATGTTTTTTTTTTCATAGGAGGGAAAAGGGTAGTAAGAATCATGGAGATTAAGAGACTGAAGACCTAGGAAAACCACCATTGTCATGGGAAATAATTCAGGGAAAAGCTTGGTAGTCTGTGCCAGGTGCATCATCAGCAAGGGCGAAGAGTTGCAAAAAGGAGGTTTGATTTCCCTGCTGTGGAGCCAGCAGTATAAGAGAGACAGGGTATTTGTGCTTGGTAATTTAGAATGTTCAAGTTTATATAAAATATAACAATCCAGTAATAGAAGTTATCAAAGGTACCTTGGAGAAATTATAGATTTCTGACTCAAGTAGATTCAAGAATAAACAAAATTTAAAATGACATTAAAAAAAAAACACTGCAGGCAGTCTTAGGATGCTGTTTTACCACTGAGGATATCTTTTGCATTTGTAATCACTAGTAAGCCAAAGACAGTTCTTGTATTCTCTTCCTTTTTCAATGGGTGACACATATCTGGTGTTAGGGACCAATTCTGTATATCCGTGTGAGACAGTAGAGATTGGCACTAATTAAATACGTAGCTCTGATGTAGGCACTGACTTGTTTTCCTCTGTTGGAATGTGAATTATTCTGATTTTGAGAGTATAGTGTGACATACTAATGGATCAGTAAGTTAAATTACACAACTTTAAAAAACCATTCATTTGATCGCTAAAATATGCTTCCCGTAAATGCCTGTTGGTTCACTCTGGTCCTACAAAAATCTAGTAATTGTATTTTGAATCCTTCAAGTTGCCTTTTTCTCTACATTTCGGGTTAGAGCCACCTCTTTTCCCTCCCTCAGTTACTTGAGCCAGTTGCTGGGGTCCTGTCTTTCCCGGGACAGCTATAAATAATCATTCAGATTGTCATAGCCTAGCATTTCAGTGTGTTAAATATTTCTAAATGTTCTTGAGTATATAAAAGGGAAGTGGAGACTGTCAGACCCAAGTAGTTTTCTAAACCTTTTTCAGCAATGAAATCCTTTTTTTTTTTTCACATGAAGTCAAGTGGGAGTCCCACCGTATAAAATAGATAATATCCTGTATTTATCTCTCTCTCCAATAGTGAAAAGGAAGAAGATGATAGTGAAAAAAGAGAAGATCCAGGTGATAATTGGGAAGAAGGTGGAGGTGGTGGTGGTGGTGTAGAAAGATCTTCAGGTCCCTGGAATAAAACAGCTCCGGTACAAGCACCTCCTGCTCCAGTAATTGGTAATCTTAATATTTCATTTTCATAATGTCTACTACTTATGTATCTTATTATTATATATGGTCAGCTTTCAGTTAAATGCGTGCTTGTGGTGGGGCTGAGTGGGGCTCTTTTCCATTTCTGGGAGAGAGCTATTTGTAGACCTATGTCTTAAAGAGTACCATGCAAAGGAATTTGGAAGTTAGGATACATACTTTTCTATAGGCTGCTTAAATTTAATTTAAGCATTTATTTCAGTTTTGGACAGCTGACTAAGGAATCACTGGCTACCTGTGTTTTCACCTGTGTTGGTCTTTTTTTTTCCTCCGTTCCTCATTTTACTGTCTTCAAGCATTAATTCTCAGAAGGGATGATTTTATCACTCCCAAGGAGATAAAAAATGGTTCTTGGTGGGGTGAAGAAATCTTAGATCATAGAGTGGTTTGTGGCTCATCAGAGGGCTAAAGTATGTAAACAAATGTGCAATGTATATCTGTGGTGTTAACATTTCTTTGTGGGGGGCAGTGGCGATGAGGAAATGTTTACAAAGGCTCCTTAGGAGGGCAGTAATGGAAAATCTTTGCGAAACATTGTTAATGTATACCCATTTTATACAGTAATATGAAGAACCTCGCCCCAAATATTACTGTGCAGAGATCACAGATATTACTGTGTCAATATTTTTGCATCCTTTCTGGCCTTTGCTATGAATGTTTTTAACTGCATCTGTCAGTGATCTCTAATGATCTCTGCCTTGCTAAATCCATTGCTGATTGGCCCTGTCTGCAGCATTTGCCACCGTTGATCATCCTTTTGAAACACTCTTCTGTTGGTTTCCAGGACACCCGTATTCTTCTGCCCCCTCATTGGTTGGTTCTCAGCCTCCCTTGCTGGTACTATAACTATCCCCTGCCTCTTGGTGCTAGTTTGTTCCAGCACTCAGGCCTTGCCCCTCTTGCCTATCTACCATTCCTCCCTTGGCAGTCTGTACACGCCACTGACTTTTAAACTTTACATCATCAGCTCAGAGCTCTCCCAAACTCCAAACACGTGTATCTTAACCGCCTACCCAGTATCTCAATCTTAATATGTCCAAAACTGAACTGCTCATGTATCTGCCCCCACGCCCAGCCTTTCTTATCTCAGTGCTATGCTTTCAGTCCCTTAGGCACAAACCTTAGAGTCATTTTGACTCTTATTCCAAACCTAAATCTAATCTGTCAGTAAGTTCTCTTTGACTTTACTTCCAAAATAAATTCATCAGACTGTTTATATGACTAGTTCTTAGCAGTTCCACAGTTCCCACCCTGGTTTTGAAGTAGCATCATTTTTTTAAATGGATTACTAAGGTAGCAGCCCCTTATCTAGTCTGCGTGCTTCTCTAGATATGCTGTTCCCAACTCAGCCAACAGCAAGGGTTGTGATCTTTTCACATAATATGGCAGAATATGTCCCTGTGCTGTTCATAAACCTCTAATGGGGTCCCCTCTAATCAGAGTAAAGGCTAAAGCTCTCGGTGACTTACAAGGCCTGCCTTGTGATCCCCTTTTTCTGACGTTGTCTTTCTATTAATCTGAACTTCCTCACATTACTACTGCAGGCCATTTGTACTGATATTTTCAGCCTGGAATTCTCTTTATGTTGGGAATTGGTAGGCTCTTTCTGTAAAGGGCCAGATAGTAAATTGAGGCTTTGAGGGTCAGGCGGACCGTGTTTTAATCACTCAGCTCTGCTATTGTAGCACAAAAGCAGCCATAGACACTACGCACACCTGTGAGTGTATTTGTGCTCCAGTAAAACATTCTTTACAAAATCAGTTTTTGGACCAGACTTAGCTTGTTTGCAAACTTCTAGATGTTTGCCGCCTCTTTTCAGGCCATTGCTCAATTTTTACCTCATCGCTGACAACCTTCCGGGACCACCTTATTTAAAATCGCAGCCCCTTCCAGCAACACACTTCCCCACTTTAATTTTGGGTATGGCATCTATCTTTTTACATATTTTGTTTCCTTCCACTGGAATAGCACTGTTCATTATAGTAGCCACTAGTCACATGTGGCTAGGTAGTACTTAAAATATGGTGAGCTGAATTGTTAATTTTATTTCATTTTTTTATCAGTCATCTTTAAAAGTAAAAGAACTTCACAGGCATTTTATTAAATATGTTTTTTACACATGGCATCTTATTTAATCCACTAACCAGGTAAAGAAGTGACTATCCAAATTGACTGCTGTGTAAACTGAGAGCTGAAGTCATCCTCGGAAAGGCAGTCCCTGATGAGACCTGTCTCCCAGGTCCTTTCCCCTTCCAATAAGTTCACTTACAGAACTCATTTACATCGATACTTAAACTTGTTCTTGGATGAGGTTAGAAGCCTACCCTAGCTAGAATAGTTTCACTTTCAGACGTTTCCTCAGATAACGAGCTTTCCTTCTGTTGTCTGGAGACCCTTCTTATGTCATGTATTGGTTTTATTTCTGTAATTGTTAAATGATCAGGATTGCAAGACTAGCTTATTAAAATGCCAAGCATTTGAGTATTTCCTCTAAACTGTTATGAAATGTTAGTTACAGAAACCCCAGAACCGGCAATGACTAGTGGTGTGTATAGGCCTCCTGGAGCCAGGTCAACCACAACAAGAAAAACACCACAAGGACCGCCAGAAATATACAGCGATACACAGTTCCCATCCCTGCAGTCCACTGCCAAGCATGTAGAAAGCCGGAAGTAAGTATTCTAATTACCTATCCTGCGACTGAAAGGTGGGATGTAGGAGATACAAAAATCCATGGGGTGGGGGGGCAGTTAAATTCTTAATGGTAAAGCCCAGGCCACATCTGACGGGCAGCTGAGAATGAGGGTGGGACTTAGTGCCCAAGAGCGGGAAGGATCCTGGATGGGACGAGGGGAAGGAGCACCAGAGACAAACTGTCGACAAAAGTTTCTGTTCTCCCTGGTTTATGTTCTGTAGCCATGACAATCTCACCCAGTTAGAGTTCTTTACTAAGTACATTAGTGTTGGTTTATGTTCCTTATAATATGGAAACAAGAAATGAAAGAGCAATATGTTCATTGTATTCCCAGTTAATGTGAATAGGTGAGAGATGCTGACATTTATAAATCTAACATTAAAATAATCTTATTTCAGCAGGTACTTAAAATGAATGCTACCTGGAGTTAAATGACCACATATGGCACATCCACATCTTACTTAGGAACATGAATTTTTTAAATTAAATAAAATGGGAAGAAATGTAAATAACATCAGATGGAACTGTTGGTTTTTTGGGTGGGTTTTAACATAAATCCCAGCCCTTTTGCCTCTTTGAGAGCACAGCTGGCTTGAATTTAAACCTCCACTTGGACTCGCTCCTTTGACCTGTCCTTCAAAATAAGGGGCAGAGATTCATCACACTCTTCTTTATCTGAGCCACTCCCATAAAGTAGAAGTGAGGAGAAATTGAATAATGAGCAGAACTTTACTTGAATGGGAAAATTGTCCTTGTGCGTAAAGACAGATGTATTGTCTATTATTCGCTACAAGTAGACTGAGCCTTAGAAGGAATCACCATGTTATTTGACAGTTTTTTAACTTTCTAGTTGTCTTCAAGTTGGTCCCAAAATAGGTTTGCAATTAATAGTATTCAGCAAGTTTGCTACTACAGAAAATGGGACCATCGAGCTTCTATCACAGTATTCTATGTTTTCTGTTCAATTGAAGTCTTAAAAATGGTTTGATACAGATTTTGTATACTATAGTTTTCCCCTCCTGTCTCTTCCTCAAGATTCTTCTAAGGGATGGCTTTTTTTTTGTTTTGTTTTTTAATTCAAGGAAGAATGTTTTCAAAACAACCTCAAGAAATATTTACTGATTACATTTATTTTCCCTTAGGGATAAAGAAATGGAGAAGAGCTTTGAAGTAGTAAGACACAAAACTAGAGGTAGGGATGAGGTTTCAAAAAACCAGGCCCTTAAACTTCAGCTAGACAACCAGTATGCTGTGCTTGAAAATCAGAAAAGCAGCCACACACAGTACAATTAAGGAACGGTCTTTGCTAACCCTTCTAAGGTAACTAGACCACAGCTAACCACCATGAACAGCCATTCGTCATCTGATCTCTGCTGGATCTACAGCAACTGATGCAGACCACTCGATAGAAGCGACCAGCCCTATTGCACTATGGAAGTTTAAAGTGTTACAACTGCTCTCTGTATATTGAATTTAGGGGGATTTTCATTGTTATAAATGTGTGAACTAGCTTCAGCAGTGTTCTTTCATAATTACTCTGCAAATACAAAAAAAAACCACACACACAAAAACTGCAGCCAGTGGTCATTTCAAAATCTTTTTATGTTCAGATACTGAGCCTTCGTAAGGGTTGACTACCTCAGATTTGCTGCACTCATTGACTTCATGTGGATCACAACTTCTGGATAAGACGGTTACAGCTAGTAAGTGTCGATGTGAAACTTGAAACCAGCTCTACTGGATTCCTATCAGAAATCCTACAGAAAGTCAGCCATTGGGTTCGATCTGCTGTGAAAGATGAAGATTTAAGTGACCTTAATTAACCTGACCTGTGCCCCCCTTCTTAAGGAATACTCTCTGTAGTGGGCTGTGGCTGTATCAGAGTTCCTGATACATGCCACTCAAAAGGAGCTGATGTGTTCAGATAATCTGTGTAGGGCTGTGATTTATTATTTAAACTTTGAGTTGTATTCTGAGGTAACCACAAATTCAACCAAACGTGGGTCCACCAAGTGGAAAAGGGGGTGGGAGAGGGAGTAATCTGTTTCTTTCAGTAAATTTTTTTATTTGGGTAGTGCTTTTTCTGTGTTCCACATTAAGGCCTTTTTTTTTTTTTTTTTTTTTTTTTGCTTTGACTTGGAATAAGTTCTTTGACAGAGCATATTGCTTGGTTAAGTAAGTAACCTGAAATATGCATTAGAATTGTGAACTGTCTGGTCGATTTGCCAATCCCTAGAGTGGAACCAAATAGCCTTGGATGTAAAGGGCAGTGGATGCAGGGGGCTCTCCTTCAGGTGCTGCTACAGCCTCCTCTAATCAGGTCTCAATGGTAAACTGCAGTGGAGAGGGTATGGTTGCTGCTCAGGCCACGGGATTCACTCACCTGTCCTTACAAGTTCAAAGCAACGTGAGCAGAACCTCAACCTAAAAAAACCCACTTACGTGTCATGGGTCTCACATGATCTTTGACAATTCCACATATACTTGTGCCCAAATGTTTAAGGTATTGGACATTTCTATAGATGCAGTGATTGTCCCAGCTTAGTTATCAACCTTCTGGTGTGTCCTTATGTTGTTCATTTGGAGAGTCAGGGGCGAAAGACAGGTGATGTAGCACTTCTGTTTTTAATAATTACAGCTTAAACTATCCAGTAATTTTTAGTCCTTAAAAGGGACTTCAGGAAGATACCAGGATTACGGAAAAGTTTCTTTCCATCTAATGAGATAGTCTGGCAATTTCATAGTTTTGTATCTTTGGTTCAATAGAAATATTTCAAAGTGGTATGTGACCACTTGATGCAGAGTCTGGGTGTCTCTATAATAAATCCCTTTGCCAAATGGCAGGAGTTGCAGACTTGCTACTGGCAAGAGTGAAGCAAATGGGTGAGTAAAACTATCCGGATGGAGCATTTTCCTTTGGGAGTTTAGTCTTGATGAAAGTGTTAATGCAGGAATCAGACTCCTAGAGGGGTTTCACTGTCTCCTGACGGGACCTGCCAACCATTCAGGGCAATAATGTTGGCGTTACTTGAGGTGGCAGGCCGGATGCCTGCCTTGTGATGTATTTGGGTGAGTTGCTGAGCAAGCCAAGGAGAGGTTGGATGATTAAGCGAGAAACAAATTCTTGGTTAAACTGAAAGCTTCATGTGGGAACCAAAAATCTTAACAAATTTCTTGGACCTTGAGCCACATGTTTTCCCTGAAAAGTATGCATTCTTTCCAGCGAAATTTTGTTGGTGGTTATGTTATTGAGGAATGAACTGAGATGGATATGTGGAACTTATTTAACGGCATACTGTACTAGAAATCAGAAGACCTGCAGGAGATTAAAACCAACTCTTGTCATAACTTTTTAAAAGATGGTGGAATTATCAAAATGCACATGAATCAAGTTTTAATATACTGTATGATGGGTAGATGAGGCTGTCCATTGTACCATTTCTTTCTTTGAATTCTCAGGCATGGTTTGGCAGTGCAAGAACTCTGTAACATTAACAAATTCAATAAAAGAAATATATGGATTTTGGAGTCTGATAATTTTTATTCTTAACTCTTAACCTATCCTTTATCTTTGAAAATGGTGAATTGATGTCATGCCTCTTTTGCCTGTAGGAGGAGGATAATCTCATCTCAGGAGTGAACTCTGTGAGAGAAGTTTGCAGAGTTTTCTGTTAAAAAAGCTGGAATGAAAGTGGCTGCAAAACTGTGATGAATGTTCTTTTCCAAAGTTAAAGCATTGAAATATACATTTGTATTCGTTATATTTATTATATTAAATTTTGTCATCTTAAACCCTGGCAAAGCAATCTGCGATCTTTACTATGCAGACTAAAGCTTGGAGGCCTTGTCTTTTGAGAAGCTTTTAAGTTTCTAAAATGAGCAGCCATTTTAAATGTCAGGATTTAGTCAGGATCATAGTCCCTAAATTTCTAAACTAGAGAAAGTGTATTTCAAGTCTTTTTGAGGGCCGGCTGAGTGGCTCAGTTGGTTAAGAGCTCGCTCAAAAGTTTGAGCTCTGAGCAACAGCGGTTCAAGTCCAGCCCGAGCTGAGCAGCTGCTGAGCTGCCAACAGATAGCAGGATGGCTCAGCTTAAAAAAGAAAAAAAAAAATAGCAACATTCAAGTCTTTTTGGTAATGGAGTTTAAATGTTTGATGTTAATTTACTATTTGGTCACTTCTTTACTTAAATTTTTTTTTCTTGATAGCCCCTATTTAAACTAGAACTCGCTTTGTCACTCTTCTTTCCTTTTAAGTTCCTCCTAGTTTTTTTTTTTAAAGATTTTTATTGGGGAATTGGGAAATGGGAACAGCGCTGGGGAATTGGGGGAAGAGGAACAGACAATTTGCTGTCGTTTTGTTCTTCAGTCTAGTTGTGGAAGATGTTGCTTCACTGGACCAAGTTGGCACCATCATTGCACTCTTCACGGGTGAGGCACATCAGTCACCAGCTTCCGGACGGCTGCTCACTTCGGCTGCTGGCCGCTCACACTGGCTGCCAGCTACACACGGTAGCCCATGGCAACCCACTGCAACAGGGGCTGCAGCCTACGCCGTCGCTGGTGACTCACGGCAGCCCAGCTCCAGGTCGAGCTGTTGTTCAGCATCTTAGCTGTAGAGGGCAGTATCACTGGCCCTCATGTGGGATCCGAACCGGGGCCCTCTGGTGTCCCAAGCCAGCTCTTAACCAACGCGCCACTCGGCCAGCCCCTGGTTTTGTTTTGTTTTTTTAACCGACATTTTTTCTGAACTAAAACTCACCTTTGAAAAGTGTACAATTAATTATATCAGTATTTCATCATTGTTATTGCCAGACAGTTGTGTGGAGATTCTACATTTCATTTATCACTTTGGGCTGTTTCTATTTTGTCCTTGTTAAGATTAATGCTATTATGAACTTTGATGTACAAGTTTTTGTATCAGCATGTTTTTAGTTCTTTTGAGTATAATACCTAGGTGTGAAATTTCTGGGCCATATGGTACCTTTTTGAGTAACTGCCAAACTTCAAAGTGTACCACATTACATTCCTACCAGCAAGGCCAGGATTACAGCTTCCCCATATCATAATGACTTGATAACCTGACTTTAAATTCTAGTTATCCTAGCTGAAGTGGTATCTGATGGTTTTGATTCACATTTCTGTAAAGACCAATGATGAACATCTTTTCATGTGTTTATAGGCCATTTTTATGTCATTCTTAAAATATATTCCAATCCTTTGGTAATTTTTTAGTTGAGTTTTTGTCTTAGTCATAAGCATTCTTTATATATTCTGGATACCAGTCCCTCATCAGATAGATGATTTGCAAGTATTTTCTCCCATGTTCATTTCATTAATAGTGCCTTGAACAGGAGTTTTTAATTTTAATGTAGCCCAATTTATTTTTTCTTTAGATGCTTGGGCTTTGGTTATATCTAAGAAACCATGACCTAACCCAAGGTTATGAAGATTTATGTGTGTCCTGAGTTTTGTAGTTTTAGCTTCCATTGAGATCTATGATCCTCTGAGTTAATTTTTGAATGTGATATGAGGTAGGAGTCTAACTTCATTTTACATGTAGATACCCAGTTATCCTGCACCATTTCTTGAAAAGACTTCTCCATTATTTTGCACACTAAACAATTGCACTTGTTGATATCCCTCTGCTAGAACGTAAAATTGGTTTGGAGTAGAAACATGTAGGAAGCGATGTCAGGAGTTTGGGAGGGTGGGTGGGATGGGAATTGGAGAGAGAGACAACATGGAGTGGAGACAGAAGCTAGTGGGCTAATCAGAACTAGGAAGGAGAATCAAAGAGAATTTAGACATTCTAATGAGTGCCCTCAAACAGCAGGTTTGTCATGATTTTATTACTCACCCGGCTACTATAAATAACTAGGCAAGCTATGAAGTGCTGCTCTTGAGCTTGGATATTATAAAGGATATGGTAATCAAAAAAGAAATACATGCTTTAAACATTTTTATTATCTAAAAATAAATGAGAGGAATTATGTTCCCATCGAGGATTTAGGATATACATACAATCATTAAGGTAGTTTAAGCCTTTTGAAATTGTAGCCCTAGTGAGAACTAGAATTCTAAATGACAACGGAAGTAACAGAAGCTGGGTACAACTTGAGTTGTCGACTCATTTCACCTGTGAATACCCCTCATCACTGAACACCCCAACTGAACTTTACAAGAATCCAGTCAGCATGCAACAGAAACTTGCAAGGATAAGACCCTTTCTCACCAATGACGATGAGAAATAGTGTGTAAGAGGGAAATAGCACCAGTGTCTGTCTTAGGCTTAAGCAGACAGCTTTAGTGTCAGGTGAGTTAACTAAGGGACAGTCACTTTCACACTTAAAAAAAAAAAGGTAGATTTAACAGAAGGAATGACAAGTTCATTGCAAATATTTAGTGTGATGTTCTACATTGTGCAGTGACATTTTAGAAACATGGTTTTCTGTGATGAGTTTTTATTTTTCTTTAGACCTGAGCACTTTTTGATCCCAAGCTCTGAAATTCACTATCTTAAACCACTATATTTTACCATTTCTTAACCTTGTTATAACAAAGTATCAGGCAATAATAATTTTCTATATCATCTCTTGACTCCTACTGGATGATTTCACCTTTTTTCCCCCAGAAAGAAATAATTTTTTAAATCTTTTCTGTGCAGGGAGGCAAGATGTACTAAATAAACTTGTTTTGAATGTTGGCATAAGAAAACTCAAAACATTACCCCAGGACAGAAAGTTTGCTTTCCTTTTTTTTTTTTTTAAGATTTTTTTATTGGGAAATTGGGGGATGGGAACAGCGCTGGGGAATTGGGGGGAGGGGAACAGACAAGTTGCTGTCCTTTTGTTCTTCAGTCTAGTTTGTGGAGGACTCTGCTTCACTGGCCCAAGTTGGCACCATCATTGCGCTCTTCCTGGGCGAGGCAGATCAGTCGCCAGCTTCTGGACGGCCTCTCACAGCGGCTACTGGCCGCTCACGGTGGCTGTTGGCTACACACGGTAGCCCATGGCAACCCACTGCCACAGGGACTGCAGCCTACGCCGTTACTGGCGAATCACCGCAGCCCAGCTCCAGGTCGAGCTGTTTGTTCAGCATCTTAGCTGTAGAGGGCAGTGTCACTGGCCCTCATATGTGGGATCCGAACCGGGGCCCTCTGGCGGCCCAAGCCAGTTCTTAACCATCACGCCACTCAGCCGGCCCAACTTTCCTCCTTTTTAAATTCAAAGTTTAGACAATAGATCATCCCTAAAAAGGACTGCTGCTGAAGTTTTTATCCTGTATGTGCATTTTTTTTTCATAAGTGGGACAGCTCAACAGGTTATTTCTGTGGTTCGCCAATGGCTGCATTTTGAAATAACCCGGACATGTTTTTAAAAATACTGATGCCTGACTCCTACCCCCAGACATTCTAATTTAATTGGGATGGTCTGCGCCCTGCACGCAGCAAGGTTTTTTTGTGTGTTTATTTTTTTAATTCCCCAGTTGTAATGTGCAGCAAAATTTGGAAGCCACTGGGTCATGTCAAAATAAGAGAGTGGGGCCGGCCGAGTGGCGCCGGCCGAGTGGCGCGATGGTTAAGAACTGGCTTGGGATGCCAGAGGGCCCCGGTTCGGATCCCACATATGAGGGCCAGTGACACTGCCCTCCACAGCTAAGATGCTGAACAACAGCTCAACCTGGAGCTGGGCTGCTGTGAGTCGCTGGCGACGGCATAGGCTGCAGTCCCTGTGGCAGTGGGTTGCCATGGGCTACCGTATGTGGCCAGCAGCCGCTGTGAGCGGCCGTCCAGAAGCCGGCGACTGATGTGCCTCGCCCAGGAAGAGCGCAATGATGGTGCCAACTTGGGCCAGTGAAGCAGCATCCTCCACAACTAGACTGAAGAACAAAACGACAGCAACTTATCTGTTCCCCTTTCCCCAATTCCCCAGCACTGTTCCCATCCCAATTCCCCAATAAAAATCTTAAAAAAAAGAAACAAGAGGTACATTCCTGTACCAGAAGCCAGCTTCTTAAAAAATAATAATAAAAAAATAGAGTGATCTACCAAGGAATTGGAAAACAGTCACGGGACAGAGTATGTAGGAAATCCTTTCAATTGTATTCTTAGCCCAGAAAGGATTATCATATTTCTAAATGCATGTTTGGATACTGTTAAATGGGGAGAGATGGATACTGAAGTGGGGGTGGGGGAAGTCCTTTAAGCTGAAATACTGAGTCCTTTTGATTTTTATGTAAACCTTATAGTTTAGTACTATCAGTGTAAGGACCATTTTGAACATTTCCTCTGTCATTTCTTAGACAAATACCTCACCATCAATATAATTACTGTAGCCACTTTATTCTTTCTCTATGCAATACATTTTTTCTGTCTGATTTGTGTCTTGACAGTTAAGTCTGACCATTCCAGAATTTATTCACTGTAAATGTTAATTGCTTTATACTATCCCTGGCTACTTTTAATTTGCCCATCCCTCGTTATGGGTTTTAAGGGCTTCTTGAGAATTCTGCAGTTCTCCCTGGTGATTGTGGAATGAACCATAATTAACTTTACCACAGATGAGCTCAGCAATTGCAGAATCCTACAGCTCATCTCCTTGGGAATTAGAACCCCAGACGTTTGTACCGCCTACTCTTAGTCTGTGGTTCACTTTCCTCACCAGCTGCTTCATTTTAAGGGTCATATGGGTTGCGCTTAAGCATTCTTTTTAATGGACACGCAGAGGAATGTCTTGTCTTTGGCTTTAACTTGCTGGAACTATTGTGGTTTTCTTCCTGGGTTTCTCTGATTTTATAGTTCAAATTTATGTCTTTAATTAGAAACAGAATTAAACTTGGAATTCAGGAACTCCCACCTTCAATGGCACCATGGTAATGGGGGTGAAAGCAAGGTTGCAAGCTTCCATTGTATTCCTTTGTTCTTCCCTGACAGTCCCTTCTTCCTTCTCTCTTTTTTTAATTTTTAAACCTTAGCCCCAGACTGGCAAGAGTGTTAAATAGCAAATCATTTGCTAGAATTTTAAAAATTAAAATTTTAAAAAATGAAAAAGTAACCACGGGCCGGGCACTCTTCTAAACACATAACCAATGTTCCTCATTTAATCCTTAGCAGTCCCTTAACGAAGGGAAAACAGGTTCTGAAAGGTTAAGTGGCTTGCCTTAATCACATAGCTGGTAACCAAGGAGCCAGGATCCGCCCCAGGTGTTTTGGCTTCTGCTCTGTTCCTAACCGTGAGGCTTTGCTTCTGCTCCCGGTGCCCCATTTGAGGTGAGAAGTCAAGTAGGAAACAGTTGTTTCTTCCAGCTTGACTTGAAAATGCCCTTGCCGTATTCCCATCCCAAATTCAGCGTGGATGCTCTAGAGCCTGGCTTCATCAGAACCTCCCCCTCAAAGCAGCAGAGTATAGAGCTCCTAGTGCTGAGGTGGGTTGTACTATCCTTTTTTAATAGCTAGGTGGGATTTTTTTTTATGATTTATGATGAAAATTTTCAAAGACGTTAGTACAGAGAACAGTATTATAAATGTCCCTGAACCCATAACTCAGCTTCAACAATTACCAGTTTGTGGGCACTCCTATTTTACCTGTGAACACCCTCCTTATTTCTTGGGTTATTTAAAAGCTAATCCCAGACCTATTTCACCCATAAATATTTCACCAAGGGAGAAAGACAACCATAATATCATCATCACATTTCAGAAGCTAAAATTTTGTTAATATTAAATACCCTGTTGGTGTTACAATTTCTCTTGCGTTCTCATGGTACTTTACAGTTGGTTTGTTTAAAGCAGAATCCATACAAGGATGGTCCATTGCATTTAGTCTTTTGTCTCCATTAATTCCCCCACTTTATTCTTACCGTTTAGTTACTGAAGAAACTTAGTCATTTGGTTTGTAGAATTTGTCACATTCTAAATTTTGCTTTCCCACATTTCCTATAAACGAGTAGTGTGCTGGTTGTTAACGTACTGCCTTTAGTTTCCAACGCTGCCCTTTGCCCTACATTGTGATTCAGTAGCTCTGGCCCCTGAAGACATCTCTTTTGCCAATAGAGGGCGCTAGAGGAACACTGTAGAATTGGCAAGAGGCAGGTTCTTGAAGTTCTTAGGGCAGCTGGCAGAGTCACACATGGGGCCTGCGATGTTCACCTCATGGTTCAGTTATGGCTCACACCCTGCAGCAGTTACTGCAACTCATATCCTCCAGCAAGTTCCTTCCTCTGCCACGGGCAGGCTGGGGTTGCTGCAGCAATCATGCTGCCCCTTCCCAGGTGTGAGCCTCAACCTTGGGACGGACCCCGCCTTTAAGTTTCTTCCTGGTTCACTGTCCCTCGGCTCTAGGGGTAAGCGGCTGCTTTCTGTGTTGCTGCTGCTGTTCTCTTAGCATACTCGTGTACCCTTCTTAGTCATTGACAGTTCATTGTTTTTGTTATATTTTTTTCCTGTGTACTGGTTTAATTTGTTTCCTGACTGAATGCTGGCTGATAATGGTACCAGGAATGATCTCAAGAGACAAACTGGGATTTGGGGATTGGTTTGGTGGTGCCTTTGGTGTCAAGCAAAACGACGAGCTCCTTGACAGTGGGAAACGGGATGTTGATAATTCCTGAAGTGCGGTGACATGACAATCAAGCTACTACCTCTGCTTGCCATGGAGTGTCTACTGTAGCAAATGCCTTGGGGGCGCCTGGGACTTCGGCTTCCCTTGGCTTTTATGGCAGTAATGAGGTCTGCAAGGACTAGTTGGGCTTGGTTCTGCACAGACTGGAGTGCTTACAGGAGGAAATGACAAACTCAGGTCCTTAAACTCTCAACTCAAGTCCCATTCTGAGGACCAGAGCCTCCATGACAGCCCTAATAGAATTATGGCATGTAGCCAGGGGCTGATGGTGCTGAAAATCAAAATTTAGCTGTGCAGGTTGCAGAATTACACCACCAGTTGAAATCGCAAGCTTTTAAAGTTTCTCATGTAAAATTCAAGATTTTGACAGGGAAGGGATGGGGCCCTGAAATTTGCAATGGCAACATCTGGTTGAACTCAAACTAAACTAGGGGTCTTAAAACTTCCAGTTTCCCCTCCCCTCCGCTCCTGTGGACATAATTTGCCCTCCTGCATCAGCTGAGGAGGCTAACTAAACTGTACTTGGAGATCCCGAGATACCCACTTGAGACAGGTTGCCTTGCAAAGAGATGCTCATTCTCAAAAACTTCTTTGTTGCCACTGCATCCATAGCTAGAGTGATAAAATAGGAAAAATTGTAAATTTTTCCTAACATGTATCGGCAGAAACCTGGGGAATATGTGTGGGAGTGTATTTGAAGGGTGTTAGAGCAACGAGAACAGAACGTAACACTAAATTGGGCTGAATTCATTGATATGGGTGCACTCAGTAGAGATTCTGGATTTAAAGTGTTAGTTCTCAAGGCTCTAACAGCGTCTTTGTTTCGCTGACTGAAACTTGAACTCTGTGGTGGCCTGTGTTCAATCAAGTTGAGATGCTGGAGCCCCCATGGCATGATGTGGAGGAAAGAATCAAAGGGCTAGATAACATCCATCCGACACATAGTTACATTGTTTTTCTTGTGATGAGAACGTTTTAAGACCTCTTAGTAACTTTCAAATATACAATACAGTATTATTAACTATGGTCATCATGCTGTACGGTACATTCCCGGAACTTATTTTATAATGGGAAGTTTATGCCTTTTGACTACTTTCACCCACTTTACCCACACCCATGCCGCTGCCTCTGGCAACCACCAATCTCTTCTCTATATCTGTGAGTTTGGGTTTCTTTGTTTACTTCTACATATAACTGAGATCATACAGTATTTGTATTTCTCTGTATGAATTCTGCCCTCAAGGTCCACCCATGTTGGCGCAAATGGCAAGATTTCCTTCTTTTTTATGGCTGAATAATATTCCCGTGTGTGTGTGTGTGTGTGTGTGTGTGTGTGTGTGTGTGTGTGTGACGTTTTCTTTATCCACTCACCCATCAGTGGACACCCAGGCTGTTTCTGTCTTGGCTATTGCAAATAATGCTGCCATGACCACGGGGTGCATGTATCTTTTCAAGTTTGTGTTTTCGTTTCTTTTGCATATATACCCAGAAGTGAAATTGCAGGATGATATGGACATTCTATTTTTAATTTTTGAGGGGAACCTTTGTACTCTTCCATAGTGGCTGCACCAATTTACATTCCCACCAACAGTGCACAAGGGTTCCCTTGTCTCCACATTCTTGCCAATATTTGTTATTTCTTGTCTTTTTTATAATAGCCATTCTGACAGGAGATGATATTTCATTGTGGTTTGATTTGCATTTCCCTGATGACTAGTGATGTTGAGAACCTTCTCATGTACCTGCTTGCCATCTGTATATTTTCTGTGGAAAAATGTCTGTTCAGAGCTTCTGCCCATTTTTTAATCAGTTTGGTTTTTTTGCTGTTGAGTTGTATGATTTCTGTATATATTTTCGCTATTAGACGCTTATCAGATACATGATTTGCAAATATTTTCTCCCATTTGATAGGTTGCCTTTTTATTTTGTTGATTGTTCCCTTTGCTGTGCAGAAGTTTTCTGGTTTAATGCAGTCCCACTTGTTTATTTTTGCTTTTGTTGCCTTTGCTTTTGGTGTCAAATCCAAAAAAAATCTCCAAGACTGATGTCAAGAAGCTTACCCCGGTTTTTTTTTCCTATTAATTTAATCTTTATTCCTTATGGAAAAGTATAGTAGTTGTGCAGAAAACCCCCTATGTTTTGTTCCAGGAGTTTTAGTGTCAGTTCTTACATTTAAGTCTTTAATGCATTTTGAGTTGGCTTTTGTGTATAGTGTAAGATAGTGATCGAATTTCATTCTTTTGCATGTGGCTGTCCAGTTTTCCCAGCACCATTTATTGAAGAGACCGTTCTTTCCCCCATTGTATATTCTGACTCTTTTGTCATAAATTAATTGACCATGTATGTGTGGGTTTATTTCTGGGCTCTCTGTTCTGTTCTATTGATCTATTTGTTTTTATGCTAATACTATACTGTTTTGATTACTATAGCTTTGTAATAGAGTTTCAAATAAGGCTATGTGATGCCTCCAGCTTTGTTGGAGGGTTTTCTTTTTCTCAAGATTACTTTCACTATTTAGGGTCTTTTGTGCTTCCATACACATTTTAGAATTGTGTGTTCTATTTTTATGAAAAACACTATTGGAATTTTGATAGGGATTGCATTGGATATGTAGATTTCCTTGGGTAGTATAGATATTTTAACAAAATTCTGCAATCCATGAGCACTGAATATCTTTCCATTTCTTTGTGTCTTCTTCAATTTCCTGCATTAATATCTTACAGTTTTCATTGTACAGGTTTTTCACTTTGTTAAATTTATTCTTAGGTGTTTTATTCTTTTTGATGCAATTGAAATGTGGTTGTTTTCTTAATTTCTCTTTCTTATAATTAATAATGTAGAGAAATGTAACTAATTTTGCATATTGATTTTGTAACCTACAACTTTACTGGATTTGTTTATTAGTTCTGACAACTTTTTGGTGGAGTTTTTAAGGTTTTCTATATATCATGTAATCTGCAAGTAGTGAGTTTTACTTCTTTCACATTTGGATGCCTTTTTTTCCCCTTGCCTAATTGTTCTGGCTAGAACTTGCAATACTATGTTGAATAAAAGTGGAGAGAATGGGCATCTTTGTTTTGTTCCTGATCTTAGAGGAAAAGCTTTCAGCTTTTCATCATTGAGTATGATGTTGGCTGTGGTCTTCTTATATGTGGCCTTTATTATGTTGAGTTATGTTCCCTCTATACCAGCGGTTCTCAACCTTCCTAATGCCGTGACCCCTTAATACAGTTCCTCATGTTGTGGTGACCCCCAACCATAAAATTATTTTCGTTGCTACTCTATAACTGTAATTTTGCTACTGTTATGAATCGTAATGTAAGTATCTTTTTATTTTCCGATGGTGTTAGGCGACCCCTGTGAAAGGGTCGTTCGACCCCCAAAGGGGTCGCGACCCACAGGTTGAGAACCGCTGCTCTATACCCACTTTGTTGAGAGTTTTTATCATAATGGACGTTGAATTTTGTCAAATGCTTGTTCGCCATCAATTGAGGTGATCATGATTTTTATCCTTCATTTTGTTAATGTGGTGTATCACGTCAATTGATTTGCAGATGTTAAATCATCTGTACATCCCTAGAATAAATCCCACTTGATTGTGGTGTGTGATCCTTTGAATGTATTGTTGAATTCAGCAGTTTTGTTGATGGTTTTTGTATCTGTGTTTATCAGAAATATTGTCCTGTAATTTTCTTTTCTTGTTGTGTCCTTGTCTGATTTTGGTATCAGGGTCATGCTGGCCTCATAAAATGAGTTTGGCAGGGTTCCTTCCTCTTCTATTTTTTTTTGGAAGAATTTGAGAAGGATTGGTATTAATTATTTAAATGTTTGGTAGAATTCACCAGTGAAGCCATCTGGCCCAGGACTTTTGTTTGTTGGGAGTTTGATTACTGATTCAATCTCCTTATAGTAATTGGTCTATTCAGTTTTTATTTCTGCATGATTTGATTTTGGTAGGTTGTATGTTCCTAGGATTAATTTCTTCTAGATTGTCCAATTTGCTAGCATATAGTAGTCACTTATGATCCTCCATATTTCTGTGGTATCAGTTGTAACATGGTTTTTTTTCATTTCTGATTTTGAGTCCTCTTTTTTTCTTGATGAGTCTAGATAAAGGTTTGTCAGTTTTGTTTATCTTTTCAAAAACCAGCTCTTAATTTTATTTATCCTTTCTACTGTGTTTTTAGTCTCTCTTTCATTTATTTCTGCTCTGATCGATTATTTCCTTCATTCTACTAATTTTGGGCTTAGCGTGTTCTTCTTTTTGTAGTTCATTGAGGTGTAAAGTTATGTTGTTTTTGAGATCCGTCCTGTTTCTTGATGTAGACATTTATTGCTATGAACTTCCCTTTTAGAATGGCTTTTGCTGTATCCCATAGATGTTGGTATGTTGTATTTCCATTTTAATTTGTTTAAGATATTTTTAAATTTCTCTTTTGATGTCTTCTTTGACCCATTTGTTAATAGCATGTTGTTTAAATCTCCACATGTTTGTGAGTTTTCCAACTTTCTTCATGTAATTGATTTCTAGTTTCATACCCTTGTTAAGTTGGAAATGATGCTTAATATGATTTCAGTCTTCTTAAATTTAGTGAGATTTGTTTTGTGGCCTAACATATGAGCTACCCTGGACAATGTTCCATGCGTGCTTGAGAAGAATGATATTTTGTTGCTTTAGGATGGAATATTTCATATGTATCTGTTAAGGATGTCTGTTTGCTTCCCAAGTTAGAGAAATCCTCCTTCCTTCCTCCCTTTCTTTTCTTTCTTCCTTCTTTCCTTTTTCTTCCTTCTTATTTTCTTACACTTTATTTATTTAGACATTCAATATTATTTTATATCAATTTCAGGTGTACAGCATAGTGGTTACACCATCATTTCTTCATGTGTGTTTTCTGCTTCCTCTCTCTGTTCTCCTTCTGGGACCCCTATAATGTGAATGTTGGTCCACTTGATGATGTCCCATAAGTCCCTTAAGCTAGCTTCTTTTTTTTTTTTTAGCTGAGCCATCCTGCCACCTGTTGGTGGCTCAGCAGCAGCTCAGCTCAGGCCGGGAATCAAACCGGTGACCCTGCTGCTCAGAGCTCAAACTCTTGAGCGAGCGCTTAACCAACTGAGCCACTCGGTCGGCCCTATCTTCATTCTTTTTTATTCTTTATTCTTTTTGCTGCTCTGACTAGATAGGTTCCACTGCCCTGTGTTCAAGTTCACTGATCCTGTCTTCTGCTTCATTTAGTTTGCTGTTGAACCCTTCTAGTGTATTTTTTCAGTTCAGTTATTGTATTCTTCAGCTCTGTGACTTCTGTTTGGTACTTTCATATCTTTTGTCTTCTCGTTGAAATTCACACTTTGTTCATTCATTGTTCTCCAGAGCTTGGTGAGCATCTTTATGGTCATTATTTTGAACTCTTCATCAGGTAAATCAATTATCGGCCTTTTTATTCACTTTTGTCTGAGGTTTTATCTTCTTCTTTCATTTGGAGCACATTCCTCTGTTTCTCCATTTGCTTAACTCTCTGTGTTGGTTTCTACGCATTAGGTAAACAGCCACCTCTCCCACTCTTGGAGTTGCCTCATGTAGGAGATGAACCTTATCGTTCAACCTGCCCTAGCTCCTGGTTGTCTGTCAAACCCTTATGTTTGCCCAAGCAGCCTACTTTATTCTTAGTGGCTCCTAGTAGTTGAGGGGGTGCCAGTACCCGTCAGTGCCCCAAAAGGGAGGATCTGTCAGCATCTAGATTCGGGCTGATTGGAAACTAGATTCTCAGGCAGCAGCTTAAAGTATGCAAATATACCTTTTTCAGGGGAAATGGGCATTTCTGTGTGCTTCCTCTGCACTGAATCCTGGGGTGGTAGCCAGTTAAAAACTTTGTTTGCTACCATTCTGTCGAACCGGTGAACACATGCCCCCCTGGTCACCAAAGCCAGGCTATTAAGGGATGTGTCCTCTGGCTGGTAGCCACAAAAGCTAGGGTGCTAGACATTGTGTCTTTCTTAGAGACACAAATTGGGCAGACCAGGGTGAGCGCAAAGATGGTGCCTGCCATGCCCCTCCTACCATTTTAGAGAGAATTGTAATTGGCACCTAGACATGTGTTTAATTAGAAGCCTGCCCCAGGCTATAAAGATAAGCTAATAGGCCACTTTCCCAGAAAGACCGGGGTTGCATTTTCAGTCGGGCTGCCTCTGCATTGTGTTCTGGGGGGTGGTAGCCAGTTAGGAACTGTTTCTCTGTTACATAATCCCACTGGCCACCAGAGCCAGGCAATCAAGGGGTATTTTCTGGGTGGCAGCTGCAAAACTGGGACACCACACTTGTACAAAGCTCCTTTTCAGGAGATACTTGGAGCAAGGCAGAGGGAGAGTGAAGATAGTGCCCGGCCTCTGAGGTCTAGGGCTGGAGTCTGCTCTTAGATAACGGGCTTAATTAGAGGCCTGCCCTTCAGGCTGTAGCTATGAAGATATGCTAATAGGCCTCTTTTGTAGAAAGACTGGGGGTGTCACCATTTCAGTGTCTGTCCTTGGAATGGCCCTAGGGGAATGTGCCTTGGGGGTGGTACTAGTTTAAGAGCTCTCTCCATTTGTTACAGTATGGACCCATGAATGTAAGCTCTGATGGCCACCTGAACCAGGAAATCAAGGGATGTCCCCTGTGCAGCAGCCGCAAAAACTGCAGCACCAGATGCATACAGAAAATACAGCAACCTAGACCGCAGCAGCAAGTGCTAAGATAGTGCCCACTCTCTGGGGTCTCTGGAAAGGATTACGGTTGGCCCTCAAGAGTTTGATCAGAAGCCTGCCCCTCAGGCTACAACACTGAAGATAAGCAATTAGATCTCTTTCACAGAAAGAATGGGCATTTCTATTTGCCTCTCTTGTCCGCCCTGTGGTGTAGCTGGTTAAACACTTTCTCTGCTTGTTAGTCCTGTAGGACACATGAACAGGAGCCCCACTGGCCATCACAGCCAGGTGATCAAGAGGTCTTCCCTGGGTGGCAGTTGCAAAACTCAGGGTGCCAGACAAGTGCACAGGCTCCTTTCTGGAAGATGCCGGTGACCTGGAGTGAGGCAGAGGGAGAGCACAAAGATGGTGCTCATTGGCCTCCACCTTTGCAGAGTGTTTCGGTAGGCCCTAAGATGTGTGCAAAATTACAAGCTGGGCCACAAGCTTTAAGATACGCAAATAGGCCTTTCACAGAAAGACTGGGCACTTTCCAGTTGGCTGCCTCTGTGCTGGGCCCTGGGGTGTGTGCGTGAGTCCACAACACTCCTGGCTAAATTTTGCTTGATTGTAGGTTTAATCAAATTCGTTTAATTAATGGGGCTAGGGGCAAAGATACTTCATTCATAGATGTTCTCTATTTCCTACTGCATCACATCAGGAGGTGTCTGGTTGTCTTCTTGAGTGATGAGTGAATTTAGGTATCAGCTTGATCCATCATTATAAAATCCCCCATTTGCTTAGATCTATTTCATTTGTTGTAAAATGGTTTGCTTCTATCATTTCTTCTGCACTTATTACCTGGAATTATTCTATAAAGAGTTTTTCCTCAACTGTCAGGTTATCCTGAAATGCAATTCACACTGACAAAACAGGATAATTGCTTGGTTCTTTCATTATCAGGTTTTGTTGCTTTACAGATTTTCTTGAGCATTCTTTTATGGCTTGAAAAAGTCTAAAGTATCTATACCATGGCTTTTCTTCTCATAAATGCCTCACAAGTTTAAAACACTTGATAATTTTAGTTGCAGATTCCCAAATGCTGAAGAAGCATGAGATGGTTCTGCCAATGGGCTGATGCTACTCACAGGGTGGTAGAAAAACAGATCTGGTGCCTGGCTTGTTGACAGATCTAGATTAAAAAGGGTTTCGAAGGCTATAGGCAGGGATCTGCACACTGTGGCCCACTGCCTATTCTGTATGGCCTCGAGCTATGAATGGTTTTTCCATTTTTACAGGGTCAAGGGGAAAATGCCATAAAGCCCTGGCCCACAAATCTTAACGTTTACTCTCTGGACTTGTACAGTTTGCCAACCCCTGAAATAAAGCAGTATGTATTAAAGCACCTCTGGGTGAAAGCTTTATCTGTGAAATAATAGGGTTGGATTAGAGCGGTGGTTTGTCTTTTTGGGATAGGAAGTCACAGATCTTAACTCTTAACACTGAGTTTTATTCTAAAAATGCACATACACAAAATTGTCCATTCCCAGGCATCACGGTGACAGGTTAAGAATCTTTGCACTACAGTACTGTTAGCCTGCTTGGACTGCCATAAAATACCAGGCTGGGTGGCTTAAACAACAGAAATGTCTCAGTTCTGGGGGCCAGAAACCATCTTAAGATCCGGGTACTGGCTGGGGTGGTTTCTGGTGAGCCGCTTCTTCCTGACTTGCAGACAGTACCTCCTGTGCCCTTTCCTCTGTGCTTCACACACACTCCTGGTCTCTTCTTAGGAAGCCCCCAGTCCTACCGAATTAGGGCTCCACACATATGACCTCATTTAACCTGAATTACCTCCTTAAAGGCCATCTCCAGAGTCACACTGGGGGTTAAGACTTAACATACGAATTTGGAGGGGGGGGACGGACAACAAAATTCAGTCCACAACACTATAAGGACCAAATCTGAGTGTAATTGTGTGCTGGGTGTGCACTGAGGACCCTTGCCTTTTTCGCTCTGTGAGAGTATGTGGTCTAGGTGGTTTGCTTTGGAGTCCCAGCCACCGCCTTACATGTTGAATTAATGTTGGGGAGATCAGACTAATGCACAAGGTAATTTGTGGAGGAATGTAAGGTGCTAATTTAAGTGTCACTGATTGAAATACTGTAACAATCCTGAGAAACTAGGTATTAGAATACTCAAAGTTTTGTTTTCCTTTTTAAATGAGAGAACTACCTCATTTGGAATGATTTGCACGTAGGGAAGACCTTGCTGGCATTAGGACATTTCCAGACAAAGTTAAAGCCGGAGTTGAAATGGTTTACATAGGATGTGCACAGACCCTGGAGTCAGGAACAGAAGCTGAGATCTGGAGCCTCAGACTTGTAATTTATGTGTCTAAGACCTGAACTGGGAAAATAGTTCGTAATTTTGACAGAAAAGAAAAGGATAAACTAGAAAATTTTATCTAGGATAGAGAGAAAAAGGATCAACACAAGAAGTTTTGAAGAGTGGTAACTACTTCAGAGAATTTTCAACTGGTGAAATTCAGGGTAAACTTACTGCAAATGGCCTATGAAATGACCTAGCTGACATAAAATGGCTCTGATAAAACCAGGCCTATGAGGTTTTTGTTTGGCCAAGGGGCAGGAGTAGTTTACGTGACAATGCTACCTGTTTGGCTGTGTAGGAATCTGCGTTGTCCTAAGCTGTGACTTAGGTCAAAGCTTTCAGCTTCGAAGGGCCAATTCACCTAAGGGGCAGGGACAACCTCTACTCCACTGAGAGGAAAAGCTGATCAAAACTTCAGTTTTTTGTGTCTAGGTTAAGAACTTTAACTGTTTACTGTCTGAGTTTGCCTTTCAAAGAAAGAATCATTAGGAATTGAACCGTTACATAAAAATTACAGTCCTGATTCTAATAAAAGGTTTTTTTTAATCCAACAGAACAATATTCTAAATAAAAACATCAGAAACAACTAGCAATTTGCTTTTTAAGCTAAGTTTTACAAATATTTTATTGCTTCAACAAGCAAATGAATGCCAGAATACTTTTCTTTTTAAAAACTTATCTTAAGAACTAATTTGAGTCACTACTTTTATTCTTTATTGTCTTTATTTTCCAAGTTTGGCGCCCAAACTTGGCAAACATCATGGAGATTTCTACACACATATACATATATACACCCACACACACATTTAAGTTTAAAGCCTCAGTTCCTCATTACACCTTGTGCCCAGGCTCCTGTTAAAAAGACATAAAATGGTGAGAAGATAAAAATCAGGGAAAACATGAATAAATCCCAAATGACAACTTCCTTGTTATGAATTAAAGCAGACATTTTAAGGCAAAAGCCATCACCTTGCTAATAAAACTTCCACTAAGCTACAGCCTCAGATATTTACAAGAAAATAAATAAAATGTCCCTTACACACTTCAGTGTGGTTTAACGACAAGCTAGCTGAGTTCAGGTAAAGATCCATTCAGGAACAGTTAATATTTCAGTGGTTAAAACTTCAGGTGTTAAAAACTTACTTCAAATAGGGTCATCATTACACTCTGAAGCTGAATTCTTCAGGTACTTGTCTCTAAATTACTACACAAACCCACCACAGTAATTATTCAGGCTTTCAATTTAAACAACGTTTACTGTTTGGTTACTGAAGGGCAGATATGATCAGTGTACTCTGGATCGTTTGATTTTGTTGTTCTCTGTAGACGCTTTCCTCTTTTGTGATAATCCAGGCCCAGGTTCCTTATTATTCTGAAGAAATGAAACAGCTTCTGGTAGACAGTAATTTTCTACTCGAGGAGGGGTTTCCTATGAAAGGGGGAAAAAACCCCAACATTATTCATTTTTTTCAGATTTAAAACTGTTAAATGATCGGGTAATAGATTCCTTTACTTTGCTTTTGACCACAGAAATTTCAAAAGGAAAATGTATATTTATTCCCAGGTTCTTGCAAAGAAAACATTTGTCTTTCAAGGTATGCTATTTATATTTAGCACATGTCACATTTAGAGAAACAATCCCTGTTTGACAATCTCACCTTTTATTAGAAAAATGAGCTTATAGTTCAGGCAAAGTGGGGCTATCTCAGACCTTAAGAATGGCTTTTATCTGTAAAATATGGAGTAAATACAATATGGAGAATATGGGAAAGAAGTTAGTATGTGACATGCTTAATGTAATTTTTTCAAAAGTTTTGCTAAATTTTTACTTGACCTTTACAATAAATATGTGAAAAGTATTTTTTATTCCCCATTTTACAGATAAAATTAAAAATGTTAAATAACACACTCAGTGTTACATAACTAGTCAGGTGGCAAAGCCAAAATTCACACACTTCTATTTGACTCCAAAATCCTTATGTTTTTCTCACAGATTTCAACATAAAGTAAAAGTTGCCCTTTCCCCACCCCTCCCCCCATAAGTATAATAAAACTTACACTAATGACCTCATATAACTAAAACAATATTGAGAAACAAGACCCCCACCACCCAACAAAGCTGGAGGCATTACTCGTCTTGACTTCAAACTCTATTACAAAGCTATAGTAATCAAAAGAGTATAGTACTGGCATAACAGACAAACAGATCACTGGAATACAAGAGAGACCCAGAAATAAACCCACACATATACAATGGGGGAAAGGACAGTCTCTTCAATAAATGATGCTGGAAAAACTGGACAGATACATGCAAAATAACAAAAATTGGATGACTATCTTATGACATACATAAAAATTAACTTAAAAAAATTAAGACCTGAAACCATAAGACTCTTAGAAGAAAACATAGGTGTAAGCATCTCGACATCAGTCTTGGCAATGATTTTTTGGGTTTGACACCAAAAGCAAAGACAACAAAAGCAAAATAAACAAGTGAGACTACATCAAACTAGAAAGCAAAGTTAACAACAAAATGAAAAGGCAATGTACTGAATGGCAGAAAATATTTGCAAATCATGTATCTGATAAGGGTCCAATAGCCAAAATATATACAGAAATCATACAACTCAATAGCAAAAAACCCCAAACAAACTGATTAAAAAATGGGCAGAGGCTCTGAACATTTTTCCAAAGAAAATATACAGATGGCCATCAGGCACAAGAAAAGGTTCTCAACATCACTAATCATCAGGGAAATGCAAATCAAAACCACAATGAGTTATCACCTTACAACTGTTAGAATAGCTAGCATCAAAAACACAAGAAGTATTGGCAAGGACGTGGAGAAGAGAGAACCCTTGTACACTGCTGGTGGGGATGTACACTGATATAGCCACTGTGGAAAACAGTATGGAGGTTCCTCAAAAAATTCAAAACATAACTACCGTATAATCCAGCAATTTCACTTCTGGGTATTTATCCAAAACACAAAAACACTAACTTGAAAAGACTTCTGCATCCAATAGTCACAGCAGCATTATTTGCAACAGCCAAGATAATGGAAACAACCTGGGTGTCCATCCATGGATGAATGGATAAAGAAAATGTGACACACACAGGAATATTATTCAGCCATAAAAAAGAAGGAAATCTTGCCATTTATTACAACATGGATGGATCTTGAGGGCATTATCATAAGTGAAATCAAAGAAAGGCAAATATTGTATGATCTCATGTACATGTGGAATCTAAAAAAAAGAAAAGCCCAAAACAAATTCAAAACTCAACAGATACAGAGAACAGATTGGTGGTTGCTAAAGGAGGGCAGTGAGGGGTGGGCCAATGGGTAAGGGTGGTGAAGAGGTACAAACTTCCAGTTACAAAATATAATAAGTTCTGGGGATATAAAGTACAGCATGATGTATAGTTAATAATAATGTGTGGTATATTTGAAAGTTGCTAAGGCAATAAATCTTGGAAGTTCTCAACTTATCCTTCAGGCAGATCAGAAGATTCCTCTCAGATGAAAGTAAAACAATTTGAGAAGCACACAAAGGTATCAATCTAGAAGGGTCTCCAATAACTGGTCTATCCAGACTTCACCCAGTCTCAAACTGACAAGACCCAACCATGTATGTGCTCAATACTTCCAGTCAGCTTTTTTTCTCACCTAGTTCTAATCATGAGCAGAAAGCTAAGAATTACCAGATATCTGATAAATTCCTCTAACATGGAAGAAAGATCCAAACAAAGAGGCAACATAGGGCAAGCAGAAACTATGTAGAAACAAGAAAACTAAAAAAAAAAAATCACTAAATCCTCTGAGACCTAAGAGATGGTATTGCATCCATGAAACAAAAGAATGCTATTAAGATATACAATGTAAATTCAGAAAACTAAAAAAAGGTGATTATTAAAAACATGACAGCAAAATGAAATTGATAGGTGTGGAAGATCAAATGGAATCTCTCAAAACGTAGAGTATAAACATAGGTGAGAAATAAGAAAATCCAACATTCAAACAGAAGTGTACCAGAGAGAACAGCAAGTGGAGGGGGAAAAAAAATCATCATTGAAATAATTCAAGATTCCCCATGACTGAAAGATAGTTACCAGGCCAGAAAGGGCCCACCAAGTGTCTGGCATAATGTAAACAGACCATCACATTATTTTGAAATTTCAAGAAACTGGGGATAAGGAACTTCCTACTAGTTTACAGTTACATATAAAGGATTATGAATCAGAATGGCTTTGGAGTACTCAACAGCATTACTAGAAGCAAGGAGACAAGCAATCAAAAGTCTGAGAGAAAATAGTTTCCAACCTAGAATTTGATACCCAGCCAAACTATCAGTCAAGTATGAGCATAGAAAACAGAATTCTCTGACACGGAAAGTCTCAAAACAATTTACCTCCATTGTGCTTTCTTAAGAAGTTACTAGAGGGCCGGCCAAGTGGCACGTTGGTTAAGAGTTGGCTTGGGACGCCAGAGGGCCCCAGTTCGGATCCCACATATGAGGGCCAGTGACACTGCCCTCCACAGCTAAGATGCTGAACAACAGCTCAACCTGGAGCTGGGCTGCCGTGAGTCGCCAGCAATGGCATAGGCTGCAGTCCCTGCTGCAGTGGGTTGCCATGGGCTACCGTGTGTAGCCAGCAGCCAGCGTGAGTGGCCAGCAGCCGCAGTGAGTGGCCGTCCAGAAGCCGGCGACTGATCTGCCTCACCCGGGAAGAGCACAATGATGGTGCCAACTTGGGCCAGTGAAGCGATGTCCTCCACAACTAGACTGAAGAACAAAAAGACAGCAACTTGTCTGTTCCCATCCCCTAATCCCCCAATTAAAAAAAAAAAATCTTAAAAAAAAAAAGTTACTAGAAGATGACCTCTATCAAAATGAGAGATCAGGATGACATGGGATTCAGAAACAGGACATCCAACAGAAAAGAGATAGAGGATGGTGAATGGAGATCTTGGGATGATAGCTGTGCACAAAAGTAGGTGACCATGCAGATAGGAGAAATGTAAGGCCATGTTGAATGCCGTCATCACCAAGATCCTTGTGGCCTCTGCGCCTAGTTTTTAACCTGAGGTCAGAACACACTGGGGTGAGTCTATCTCAAGAGTCTTATCTGTGCTAGGCATATCTTCACCACAAACTTGACCATGATATGCTGCTCTCCTCTCCTTAGCCAGCTGCTTCACCTCATGAAAGTGTTCTGCTTTGACCATTCCCAAGGACTAGAAATAGGCAGTGATGATCCTGGACATAAAAATACAGAACAGCTCACTCCCCCAATGTATTCTTCCCGACATCTAGTACCTGACACATATTACAACCCTGAGAAAGGCAGGGACACAACCCAAAATCAGGTAGTGATTACTTCTGGGGGAAAGGGGGCGGAGGGCAGGAAGAGGGAGATGCAACTGGGGAGGAGCAAAAGGGAATGCCTATGGGAATAGTAATATTGTATTTCTTAACCTGGGTACCTGGATGACATTTTGCTATTCTTTAACCAGTACATATGTTTTATATACTCTTTTATGTAAGAAAACAAAATGAAATGAGAACACATGTACAAACACTAAGCCCAGCAGAATACAGGCAATTAATAATTACTGGATCTTGTCTTACATGGCAGCTGTATAACTGAAATGATCAGGAATTTCTGGAGGGATGAGATTAACTACGCCCCACTGCTGTATAACAAAGGCTTCATGTTTATGTTTTAGGCATTCTGTCTCTTAAACCCTAAGCAACTCCTAAACACAAGCAGCAAAAAAAATCACAAGGCAGGCTGAATTCTGGCTCCCCCTTATTTCTATGGCATTCTGTTTGAAATCCTTTATAGTAAGACATTTATGATCATGTGTCATTCTTTGCTGAATGCCGATGGAATAGTAGGCACTATGGTGTCAGGAATTTTTCTTTGCCCATCAAATCACACAACATGGGCCAATTCTGAACATGAGTGTAGTGAGCCCTCCAGTTAGCAAATGTTTGACTGACCTCAGTGTCTAACACAGGCATTTACTGTATACCAATGCAAAAGGTCAAGAAAACTAAAGAACCCTTGGGCAAATGTTTCTCCTTGGTCTCTTGGAATCAATTTCTGCTTTCTTTATATTCCAACACCTAAAATGACACTTTTAGAGGTCCCTAGATTTTTATACCTAGCTCATATTTAATTTCCAAGCTAAATGTTTACATATGTGTTCATTATTATAAAAAAACAATAAAATTAAAGGGGTTAAATAGAGAATAACAGGAAACTAACATTCTATTAATAATAAGCCAAGGGTTTTGCTGTGCAGTTACTTCTCTATGCATAGAAGTAGATCTCTGGAAACGAGGAGGTCACGGACAGAATCTCACAAACCTGCATAAGATAATCAGCAATGTATTCTGTTTTCAAGCAGTACACATTCTGGGCAGCAGCTTCTGCTATATTAACTCCTGAGTCATCTGGTTTCAGTTTATTCAAGTCAGAAAAGAGATGTGTGGCTTCTTTAAATAAAGGCACAGAATGACCAGGTAGCACCTATTGAAAAAACAAGAAACACCAAAATCTATCAGTGTCCCAAAGTAATTCAACTGTATAACTGTACTTCAGGATTACCATCCGGTTCAGAAAATAAAGAACTGATCACAGCAACCTTGGTTAGAAAATAGTTCTTGAAAAACATTAAGTTGATTCAATACAAACCTTTGCTCCTCCTGACTGAAGAAGGCGTTTGAATCCTGCTTCTCGGGACTGATCAACATGTAGGATAACCTTCCACCCGCTAAATGCTCCCTACAAATGAAAAAATAATCAGTGTTGAAATTATTTGGAAAATAAATGACAGAATACAGATAATATTTTATCTGTAGACATAAACTATGTCAATGAATAATCTTATAACCTTTACGTTAGCCATATTGTTAACTGTGTCTAGTCAGAATACTTTGAAACATATAGCTATGGTGTCTGACACACAGTATGCCATCAATAAATACTTGAAGAATGAAGGAAAATGATTTATGATTAGGTAACATTAAAACAAAGCAATTTGACTTTTGTCTTTTCTAGTATTTTTTTTCTCACAATTAATCAAGGGTAAACCCAAAAGCACAACTTCTTAGGTTAGATGACACTGCCATTATATTTCTCTTGAAAATGTTTGCATATTTGAAATATACAAAATTACCCTAAAAGAAAGGGAATCAAGGCTAACAAGGACTTAGAGACAGCAGAGAACTGAGAATACAACAAAAAGATTATTTAACTTATGCATTCTTAACCTTTTTGTGAGCCATGGACTCCTTTCAGTCTGGTGAAAACTTATGGACCTGTTCTCTAAATAATTAAAAAAATAATAATAGCTTTATTTTCTAATTTTCATACCATAGGAATAATGTATTTTAAATTTTCAAAATAAAGTATAAAGGATTACAAAGGAAATAATTTTATTGAAAATTATCAAATTATTTTAAAAATTGTAACATAATAGATGTGCTTCTATATTAATGCATTAAATCAAAACTAGTGGTGAGTCAAATAACGACTATAATTTTAAAGTAGTGATGAACATAAACAGTATTTCAAGATACTTGCAATTATAATACAAAGCAAAAATACCTGATTTCTTTTGGTACTATTAATAGTGTTGTGATTTGCTGCCTAGAGTTATAATGAAAGGAAATTATAACTTTTAATTAGAGGTTAGTAAAAATAAGGATGTATTTTTTCCCCACCTAAAGTATACAGCTTTCCTGAATTTAATCTACAGACTCCTCTGGGAGAGCCTCTAGACCCCAAGTAAGAACCCCTGAAGCAATGCTGAAAAGATTCTTTGGAATAAATACAGTATGGGTCACATTTTTCATATGAATTATTTTTAATAGAGCCATCATTATACATGTCTTACTGTTAATCACAATTAGAAAAATTAGGAATGAACATTAAGCTCAATTTAAAATGCCCAAATTCAGTATATTAATCAAGTGATAAAAGACAAATAGAATCATTCTTATTTTGTCAAGCAAAGTGTCAAACAAAAAACACACAAACCCTGGGCCAGACAAGTGGCGCATTGGTTAAGAGCTGGCTTGGGATGCCAACTCTGAGCAGCAGGGCCCTGGTTTGGATCCCACATTAGGGACGGTGACACTGCGCCCTCTACAGCTAAGATGATGAACAACAGCTCGACCTGGAGCTGGGCTGCCATGAGTCGCCGGCGACGGCGTAGGCTGCAGTGGGCTGCCGTAAGCTACTGTGAGCGGCCAGCAGCCAGCGTGAGCTGCCAAGAGCCGCCGGCCACGATCTGCCTCACCCAGGAAGAGCACAATGATCATACCAACTTGGGCCAGTGAAGCGACGTCCTCCACAACTAGATTGAAGAACAAAAGGACAGCAACTTGTCTGTTCCCCTTCCCCAATTCCCCAGTGCTGTTCCCCTCCCCACAAAACGAAAAAACCTTAATCTGCAATAGTCATGACATTGAATGCCATTTATACTACCTACATAATTACATGTTAATACCTCAACAATGCCCGATTCTTGTCTTTGCTGGATTTTTTTTCTCCATCTCATTGCTGCAAGTGCTAGTCTTCGTTGCTGTACACTGATTCCAGTCAAAACATCAAGTATGGAACTGCTTCCCCATTCATAGTCTTCTTCCTAGAGAATCAGTCGAACAAATCAAAGAGTTAAACACTATACATTCACTTGTTATAAGTACAGGGAGTACTAAGCAAGCATCAGTTTGAGTATGGAGGAAATGTAGATTAATTTGGCTTCAAATAAGAGCCAAGCATATCTGGCTTTTAATTAAAACTTAAAAAAAATATTGCTTACATTTCTAAGAAAATACAGATAGATAACTAAACCACAGCAAATGGTAATATTTAAATTATTGGGCTTTACCCACGGTAAGAAGAACTTCACAGAAGGACATGGTCTCAGAGGAGCTATGCATTAACAGCTTGGTACTGTCTATGGAAGAGATTCCCAAGGGATCTTGATTGAAAACTTCAAAATCTACATGATAAGATACAACTGTGATGATCAGTTAAGAACCAAATTATTATTTTATAATGTTATTTCAATTAAAAAAACCCACATTCAAATTAAATAAAACTGATATAACTAAGAATCTGGGTCTATAAGCTCTAAATTTTTTTGCTTTGTTAATGTGGACCTTATATAACAGGTATAAACTAATTGGTCATATTTGGTTATTTCAATTACACGCATGGTCAGTGTATGTGCTGGAATCAATCATTAGGACATTAACTTTTAAAGAAAAATGACCCTCTGTATTAATTTGAATACACACCGGCACGAAGCACCCAGCAGTCCTGCAGGCTTCGAGATAGGAGCGATGAAGCACCCACTTCCCGGCTGCCACCGAGGCTAAATACTTCTCATTTCGAAGGGGATGTCCCACAACAATGTGTGTGCAGCTGGGATCAAAGCACTGCTTCTCTATCACTACCCCACCTGAAGTAGAGAAAAATTAGTACTTTATCGATTCTTAACTTTTCCCTAGGAAAAACATTAACTAACTTTGCACAGAAATTATTTATAAAATGCACCAGATAAACCAAAAAAACCTTGACTGACAACTATTTTACTTTATATATATTTTTTTATTAAATAGTATTTATTATGAAAATTTAAAAATACAAAAGTAGGTACAATAAAATAAACCCCCCTAAAGTGGACAACTAGCTCTAAAATTATCAACATTTTGCCATCCTTACTTTGATCTCTCCCCGCCTTTTTACTTAACTAGTTTAAACCAAATTCCAGACATCATGTTACTTAACCCCTAGGTATTCAGTATGCATCTCTGAGATACATGGAAATACTCTTATTCAGCCACAATGCCATTATCAGATCTAAAAAAATTACCCCAAATTCTTTGCTATATCTATACTAAATCCTTGTTCAAATGCTAGTTTGTCTGTACTTGGTTTGTTACAATAGGATATAAAAACAAACCATAAACACAAGGGCCACATATTGCACTTGGCTGTCATTTTCTTAGGTCTCTCAACTACCTCAGCAGTTGTCACGTGCTAAGTATGGGTAATAAGAGATATGGAAGGAAAAAAGAGGCATCTACAGACTAAAAGTAGAAGAAAATTTTTTCTGGGTGGAAATAAGGTCAGCCGACCAACAAAGAAGTTTGGGAGGAAAACACACATGCTAGGTACATAGAGACAAAGCAGCGGGTGGGAGCTGAAACCTCTTCTCAGATTTAAATGTATGAAGCCTGACTTGGAGGGAAAAAAGGTGTACATAAATCTAAGCTTATGAAAAGCGTGGCTTTGATTTATACTTTAGAGCGGAACTTGACTACTGGTTGGGCAGAGTGGTATCAAAGACTGTCTAAGAGTTTAACAGAACATTTGAACTCTTGCTTTAGAGATGATGCCAATAATAATAATAGCAGCAGTACTTTCTGAGCACTTACTATAATGCCAGGAACTGTTGAAAAGTACTCGAGATTAACCAATTTAATCCTCACAACTTTTAAGAAGTTACTATTATCTGCAACTTACACATGAGGACACAGGGTAAAGTCACCCAGGATCACAGAGGTGACAAAAGAACAATAAGGTAAAAATTCCATATTAATATGATATCAACATCTAATTCTATATAAAAAATTTATTCTGTGACACAGACAACATAATAGGTGAACTGATATCAGTTCACGACAGTTGCTTCATTTATAAAGTGAAGGGCCTCTTTGCATTCTAATTACAGAAACCCTCTAATTACACACTCCCAATTCCAGTATAATCTATACTCAGGTGCCCCTATTCTCTGTCCTATTCCAGACAATTCTCTGCTAATTGCTACTACTCTTGCCCAGAGTTTGCAGAGACTGAATCATCTAAGGAGACAGACACTTGAGTGTTTCATTTGGTGAGCTCTGGGTAAAGCGTAGCAATTCTGACTTACAATTCCATCTATTAGGCCACTGGGAAACTACCTGAATAGTTTCCAAGAAACACAGCTTCTCAAGTGTACAACTGTATTTGACAGGAATCTTCTAAAAAACCATATTCATGGTTCTCCACATCCTTAAAAGGACAGCATTAAATAATATTTAATCTTCTCCTGATGACCCAGGGCCACTATTACAAACAGCTATTATTTCTTAATGTTTTCTCTATGTCAAGCTGTCAGATTAAGTTCTCTTGCTATAATTTTCCTAACCCTATAAAGCTACTTTGTCCAATACAGTAACCACCAGCCACATGCAGCTATCAAACACCTGAAGTGCAGCTAGTCCTAACTGGAGATGTACAATCAGTGTAAAATACATCCCCAATTTCAAATACGTAGTACGAAAACAAGGCAAAAATGTCTCCCTGATGTTTTATATTGATTACATGTTGAATATAATATTTTGCATATACTAGGCTGAATAAAACATGTTTAAAGTTAATATCACCTGTTTGTTTTTTTACTTTTTAAAATGTGGCTACTCGAATGTTTAAAATGACACGTGTGGCTCATGTTCTATTTCTAATGGACAGTGGTGCTACAGAGCACCAGGTTACCTTTCTAGTATGCTGCTTCTAGAATGAGGTCCGATTGAGAGCTCGACCACGAGTGGAATTAGAATAATGTTACCTGAGGAGGAGCTCCTCTCTGGATATTACCATACCTTCAACTTCATTAAAATGTGGTTTTACTTATATTGTAAGTCTACAATTTCTCTGATTTGGTCCAAGGTTTCATCAATGAACAAATGTTCAAAGCAAGTACAAAAGACTCTAACCTTAATGGTTCATTTCTATTTAAACCTTTAAATCCTATCTATGACCCAGTGACTTTAGATTTAGATTAGAACTTTAAAAGTTCTCGTGCTGACTCTATGTATAGTCTTAGACAAGTTACCCATCATTTTTGTTTCAATTTCTATACCTTACAAATGATATCAACTACATTTGACTTCCAAATAAGGTTACTATATGGGACATTTTTGAGTGAAGTAAAATACTTGTACCTAGTTTTTCAATCAGATGACAATAATCAATACGTTCTTGAGGATTCAAAGATGACAACTGAAATACATATTGTTTTTTTAAGTCTTCATGAGTCTCCTCTATTGTTATAATCTGGAATGGAAGAATTTTATTTTAGAAAAAATTAACATTAAGAAAGTTATCAGGTACATAGTTCTTTTAGAGTAACACTTTACTTAGTCTTCTGAGTTATCAAATATGGAAATAATACAATGCAAAGAAATGCAGTTTTCCACATTTGATGAACCTCCACTATTGATATCAACAAATTTTGGATGCAGATTAACAGGAATACCCCAAAACCGTATCACCACAGTAAGGATAAACAAACCTCTTCTCTAGGCTGTGGAGCCACAGGTGGTTTGGCTAAGGGGAAGGCAATACTGGGGGCTTGCGGCGTGGGGATCAGGTGGCTGTCTTTTAATGGAGTTTCCAGTTCTTCAGAGACCAGGTGTTTTGGGGCTTCAGTCACACATGTGTTCCCAGGATCACAGACAGCTGAGGGCAATAAAATGCTGCAGTGTGATATTATCCAAACACAACTAACAACAAATTCTGGGAAATATTCTCATTTGTCTTAGCCAACATGAAATTAAATACAAATTCTAGAATGTAAAAACTACATGCAAAAGAAGTAGCCTATTTCTAGAGCTTATACATAAATGCAACTAACAGCATTTTATACATAAAAATACATTAAAGGGCAATTGGTGCTATCTGTGGGCTTCTCTCACCCTTTCTTGAAATACCAAGGTCTCATCAGTAAAATGTATCGATATTTGTAAAACGAAAAGCAGTATTATACTTGGAGAAAATGACAGGCAGAGATAAATCTATACACCCAATGCAGAAAAATAATCATGTGATGTGAAGTGGGGCAAATAGGTGACCAAAAATGAGAGATATTAAACATTTTGTTTTCAGGGTAAAGCCCAAGGAAGAAAAAAATAGGGGAATTCAGAAAGGAACGTGTAGAAATCCAAAGAACAAGTGTGTAGGTATGTGCTGGGTAGGGTTTATAGATTTAAATGAAAATAGGATAAAAAACAAGTGCAAAAAGGACCAGAATGAAAGAAAGACTAATAATGAAAATCATGTGTGGAAAAAAAGACCTAATCCTAAATTTCCAAATTTAAAAATCAAAATATAGTTTACTGATACATTACCTCAACTTATAATTATTTTTCTGACTCTTAAGTTTAAACCAAAATCAGAAATATCTATTGGGTCGTCGGGAAAGTCATGATGTATTTTTGTTTTTCAAAGCAAAAATGCGTCGACTTTCCCAACAACCCAATAGTAAGGTTTTTGTTTGCATGTACAATTCAGAGAACTACATTATGCTTATCTGTTATTTTTAAAAGGTCAACATGTACTTATACAAACAAGTAAACAGATTTCTTTCTCATTACCCTGTTCAGCAATTTTTGCATCATGTAAAGGCTCCTGGAAAGGAGAATCCTCCAATTTTTTATAGTCAACCTGAAGTTCAGAGTATTGTGTGGGACAAGTAGGCCACTGCAAATTGCTGGCAAGCCTTGCTCTCTCCTCCCTGGCTGTAGGGTCATCCCAAATGATCTGTTCAATTTGGGAGGGCTCTGTGTTGATATCAGGTACTGTGTGACGAGACTGCCTAAGGAATAAAAGGGACAATTTTAATAAACAGCCAACCATAACAAAATTCACACTCATACATACCTTAAATTAGACTGTAAATTTATAAAGCGTGTTTTATGGTATAATTGTAACAATTCCATTGGAGAGTAAATAGAATTCCAGCTATTTTCTTTCAATGTATATACTGAATCTTTCAGTGTGTGTATGTAAGTAATCTTGGTAAAAATAATTTACCCAAATGATGACACTCCCTAAGAGTTCATTTGCCCTAAAAACAAGGAAGATACTCTTTTATTCTCAGTGTATTTACTCAGACTTGGCACAAGATTTAGGCTCTCTATAATGATAAAACATGACCTGAGGTACATTAACAGAAAGCCACTTTTACTCAGTACTCAGATAGGATTAGCCTCATGAAATATACAGTTAGCATAAGATAAATGCATAGTTCAATTAATCAATTCAAGATGAAAGTCCATGATGCTTATCATATTAGAGATTTTTCTATCAGGAAAAAATGAAGTAATGCTACCGAACTTAAATCACATCACACTAAGATCTGCAATCACCTTTCCTAAAAGATAAGTTTGGAGAGAATACAAAATGCATGTAGTTCCAATAAGAAATAACTGTTTAAATCACTTCTCACTGTGAAGTACTGCTTGGTATGGGAAAAAACCTCCATGTCTCTTTGCTGTCCCCAATTAAGAATTCTAAAACTGCTTGGAACAAGGGAGGGAAGACAAAAAAGCCAGGAAGGAAATATCTGAATATATATAATTTGGGCTAAATAATTAGGCCCAGTAGTATAAACCTTTTACTGGTTTCGATATTCTAAACTTCTGCTTTACTGAAAAAAAAAAAAAAAAAGGCACAATTAGGCTTAATTCTCATGGAACTGAGTCATCAGGTATCTACATAAGGAGCTACCTTTCTCTCAAGTCATCTATTAATAGTTACTCCTTTCTGCCACCAAGATGAGCAACAGGTGTGTACCTCAGGGCCTCTAGGACTCTACTTCGCCCACTTCGGGCAGAACGAGTGCTGTCAGGGGTCGAAGAAGCACTGTTACAACTACTTCTTGAAAGGGAAGTTCTCTGTCCTTGGGGTTTCACTATTGATGTTGCAGACATTATCTCCTGCAGCTGCTTTTGGAAATTCTCTCTCATCTCCAAAGTCTGTGTCAGAACTTGAAACAAACATAAATACACCAATCAAGATATAATTCTCTTTATCACCTCTTATTCACATTATTTTGTGTAAGACATATTAACTTGACATTTACTGAATATTTACAGGTTACAATGTACTAAGACTATGCATGCTGCAGAACATAAGGGCAGCCCTTACCATGAGGACTGTATATGAAATAACCAGGAAGCCCTTCGCAGACACTTTGCTAAGGCTTGCTGTGACTCTCTTTTGTAGAGATCCCTGCCTGCTTCTGAACCTCTGTCGTGTTATGTACTATACTCTGAGATGCTTTTATGTATGTGACTTTCTTCTATGGCCCTTGAAAACACAGACTACAATATATTTATCTTTGGGCTGCTTATAGACTAAACACTGAAATAAGTACTAAATATTTTTGGGATGTACAGAGTGAGACTAACTAAATAGGTATGTCATAGGGAAAGATTTGATAGGGTAGAATGAGTAAGGAAAATAGAAAATATTAATCCATTAAAAAGAGGACACCTGGGGCCGGCCGAGTAGCGTGCTGGTTAAGAGCTGGCTTGGGACGCCAGAGGGCCCCGGTTGGGATCCCACATATGAGGGCCACTGACACTGCCCTCTACAGCTAAGATGCTGAACAACAGCTCAACCTGGAGCTGAGTTGCCGGCGACAGTGTAGGCTGCAGCCCCTGCTGCAGTGGGTTGCCATGGGATACTGTGTGTAGCCAGCAGCCAGCGTGAGCAGCCAGCAGCCGCTGTGAGCGGCCGTTCAGAAGCTGGCGACTGATCTGCCTCGCCCGGGAAGAGCACAATGATGGTGCCAACTTGGGCCAGTGAAGCAACATCCTCCACAACTAGACTGAAGAACAAAAGGACAGCAACTTGTCTGTTCCCCTTCCCCCAATTCCCCAGTGCCGTTCCCATCCCCCAATTCCCCAATAAAAATCTTAAAAAAAAAAGAGGACACCTATAGAGATAAAGTTATTCACTGCAGCACTCTTTATAATAGCAAGAAATTAGAAATAACCTAGATGCCCATCAATAAGGGACTGGATAAATAAAGTGGACCACTCATAAAATGAGTACTATACAGTTGCCAAAAAAATGAGAAAAGGGCTGAAGACGCTCCTTATGAACCAATATGAAACATTCCACAAGTTGAACTGTTAAAAATATCAAAGAATAAAATAGCATATATAGTCCACCACTTCAATATAGTTGAAAAAGTGGGAAAGAAGGAACATATATATTTATGGTTGTGTATGCATAAAACAGCTCTAGAAGGATATATAAGTAACATTGAAAGGGGAGGAGAAACTCTCCATGCCTCCTCTTACACCTCTAAAACCATGTGAATATGCTAACGTATATTATACATATAATACAACTTTGTGAACAACACTGAAAAGAACTGAACCAGAGAAAAAAATTTTGGAATCACTAACTTCACCTACCTTTAATAAAATAGGGCTGAATTATACTAAATCTATAAAATACCTAGTTCTACAAATTTCACACCTAAATCACTTAAAGCTTTGCAAATTATTACTTAATGACTGGCATGGGACCTCAATTCAATCCTCCAATATATGCTTTACCTGTATTTAGCATCATAGAAAATAACTTTATTTGTCCATTTGATGCAAAGAAATTGTCCTGCATGAAAGAAGATATATTTATAATTTCTTTTTTTGTAATTTAAAATACTTTACCTCCTTTAGAGTCCTTCATTCCATTTCCATTTGATGTTGTTAATTCTTTATTACTGGTGGTCGTATTATCTATATCATTTTCTTCTATAAGCAAATGATATGGCTATTGAAGGAGAAAAATTACAATTTCTCAAACTTGTAAAGCCATCGTATAAGGTTTCACAGCAATATATGATTATGCATTCAGCTCAAGGAGGGGGTAAATGTATCATCCATATTATCTACCTTATTATCCTTTGTCTCATCAGCTGAGAGCAGTCGACTATTACAGAGTCTGCCATCTTGTACTGCACTGATATCCAAGCTCATTTTGGGATTGTAAGTATGTGGATAAAGAGATTCAGGAAGATGTTTGTACTCTTGGGCACACTGCAATACAATGCTGTGCGTTAAAACAGGACTGAAAAAACCTTAGTGAATACATGATGTTAAGTTGGATAAGGATAACCATTATAACACATTCTAAGATGATAAAAATTCACAAAATTAAAGTTTTAAAAAGTAGTTGACACTGAAAAATTCTATTACACAAAGGACAATTAAACTGTCCTCACTTTTTAATCTCATGTCCATTAAAATATAAAATCTAATTCTATTTCTATACTTTTGCTAAGGTACCAACCACACTCTAGGGAATACCAGGAACGGAAGGGGAAGGGAAAAAAAAGGAAAAGGACAGTTCTAAACTATACTGGTCAGCTAAATTAATTCTCAAATTATAAAATTTTCTCTCATATCATTTTTAATTAGTGAGCAGATTCAGACTAAGAAAGAGTACCCACTGAAGAGTTGTTAAATATTTAAAGAATAAAGATCTTAAGTTTTTGATGCCAAAGAAATGAGATGTGCACTGTTAGAACTAGGGTTATCCAACTGGTTTACGTACACTGAAATTGGTTTATGCCTAGAAATAATGTTTGTATACATTTTCATTTAACAGAGAAGGGAGGAAAAAAATATTGCTTACTTCTAAAAGCCAGTGCTCTGAAACAATGTGCACTCCTCTCTCTTTTACAGATTTATACTCTCGATTAGTGTCATTCTGTCGCCCATGATAGATGAAATGAGTCACTGTTTCATCAAAGCTCCACCTGAAACAAACAAATACACAAAAACAAATAACTACGAGGAATATCTACATTAGTTTAAGGTGATCATTACTCTCTATGAGTAGAACAGTCTGACCATCACAAAACCTTAAGAACCAGAGTAAGCAAGAATATTAAATGATAGGCTCCACTTTTTTGGTCCAATTTTATACATATATTTCTAGGTATATATACGAGTATATGCAGAGAGATATTTGGAAGGATATTCTTTAAAATATTACTTTCTGCTTTATACTTTTCTGAATTCTTTCAACTTTTTCTCTCATAATGAATATAACTTTATAGTAATAATGGTATTTTCAAACCAATAAAATGGCAAAGCATGCTCTCTGTCCTCCAGGTGTTGGCAGTCACTATTCACTGTACATTTGCTCTACATTCCATAAAAGACTATGTGCTTTACACATTATCTTATCCATGCCTCACAACAATCATAAAATACTGGTATTATATCCATTTTACAAATAAGAAAACTGAAGGACATGGTTATACAACATGTTCAAGGATATTCAGTGAGTAAGTGGTAGAGCCAGGACTGACTTCAAAACCCATACTCTTAACTATGTTATGCTATGATCTCCTGATTCTTTCTATAGAATATTCTCCTGACCTAGGAAAATAATCTAAAAAATGTAAAATATACCATCCTTCAAAATATCAAGTAAAAACTAAAGGGGAAGTAAAAATTATATTTCTAAATATAGTCACCAAAATGAATAATTTCTCTTTATGGATACTTAATATACTTTCCATTTCCTAAATAACAAATACTATCTGAACTTTTCAAATAGCCACGTTAAACAAGAAGGAATGTTTCTTCCTAAATTATATTACAAACATCTCTATTTCCTATAGCCCATATATCCTTAAAAATAATAGTAAAAAACACCTTGCCTAATTTAGTTGTTAATCTTTCTAATATTGTTTTTCTGCTGTGAGGTAAAACAATACAAACAAATTATTACTATAATTCAGAAATACAGAGGAATATTTTTGCCTGAATCATCTTGGTTTACTATACACTGTTTTAATATGGATAAAATGAGTTTTAGTCCTCAGAGGTCCTTCAAATACAGACTGTCAATGACTATAGATGGCTTAGATCAGGGGTTGGCAATTTTTTCTTAAAAGGCCAGATGATAAGTATTTTAGGATTTGTAGGGTAAACAATCACAACTACCCAGCTCTTGCCTTGTTGTATGAAAGCAGCCACAGATAATATGTAAATAGGCTGTGTTCCAATAAAACTTTACTTACAAAATCAGATGGCTGGCCTGCCCAAAC
>NW_017732517.1:90762-91577 GCF_001890085.2 Hipposideros armiger | reverse complement strand
AAACTCCCTTTTAATGAGTGATCTAATTCTACCTTCTCTGATTGAGCATCCTTCAGTTGAGGGCTGGCAGAAAGAGCGACAGCATCCCGGGAGCTATTGGCCAAAGCAAGTTTCAAATTTCTGACAATGACTTCGGAGAGTGGTGTACTCAATTTCCTTTTCTTTTGGATGGGACCTCCTGGAGTTTCCAAGGCTGCCAGGGCATCCTATATGGATGGAACGGGAGAGTGAAAGAGAGAATGAGAAGTAGAAAGGAAAAGGAAGAAAGATGAGACAAAGAAAGAAAAGTGAAGAGAAAGAAAGAGAGAGGGAAAGAGAAAAAGAAGCAAGAGAGAAGGGGGACAACGCTCACAATTAATTGGATTACAGCTTTAACCTCTTCTAGTTTTCCTCTAAACAACAATTAAATCGAATAGCATCTGTATCTATATACTACAAAGAAAAAAAATATCACTGTCCAGCACATTGGTTCAGAGACTGACAAGCTTCCATTTTCAGCAGTGCTTACCACATTGGCTGTATCTTAGAGTTTAAGTTGTTATTAAAATAAAGGACAACCAAAAATGAAACAAGCAGACAAAACACGGAAACAAATAAGCAAGACAGGAGCTATGTTGTAGGTTAAGAAATCATAAAGAGCTGAGAATTGCGAAAAATCTTCAAAAGCACAAAATATGTTCCTGTTTCCAAGCCACCCACAGGTCTAGGGGCTTGCTCCTTCTTGACTAGTATCCCATGTATATGGCAGAAATGTATTTAACCAGCGCTCAACTGAATATTTAAATTAACAATCTTTTGCCAGTATAATGATGCAA
>NW_017732517.1:89265-89979 GCF_001890085.2 Hipposideros armiger | reverse complement strand
CCTTTGTTCTTTTACTTGGGAAATGTTTGTTTCCCTATTTTGGCTGCCTCCCTGTGTTTGTTTCTATGTAGTGTTGCTATGTCTCCCGGTCTTAGTAGAGTGGCCTTATGTAGTAGGTGTCCTGTGGGGCCCAGTGGCACAGTCTCCCTGGTGACCTGAGCTGGGTGCTCCAGGTGTGTCCCTTATATAAGTCGTGTGTGCCCTCCTGTCACAGTTGAGCTTTGGTTGCTGTTTGCAGGTCAGTGGGCGGGATTGAGCTTCAGGCTGATTGTGAGGACTGGCTGTGACTACAGTGGAGGAACTGTTGTGCAGGAGTTGACCTACAAAGAGGGTTTGCTTTAGCAGGGCTCTGGTGCCTGACCAGTCTGCCCTCTGGGTGTGTAGTCCTTAGAGGTGGTCACGTGATGCTTTGGCCCAGTCCAAAGCTGGCCACCAGACGTGCCACCCCCGGGGCATCTTGGGTGGGGACCCACTGCAGGCCAAGTCAGCTGCAGCCTGTGCATTGCCCAGGGCCACCTCACATGAGCCACAAAGCAATCCAGAGATGGCTGCCACCTGTACTGTGCTTGGAGGTGCCTTGAGAGGCCAAGCAATGAACCAAGGCCAGCTGTTGCTAGTGCTGGGCTTAGAGCTGCTCAGCCAGAGGTACAGGACATGCTAAAGCCAGATGTTGCTTGTTTGGGTTTTGTGAACCTTTGAGAGATTTCAGGGAAG
>NW_017732517.1:87076-88017 GCF_001890085.2 Hipposideros armiger | reverse complement strand
GAAAACAAAAAGATATTTACATTACGATTCATAACAGTAGCAAAATTACAGTTATAGAGTAGCAACGAAAATAATTTTATGGCCGGGGGTCACCACAATATGAGGAACTGTATTAAGGGGTCGCGGCATTAGGAAGGTTGAAAACCGCTGGTCTAGACAGTAACTATTAGACTGCAAAGATAAAAGCCACACGGCCTTCAAGCAAAAAAGATGAAATAAAGATAACATAATTAGATTGGTATCAGAATTTTCAAAAACAATAAACATAAAGCAATGCAGCAGTGGAGAAGCATTTTTAGGAAACTAAACGAAAAGACGCAAACCAAGAATAGTACATCCAAACAATCTTTCGAAGAATTAAGGCCTTAGAAGTTTTGAATGTGCAGAACTCATCAGGAAATAGTGCACACATATGCTTTCCTGAGGAATCTAGTGGAGGATGAACTTCATCCTACCAAAAGGGACAGGGAAGCTTCACAAAGACAGACAGTAAGCATTTCATATATCTGATTGTTGAGTTAAGACTAAAACAAGGGTAAGGTCCATGGGTTGAAGAATATATATTTTATTTCCTGACAAAGTAGAAAAATATAATTAAAAATAGGAGAAAAAGAAAACAGAGTAAGATTATTGACTGCAATAGAAGCAATAAGTAGGAGTCAAAATATATAATTTAAAAATGACAAAATATAAAGGGGTATTAAAGGCATTATAAGAAATATTAATATAAAGGTAATCATGAGAATAAAAGAAACCAACCCCTTCCTAAATACCAAGGGGAGGGGGAGACAAAGAGGACATAAGAAACAAATAATATACATATATAACATAATCACAAATTAATTACAACATAATATATGACAAAATTGATACCAAATATAAGTCATATTAAATGTGAATGGACTTAATTCAACTAACTGAAAGAAAAAGATTCTCAAAAT
>NW_017732517.1:84570-86496 GCF_001890085.2 Hipposideros armiger | reverse complement strand
GTCCATGCGAAGGCCCTTTAAGAGGAGCTCCTGGGACTGCAGCAGCCCTCTGTCCCACTCCGCCACAATCTCTGCTGGTTTTCACAGCCCGAAGTTATGGGGACTTCTCTCCCCAGCACTGAAACCCTGGGCTGAAGAGGGCTTGGAACCCCTCATTCCTGGAGGTGGGGGGGAACTTCCACAGCTAAGCTATCCCTCCTGATTTTTAATGGTCACAGGCAGGTGTGGGACCAGCCCGTTCTGTGTATCTATCCCTCCTACCAGTGTCGAGATGGCTTCTTCTGTTTGTCCGTCGTTGCAGGGTTTATGTTCAGCGAGACTTCAGGAAATTCTCAATAATAGTTTTTCTGTGGTTTAGCTGTAATTAATGTGGTCCTGAGAGGAGGTGAGCACAGCGTTTACCTACTCCACCATCTTGACTGGAAATCTGTTCTAGAATTTTTATGCCTTCATTTCTTGTGTTTCAATATCTGAGCCTCTGATATTTATTCTGATGTAAGGTATGAGGTTTCATTCCAACTGTTTTCTTAGATGGCTGCCAGTTGTGTGATTTAAATTCTACCTTTATCATATAATACATTCTCCTATCTATGAGCTGTAATCTTGTGCACTGATTTGGTTATTCATGTGACAATAACAACCTGTTTTAATTACTGCAACTTAGGTTTTAAGAACTAGTAGGACTAGTGCCTATCCTCAACTATTCTTTTCCAATTTTTAACACTACTTCTGCTTGCATTTTTCATAGAATCTATATTACCTTTATAGATCTTTACAATGTTTATTATTTTTTGCAAGAACATGGTAAGGTTTTCCATTTGCTCAAGTTATTTTTTTAATTTCTACATAGCATTTAAACAGATTCTTCATATACAAAAGATATCAGAAGCTCCCGTACACATATACCGGCCTTCAGTACCTGTGCCATGAACACTGCTTCCCTTCTGGTACTTTCCACTACTTAAGCACTTGATCCAAACCCTCTTACCAACTCAAAGATGTGGCTTCAGCAATTCTCTCCCCACATCTGCATCATTAGTTGGATCTCTAATGGATCGCTCACATTGGCATACAGTTATTTCTACCATCTTAAAAACAAAACAAGCTTCTTTTAACCCTGTTTTGCCCTATAATCTATCACCCCATTTTTTGGGACTCCTTTACAGTAAAATACCTCAAACGCATCACTTGTATTCACTGTCTCCAATTCTTCTTACATTCCCATATGAACCCACACTGGTTTCCACCTCTGCCACATCATCAAAACCCTTACTGTTAAGATCACCAGTGACCTCCATAATACTAAATCCACTGGTTAATTTTATGTTCTCACCTTTCTTGATCTTTCAGCAGCATCTGACACAGTTAACCACTCCTTGTTCAAATACTTTCTTACCTGGCCTCTAAGACAATCTCTAGGCTTTCTTTTCCTTCATGGTGGCTCTGTCTGTCTCTTTTGCTGGTTCCTCCTCTAAATGTGAGTGTTCCTTGGACTTTTTCTCTTCTTTTCTTCTAATCTCTTGACATCTATTCTCATAATGGCTTTAAATATTACCTACAAACGTGGATCCCCAAATTGCTTTCTATAGTCCAGATCATTCCCCAAACTTTAAGCTTTATATGTAGCTGCCTATATGACAACAGTATTTGGATTTCTAATAGGCATCTCAGACTTTGTGTTCAAAACATGAACTCTTGATATCCCAACCCTTTCTATTCAACTCAGTTGATTGAGAGCTCCATTCTTCTAATCTCTCTCTCAGATCAAACATTTGGAAAAGCATCCAAATTCTAAACATTTAAAAACCCACCACATATTAAGGAAAATTGAGAATAATCAATATCTAGAGCAGCGGTTTTCAACCTGTGGGTCACGACCCCTTTGGGAGTTGAATGACCCTTTCACAGAGGTCACCTAAGACCACC
>NW_017732517.1:75751-82466 GCF_001890085.2 Hipposideros armiger | reverse complement strand
ATAGTACAACCACTTGTACAGTTTATCAGTCTCTACTAAAGTTGAAATAAAACCCAGCAATTTCACTTTTAGGTACAGGCCAAAAAAAAAGAGAGATGGAGAGAAAACACTGCTAAATAAACTATGACTTGAGACAACAAAACTTTTAAACATGTTTTGTACCTTTACCGAGACTATTTCGGAACCATCAGCAAAGTATCATGCAAAGTATCTGAAGAGTGGTTTGAATGACTACAAATGTTTCTACTATTTTCTTGCCTATTAATATTGCTTCATTTACTATTCAAAGACTTAGTGAGCTATGAGGCCTCAGAGATCATGTCTATGCCATGATTTTACAGGTGGGAATAATGAAGCCCAAAGAGACTGACCTGCCTTAAAAGGCAGCAAGAGGCACAGAGGCCTGTTCTAGCTCACACAGCTCCCAAACCAGTAGTTTGTAGTTTCCCAGTTTCTTAAGGCGTACGGAGCAGTGATAATCACAGTATAAAATGTTACTTCAGAAGAGATTTGATCAGAGATTTAGCTTGGAGAAAACTGTCCCAGGTATTAATTTACATTTATTTTCTGAAGGTGAAAAATCTGTTCACTTTGTAAGTCTGCTCCAAAACATACTAATATTTATTAAAATGTTGCTTCTTAATATCTTATGAGCAAAACTTTTAATAGATGAATGACACAATAATTTTGCAAAGGTTCATGGATAAAAAAATCACAAACAAGGGTTTGAGTAGCCACTTGAAAGACCAAAAGCTACTAAAGGAACAGTGAATAAAATCAACTTTGGGGAATAAAAGAAAACCATTTGAGAAAGTTAAATTAGCCCTTGATTTGCTAATGAATTCTTTTTCAGAAAGGGAGCCATACTCTAGTGCTCAGGAGATCAAACAAAGGTGCACACTTAACTCATCTCTTTAAGGGAAATGATTGAAAAATCAGAGACATTTTTAGAAAGGAAGCACTGGGTGTACTCCTAGAGTCAAAACATAAGTAACAATATATTTATACTATGTTATAGTTTATATTATTATTTCATCACATGGATTCATTTGATCCTAATAATAAATCTGTGAGTTCTCAGAGCAAGTGATGGTCTTCTCTCCGTATAAAACGAGAAACTGATGCTCAGATACCATGTTAAATCACTCTGCCTAGAGTGATACCATTCATAACAGATCGAATACTTGAACCCAGAAATACTGGTTTTACCCCGTGTGTATCTCTAGCTATTACCTCAACCCTGGGTATATACTGGAACTCAAAATATGAATCTAATTGCCAGCATCTCTGGAAAATTTACTACTTTAGAAGTGATGAAGAATATGGTGCTTTAACTTTATAAACTATAAAACTGTTAACTCCAGAACCATTTTCTATATATCTTACCTTCACATCAAAGGAAGGCTTGAAGAGTTTGTCCTTGGACAGAAATTTTGATGGTGTATCCAGGTGTAATGAGGGCTCCTTCTGGACCAGCTGTCCTCCTGCTGGGGGGACTGAGACCTGCCCAGTGTGCTGGGCAATCACCGCGTGGAAAGCTTTACTCTGAAAGCAGTTCATATCTAAAGGTGTAACAGCTGTTTTCCTGTGAGTTTCCAGGCGGGAGGCAGGACGACTTGGGGTATCTGATTTCGGATTCACCCCATTTGTGATTTTAGTTTCCAAACTCTCCTCTAGAGATTTAAAAAGAAACAAATGTGAACCACTAATGTCTTTTGTCTCTAAAGAGGCACATAAGTGAGGTTTTTATCTTAATAGTTTTCATGTGAATTCTCAAGTACACTTTAAAGTATACCTACTTTCCAAGAAACAAACCAAATGATGTATTAAGAGGGGCTACTGTGTCCTCCCACCCCAGCCTCCTACCTTTTTTCAACATTTAACAAAAACAGTTATTAGAATGCTGCTCCACGCCAGGCCCAATGCTAGACAATGGAAATACATAATGCCCAAGACATGCATATTCCTTGCCTTTTCAGAGCTTATAGCTGAGTAGAGAGACATGGAAGTCGACTTATAAAGTTCAGAATTGTAATAGACTTATAAAACAGAATTTAGAATTAAAGCAGGCTTATAAAAGTTTAGAATTATAACCCGGGGATAAGGGCTATAAAAGGGATAATACAGGGTGTGATGGCGAGACCAAGGCCATACTTGGTGAGTCAAGCAAGGTTTTCCAGGGAAAGGGACATCCAAGCTGAGAACTGAAAGATAAGGCAGAACAGGCAAGCATGAGGGGGCTACAGAGAACATGCAAAAGTCCAAAGATGAGCGGAACAGAGAACACTAACTGCATGGTGTATCAGTGGGAGCCACAGAAGGAACAGTAAGAGCGATCTAAGCTCACATCTTTAGTTTCCAACGGAGACCCTGGGATGCTCCTATATGGTTTTGTATCCTCTAGCTTTTAGGTAGTGTCTACAGTTGATAGTACAGATACAAATGAACCATCAGTGCTATGAACACATTCATTTTACCACCCAATAATGAATGCCCAATGGTGGCTCACTGTATCCAACGTGAAAAGTAGAAATCAATGACCTTTCCTAAAAACAAGCTTTGATAGCCCAGAAACCATCAAATTGTAAAAACGTATGTGTGTGTGTGTGTATATATGTATATATATAAATAATAAAAGTATTAACCTTCTTTAGGTGAATTTTCAATCAGAAAATGGCTTTCATTTGCTCTCTTTCCCATTCTAGCAGTCTCCATCAGCCAAGCTATAGTGACTGCCGGTAAATTCCACTTCTTGGCAGCTTCATATTTAGAACCACCTGGTTCTTTCAATACAAGATGTGTACTGGCAAACATGCCTTTCTTTGCATTGGATTTGCGAACAAAGAATTCTTGAACGCTGAAAGTAATATTTAAAGAAAAGTAAATGGTCATAAACACAATTGGTCGGCAAACAAATAGTTTCTAATACAACAGTGCTGTCAGAGAGTTCTAAGAAAATACTCACTGACTAAAAGTTGGTTCTATGTCTTAAAATAAACTAATCTCCTTACAAATGCTTACTCTAGGATAAAAATGTATTGTCATAATTACACTTTTTATAAAAACATAGGCAAATTAATTAAACTAGACTTTCAAGAAATAACCAGAAAAATTTCCTCCTTAGTCATCATCCACCCACCTTGCCCTTTCCTCCCAAAAGGAGGCATGAACCACGAGGGGAGTAAAGAAGGTGTATGAATAATACATTATATCTTTTCAGCCCACTACAACTGCTCAAAGCATTTTCATATATAATCTCATTTGATCCTCTCAATATCTGTGAAATATCAATGTGTTACAAAATATTATAAAGATTCAACCTGGGAAAAGATATAAAAAGAGAAATAAATGTCTTGCTCAAGATCACAGAATATTAAACACAATGTAGGGGCACAAACAGAAGCCCACCACTTGATGTATAAACCACAATTCAGTTATTTTTATGACTTCTATTTAATATTCAAATTCCCCACTTTTAAGATTTCTTTAATATTCTACGTTTCTCCCAGTATTTTCATGTTTTTTTCCACATTTAACCCACTGATCCATTTGTTTCTTATTTTGGTATGAGATGTTACATCAACTTTATAGAATCCTATTTACTGAATAAACTGTCTTTTCTTCAATAACTGGAAATAACATTTATCATATACTAACTTCCCGTTGGTACTTGGGTCTACTTCTAGATTTTCTGTTCATTCATTGAACTTCCTGCTACTTTTAACCATATGATTATTTAGTGAGGTTTTACAAAATAAATTTAAATAACTGTATTTCAGAATTTTCATCATTTTCCTGCCTGTTAATCTTTTCTCATGAATTTAGGAATCAATTTGATTACTGCCCTCCCTAAAAAAAAAACTGTTATTTTTATTGGGATCATGTTAAATTTATACATTAACACAGGGGATAACAAACATCTTTATAATATTTCATCTTTTTCCAAGCCCATGTACATCTTTCCTACTGTTCAAGGCTTATTTTGTTCCCCTCAACAGCATTTTATAAGTGTCTGTAGCTCTTTCCCAAGTTTCATGGTACACTTACTGCTGGGTATTTTATGCCACTGCACACCTAGTAAGAGGCCTTTGTTTTCACTAGCTCTTCTAACTGGTTATATATATATGAAGGTCACTGATTTCGGCATATTAGTTTCTACATAGCCACTTTATTAAATTTTTCTGAGTACTGCTTTAGTTGTACCCCATGGAGTCTGTTGTCATGTTACTGTTATTTTCTGCAATTTCACCTTTTCAAAAATCTTTTTATTGTTTAGTATAATTCAAATACAGAACACAGCAAAAAAGGAAACTTACAATTTAATGAATTATAATAAGGTGAAAACCCTTACATCCATCACCCATGTCATGAGACAAAATCTTGCCAGCCAAAATCTAGGTGCATCTCTTGTTTAAACGACTTTTAAGTGTTGCTTCATAATCTAATCTAACTTTTAATATAAAAGTTTAATTCACTTACATTTACTGATGTAACAGTTTTCCACATCCTTTTAAAACAGCCACCACCTAATAACGTTCACTTAGAGTAAATTTGGATTTTGGAAGTAACTTTTAAATTCATTTTCTTTCTCCTAAAGTATTCATTATTCCTGTTTAACATTTGCATTTCTGGCTGAAAACCAGAGGAATAATAAAATGCATATTGAAAAAAGAAAAAATCAGCCATATGGCGCCCTGAAGGAAATAATGCTTAGGCAAGCAATATTCAATAATGGCTATGTATCAGCTTTAAATATTCCCTTTCCTGATAGGTAAGCATTAATGCCTACAATGTTTACATTTGCCAGACATCCATCTAATTGCACGTTCCCCTTTCCCACTTTGAGCCATCACATAGATATGGTACACATTACCCATAAATATTATAAAGACACCCAGCCAAATTCTAACTTAAATGCTCTCCAATAAGTCAAAACAAATAAAAGTCCACCAAGATGGCAGGTGTGCTAAAAATACTACATACCTTGCTCCAAGATGTTTTGCTAAGAATGTCAATGAATCTTTTTCTGCTCCCACACACTGGCTGAATGAAATAACACAATCCACTAAAGGAGTCATTCCTGCCATTACTGGGACTGGTGTGAAGAGAGGATTTGACTTCGGATCAATCAAAGTCTGATAGTCTATACAAGTTACCTTTTAAAAACAAGAGAAACCATAATAACATCAACCTGAAATAAGCAACCAGTGGTTAACACTGGTTCAGTTACAGTAGCAGTAATTTTAGTTTAGATGAAAAATTTTACTCTAATATAAACTTGTGTATGCTCATTCTCAATACATTTCAAATTATAAGGAAATATATACACCAATTCATTATGTTAAATATTAAATTCTAAAACATTAAGGATATTAAAATCAGTCAGACTGTCACTGATACTACTGAATATTATTTGACATTTAATTTCTTCCAATGTATTAGTTTATAATTTTTTCCTCTGAATTTTTGGAAAGTTAAAAACAATCAATGGTGAAACAACCAATGATAAGCCAACAAGATGGAATAATAACAAAAGTGTGTGTCATGCTTTGGCTGGGAGACAACAGGGAAGACTGAAATAGTAGGAAAAGACTTGTAGTTCCTTCCTAAGAAGGAATGTCGCTGCTTTGGCCCCTGGGAAACAATAACCTCAGGCAGGATTAGGACCAAGAAGCTTGAACGTTTTCCTACTTTAGAATTTCCTTTGCTAAAATCAAAATCCAGACACTGCCCACACCCGAACACCAATTTACCTAAATTGAACTGTGTCAGAGATCAACATTAACACTCCCAGCATCCAGATATCCTTCAATACTGAATTCCAACTGCTACAGTATTTTCTTACCAGCCACGTATTTGTAACAACTTCTCCCACAGTCGCTTCTACTTCACACCCCAGCAGAGGAACCACAGCATAATCAGCAACAATTCTGCTTTGAAGGGACACGATTTTTCCAGCACTTTCTCTTATGATACTGGCAATGTTAGATTCATTTTCATCACTAAAACCCAAAACAAGGAAACTCTTTTGGCTAAATAAACCTTCTTCAGTAATTGTGGAAGCATCAGGGAGGCAATGACTGGCAGAAGACTGGTTTTCTTCTTGCAGAGAAATATGAGTAGAATCATTAAAGGGCTCAACACGAGTAGTATCATTAGAGGTCCCAACTTCAGACTTCGCAGCTTCAACTGAAAAGAAAAGGAAATGTTTTCTAACACATACTTTAGCTTCTAGTTAAAGTTTATTTCTGAGCAAGGATGTTAAGGTAACATAGAGCCTGAGAATTGTAGCCACACCTACAAAACTAAGATTTTAATAAACATACAATGAATAAAGGATACGAACCCACCCCATCTTCTGAGTGTTATCAGTATTGCCATCTTTATTAGGAAGCACAAAGGCATCATGTTACTGTTTTAAGTATTCCCATTGGACTAGAAACTCCAACTAGCTGAAACTTATGAAGCTCCAATAACTCCACATGCCTCTTATTTCCAACTGATTTAGATAATTCACAATTACAAAAATATCATTAAGGAAAAAACAGAAGTAAAGCCCTTTCCATGGAAATAACTGTGTGGATACAGTAAGAGAATAATGGCTGCTTCTCTTTCAAAAATTCCTAAAAATGTTTCATACTGAAGTTGGAGCTATTGTACTTAGCTTCTATATAGATTTCTTAAGAAAGCCGATTAGGGGGCCGGCCGAGTGGTG
>NW_017732517.1:69511-71211 GCF_001890085.2 Hipposideros armiger | reverse complement strand
TTTTTCATCTATTTTACATGTCTTCAAAAAATTTCTTAAGCATCACAAATCTATTCCTAACTGCATTTATATCCCAAACTAAATAATCTCCATTACTAGAATATATTTTAACAAAATTAGAAATCATACACTTCCTATAAGTAAAGAATAATTAAGTCATATCCAAAATTAGTATAGTCTAGAGTAAAAGTTTATACAAGACACTTTCTGTTTGGCCAGTTAAGTTGATAAGTTTTCAAAGTATAGAAGGGTAAGATACTTTGCCCAATTTCCTTTCTTAACAATAAAATGGGGTTAAATCTTTGCTACTGTTTGAGAAGTAATGCATAGCCTATTCATTCTACATGTAGGAATCTATTAAGTATTCAGCTCTAGATCTATAGCATATGACGTTTCCATCAAGGCACTTATAAGACATTCATACACTAAAAAATTAAATAGCCCAAGAGATGTTAGGCAAAGCAGTGGGTCTAATGGTTAGAAATACAGGCTTTGGAGTAGGTGGCTGGCTACTTAAGGTCTGTGACTCTGAACAAAACTCTTGATCTTCTTAAGTCTCAGCCTCAAGATAATATCCATTTTAGAGTTATCCATGGGAATTAAATGAGATTATATACAACATATTAATATATATGAAATGATTAGCACAGCATCTAGCATATTATGAATAGATAGCTATAAATAAAAATCCATTAAGTGGTTCAAAAACTAAGTGATCTCAAAACACAGTGGACAGAAAGGAAAGTTTAATGTTGTTAGGAGGGTTCAGAAGAGTTGAAAACTGATATGAACGTTGATGGATGACAGATGAAGGTACATCCCAGGCAGAGGGACCCTGACAGCTAACGGAGGGACAAGGCCTAGTAAGTGCATCAGCTTAGCTCATGTGGAAGGTTTATGTAGATAAGGAGCAAGCCCAACTCTGAAGGGTCTTTAAAGTCAGACTAGAAGTACTGATGTTTACTGTCACTATTGCAATTATTAAATAATAAAGACATACCCGACAACCATCTAATAAATCTTCAGGTGCTTGAAATGCACTGACATCCAGATTTTCTAGATTTTCAAGTGTAGGTTCCACTTTGCTATTAAGAACTGAATTACATATTGATTCATTTATGCAACTTGCAGTGATGTTGGAAATATGGCTGACATCTGAAAGAGTACGACCTATATATTAAACAAAGGTGTATAAATTTGTGAAGATAAAATAACTGATTACATATTTTCCTATAGATTAATTTTTCTTATACACACAGGGCTATGAACAATTTTCAAAGTAAGATTCAAGTGTTTTTACTGAAATTTTGGTGACAAAGTATGAAAAGAAAAAAAGGAAACTAAGGTTCATATCTTATTTAAATGAAAATATATTTAATTTATTTTCTTAATAGTGGCTTGCTTCCAATAAAAGTTGCTGGCTTTAATGTCCAGGAAGCTTACAGTTGAAAAAATATTTATAAACATTTGTTAAATTGCCAACATGGCACCTACAAAATAGAAACAGTTTTAAATTTTATATGAATACAGATGATCTCCAACACTTGCAGCAAACTAATGAAGAAAATGTACTAATAATATTTGCATATCAGTCAAGTTTTTAAAAAGTTAAGTTTTTATTTTAAGCCTTTATCTGTTAGTATTCTTAATTTCTTTAATCATCTTCTGCATTTCATTAGAGTATGTATGCGTTATAAAAA
>NW_017732517.1:58529-68620 GCF_001890085.2 Hipposideros armiger | reverse complement strand
ATGGAGATAACTCACAGAATTAACATGGTTTTAATAAGACTGTATAAAACAAATGTGAAAATTATAAATGTTCACAATATAAAAAATACCAGCTTTGAATAGACTACTCCTGTGTCAACTGGATTCTACTTGAAGTCCACAATAGATAGGCAAATAGACAGATAAATTATATTAAAATATATGTCCTTTTATTGCCTTAAAAATATTTTAACACAATGTATTTTGAAACAGCATCATAGACAAATTGAGTCAACATGTAATAAACAATAACATGACAAGTTTTGTTTTTTTTTACATTCTTGAGAGCCAAGAGATGAACTGCCCTCAGGTTCAGAAAATCAATAGCAGTTATCAACTCTACTCACAAACATATTATCATAATTGGCCATACCCAAAATTCTGACTTAAGGACAATGACCAATTAACTTTAACAGTATTTTTTTCTAATTTTATTTCTTATCTAGGTAGCTGAATACACACCATAGATATAAGAGATAATATAAACACTAACAAAATTCTTTTCTCAATTTGTATGTATTTCAAGGGTACTGGTAAAAAAATACTCTCCAGAATAGATATGAAGGTTATAGAACACCAAAGTTAATAGCAGTTTTAAGGAATTCTTCTAATTGGTAATAAATTTTTCTTCTTCTAACTGCCTCATGTTCTGCAAGGTTTATCTTCAAGTTAAAACTTGTAGTTCATTCAGTGAAGCTGATCCATTAAATTAAAAACTATGCCAAGCCTTTAAAATGTGTCATTAGAAAGAAATGTAATTTAGCTACATCTATTAGTTTTCTTGTTATTCATTCATATTTCATCTCTTAAGCATTTGGTAACTGTGTAGGGGACTATTTTTTTTTTTCAAAATCAATAGATCTGATAAATTTAGATAAAACACTGGAAATTTGTTTTTTCAATATATTTATTCAATTACCTGGACAAACAACTAGCCATGCAATTTTTCTACAGATTGTGAACCAAACTATCTTTGTAAGATGCTAGGATAAAGAGTATCATACTAGATTTATGATGCGGCAGAAGCAAAAGCTATAAGATCTTAAAATGTGAAACACTAGAGAAATTTTTGCATTTGTCCATTTGGAAAATACAGTCTTACCTTTTGGTTCTTGCACAATGAGATGCGTACATTCATTCATTTTCAGTTGTCCCATGTATTGACCTCCATGCTTAACTGTGAGTTGCTGAACTGACTTCCTGTCTGAGCCACACAAGCCAGTCACACAGATTATGCAACCAAGAAAAATAGGACACTTGAAATCTTTCATGTCTATATCAGTATATCTAGCTATTTTTCTGGGGAAAACAAATGATAAAAAGGAAAAAAAAACATATTAAATATACCAGCTAGTTTAAAAATATCACTAATGCTTCTCTCATTTTTTAGAATTTTAATTGTTTTTAAGAAAAGGGGAACTGATAGACACACAGATCAGCTCAGCACCATGTCTCTAGTAAAAAGTAATGTTTCAGATAGTCTCTCAAAACTGTTTTAAGGGAAAATATTTCATTTATTTTAAGTCCATGCTGGTCAAAGTAGTATATTTTCCAAAATTTTAAGTCTGAATCTCCACTTAAAAACTCAAAGGTTCTTTGGTTGCCTACTAGAAAAATGGACTTTTTATTCTTCCATTATACTATATAAATAAGCAGTGATTTGGGGCAGAATACCAACAATAAAATCATGTATTCATGCTACACAGGTGTGCTAATGAAAGGGGCTGGGAGTGAGGGTGCCAATATAGAGACATGTTCAGGATGTGCTGGATGGTGTCGAAAGACTGGGAAAATGCCCGTTTAATTCCAACAGTGGTACTTGGGATTTAGGGTTGTTAATCAAATTTTAGGGGGAAACTCACTTCTGTGCCTTGAAATAGGCTCCAAGCTCCATGAGGGAAGAGATGCTGTGCCATTTTGCTCACTATATATATATACCTACTGCCTAGCTTAGGCCAGATACATAAAATGGGCTCAATTAACATTTATTGAATGATCACATCCTAGTTAATGGTTTACACGTTTTTATTCAGTCTTATATATACTCACTTTGGGAGGGACTACAACTGCCAAAATGGCTAATTTATTCTCCATCTTAACATATGGGCACAGTACTGAAGGATAAAGCAAGTTAAGAATTACAGCTGCCACACTGATTTTTCTCAACTATTTTACGTTTACTGCTGAAAACAATTTTATTATCGAAGCATTTCTTACCTTGTAGCTAACACTAAGCTCATAGCCCATTCCACCTATCAACTTCTATCCTGATAACAGCTTCCAGATTCTGCTCTTTTGTTTTTATTGGAATAAAGAGCACTGATCCTATTTTTGTCCCTGAATAACAAATCCAGAGAAGATACCATAAAACCTTCCCCATGAAAACCCACAATGAGCCAAAATTACTGAATGTATCATTTTTCAAATCTAGGCAGTATCTAAATGTCTTTCTTACCTCTCTTGTGACTTCTCCCAAAGTGTTTTTATCCAAGAAGGAAGCAAAATAGGTTTCTTTAGGTTTGCAGCAACTAAATACTTTTTGCTACCAACTTCTCCAGCAATGAGGTGAGTTACTGATATATTAAGGTCTCTGTATACACGTCCACCCATCATTTGTACATACTTATGAACTTCTTCCTATAGCTCCCAAAGAAAATACATTATTAACAATAAAGCAAACAATCTTTCTTCTATTTTTATACAATATACCATAAATATCTTTTGTAGTTGTTAGCTTGAATGCACAAAGGTTTCTCACCACGATAAAGTTAAGTAATTAACCAAATTACTTTTTGCAAGTAAGATAAATATGAATTATAAATTTTAAAATAATTACCTTTACACATTATTTTCCTATGTCACTCTTTCAATGTCATGAAGTTATTAAACTGTTGCTTCTATATTTTAATAGTATACGAGTATTTTAAAATATGTAAATTATATGTATAACACACAAAATATATATTCTATATCTGTGTTAGAAAGGATTCTAACACAGATCTAAAGGATTTTAAAATATTAACCATCTATGGTGGAAAAACCTAAGTGATTCAAAAACAAACTCATTGATTATATAGAGAAAAAGTGAGTTTCCTTTTAAATCAAAACAAAAACTTCAATTAGCCAGTTTTCAATAAAACAGATTCCACTATATACAACTTATCAAAAAAATAAAAAAGACACACATTTGGTTTTTTTTTTTCCCTATGTGGGATGGTTGATCTTAAGCCTGCAGAGAGCAAGCAGGCCCCAGACTTCTCCAAGTCCATATTTCTCTGCCTCCAATTCTTACGTGTCCAAAGACAGGGAACCACAGACACGCCTTTGTAGGAGGGTAGACACACACTTTTATATACTGACTTTGTCATGAACACCAAGTGCAAAGTCTTTCAAAGTGTATTGTACACAGTGAAAAATTAAGATAAGAAATACAGATATGATCATGATATTCCTCAACACTTCAACACCTACCCTTTTGTCTTTTTCCAGGCTTGTACAAGATACAGTTACATCAGACATAACCATATTATAAACTGGATGTTCAGCTCTTGGGACACATCGCTGGTGTTGCATACAAAATATAACTACTTGAGGACCAACAATTCTGCAGCCAAGCTATAAAAAACAGAAAAAGTTTAGTAAGTAGTAATAGACCTCCAGTCTTATAAAATTATAATACATTTTGCAATATTTACCAATTCTTTATAGAAGTTGATGACCACTGTAGAAAAATCACCAAATTGTTATAAGAAACAAAAAAAGACACACTACATATTAAACACACAAACAAATCAAACAATGCAGGCTATCAAAATAAGCTCTAAGAGCCACACTCACTCAAAACTGCCATTGATAACTGAGTTAAGAAAGGTGACAGCCTGGCTCAACACCAGCACATTCAAGCCAGACTAAAAAGCCTACAGTTGTCAAAGTCACCATGGCATGACTGACTTTAGTATCTACAAGGTAAATGATTATTGCTATCTTCTTGGTCAGCCATTAAGAAAACTGAGTTTTGATGCTATTGATTCTATCTGATGAGCAGTGATTATTTCCAAAAAGGGGGTAAGACCAACAATACTTTTGGAAAAAGTGGGCACACCGTCCATAAATTGTACAGATACTTCATCCACCTAATCTTCTGTTTTCTTCTTCAAACAAGAATAAATTCTTTGTAATCTGGATGGAATTACAGCCAGTTTACTTTCATTTCGATGCTTCTCTTGTCCAAACACCAAAAAAAAGTAATGAGTCAGTAGACTCTAGAATCAACAAAAAAGAAATAGAAAGGCTCACTGATAATATAAGCAATACTCATCACCAAATGCTTCCTTTCAGCATATAATTTTTCAGACCCTACAAAAGGCACAGGCATTAAAATTCTGTGTCCAAGAGCACGTAGGAAAGACAATAAGTAATGAAGCACATTGTTGAGGTCTTTTCCTACTCTTCATTATTTCTCCCTGAAATGTCCTGCAATCTCACTTAGTTTAAGTACAGAACTCCATCACTAAAATGCTTCATTACTACGGGGTTCACTTACACTAAGTTAAATCCCCCGAACTATAAAAATTACATAAAACAAAAGCCTATTATAACATAATTAGCCTTTTAAAATATTCTAGTCTCCCAAAACCAAAGGATTCCTCTGTATTCATAATTTGCATACTTCATGATCAGTAAAGAACTTATGTCCACCAAAGCAACAACAAACCAAAAAACAGACTACTGAAGGAACATACTAGAAGTTAGCAAACCTTTTTGAGGTGATCAAAGACAGCACCACTAAAAGGGTCACAGATATAAAGTGATCTATCATTCTCCTTTATCTTCAATGCTTCTTCTTCTGTAATAATCTGAAGATAGTCTTCTGATTGGAACTCTTTTATTGACTGAAAGAAAAAAAATGAAACAAGATTGCACCTAAAATTAGTCACCTGTATTTAAGTCCTATGAACTCTGTCTTCAAAATCTATCTCAAATCCAGCCTTTTTCCTATTGGAAGTTACCATCACTTCTCACTTAAACCTCTGCAGAAGCCTCTAAAGTGGTTCCTTCTGTCTCCTCTGCCCTAAATCTATTCTCCACACCTAGCAATCTTTTTAACAAAATAAATCAGGTCATGCCACTCTCTGCTCAATACCTCCAATGGCTTCCCAGCACACTCAGAAGAAAATCCACATTTCTTATGATGGCCTACAAGACCAGAGAGTCTGGCCCCCATTTCCCCACCCGTACCTTCTACTTCTCACCCCTCTTGCTTCCTTATATCTAGCTACTGCTTTCTTGTTAGGACTGGAATAAGCTAAGCATGACCTCATTTAGAGCCTTTGCTCTTGTCCCCACTGCCTGGAATACTCTTCTCCCAGGTCTTCACCTGACTTGATCCCTCATTTCAATCAGACCTGTTCAAATGTCACCTCCTCAGAAAGACCTTTTCTGATCATGCTTTCTAAAATGCCCTTTCCCTATCCCTCCAGTTTATGCAATGAAGAAAAATAATATGGGTATTATGTACATATAATTTTGTCTCTCTCCCTTATAAGAAAGTTTCTTGATCTTGTTTACCACTATATGTTGGCACCCAGTAAGCACTCAAATATTTTCTGCACAAAATCTTAAGTCCTTATGCTAAATACTTAGAATGATCCTTTTAAAATGATTAAGTCAGATCATATTACTCTTCTGATTAAAACCCCACAGTGGCTCTCCACCTCACTGAAAGAAAAAGCCAAAGTCCTTACAATTGCCCACAAGGCCCTACATGACCTCTTCACTCTTATTCTCTGAAGCATCCCTTAATCTTCCTCCATCCCTTGCTCACTACATTACAGCCACACTAATGTTGGACAGACACTCCAAGCACTTTCCCAGGGGCCTCTGTCCTTTTGCTGAAATCTTCTTCCTCGGATATCCATAGCGCTATCTCATCTCCTTCAAGTATACTCGAATATTCATAAAACTTACCCCGATCACACACTATTTTAAAATTATGATTTTTCCTTCTCCCTCCTCCCCAACAAACATCCTCCAAATCCCTTAACCTGTTTTGTTCTTATCTCTTCCTATCGCACTTAGCACACTGTAACATATGATACAGTTTATTCATTTATCATTCTGATTAATGTCTATTTTTTCCTGCTAGAATAGAATGTAAACTCTGAGAAAGTAGGAATCTTTGCCGGCTCTGATCATTGAGGTATCCCAAGTACTACAACAGTGCTTATCAAATCATGGACACTCGATAATTATTTGCTGAATGAGTGAACTTTAAAGAAAAAGCTGCTACAATAGAGCTTCTTAGACTTTGATGTACACAGGGATCACACTGAGGATCTTGTTGAAATGCAGGTTCTAATTGGTAAGCATGAGTTGGGGCCCAAGGTTCTGCATTTATAACAAACTCTTAAGCCATGCTGATGCTGCTGGGGTCTGTGAGCAGCAGGTCTCCACGTTACCCCTACATCCGCCCATATTACACTGTACGTATGAAACACACTTTTTAACAAATAACCAAAAACAATGAAGTGGGACCAGTACATGACCGACTCAAAAATTTTCCAACACACAAAGGTGTACTCTGGTTACTAGACAAAAGAAAGCAACTTAACTTCCAAAAACAGCAGGTCTGTCACTTTCAATAGGAATGTCATAGATTTGATGTACTTATATAATCATATATCTATATTAATGTAGACTACACTGAAACTACATATTATGAAAATAATTATTACTAAGACATAAAAACCTAATAAGTCAAAATCACTAAAATCAAGAAAAAGAATTCAGAGGACCAAACAGGATGTTTTCAATTGTTCTTACCTCAAGAGCTTTAAGAAAACATTCGGAATTATCTGAAGACTTCAAAAACTTCACAAAAAACGGTTCTTTGTCATTTTTGGACATTTTTGAACTGTCAAAATAAAGGAACCATTAACAGAAACAAAAGCACATTATGTATGCAGTTAAATGCTTCAAGCACCTGTTTTTCTGTGCAGACAGGAATGCCTAAGGATAGCCGTTTTGGCCTTGTCCACGTATTCAGCCATCTCCTTTGTAAGAAACGCTGCAATGTGGGCAAACTCAAGGAAAAATATGACAACACCAATCGTTGCAAATCAGAGAACGAAATCAACGTCCCTAAATTGAATACATGTGAGGACCCTCGCTATGGGGGGGGGGGGCTCTAAGTCCCCTAAGCCACTGAACCTTCAATTGCACTTAGCTTAAGGTTACACAGAATGAATCTGTCCCTGCGGGTACCCATAGCCCTGGAGGTCTGTTCACCCCTCACTAAATAAACTTTAAATATAAACATATACGGCAGGTAGCAATGTCATGCCCCCTAACAAGACGGGACGCTCTTGCTCCCCAGCTCTAGGGAAAGGCCCGGCCCCCGGCCCAGTCGCAGCCGCGTCCTCCCTGGCGTTCGAGTTCCACCGGCCGGTTACAAGGGCAGGGAGCGAGGGTCCCGAGGGCCAGAGGAGGCGTCGCGACCCCCCAGCGGGGGTGGGAAAGGGGCAGGGTCCTCTTTCCGCGCCTCACTCACCTCGATGGAGCCCGGGGGTCTCGGGGCGGCGAGTGGCTGCGGTCGGGCGCCAGCCCGGCGCACACCCGCCGCACCCGGCGGAGCCCCCGGCCCGAAACAAACGCAGAACCCGGAAATAGCAAGGCCCGGAACCGACTTTCGCGCCAACCGCGCGGACACGCAAGCCTCTTCTGGCGGAAGTGACATCGTGCGCAGCCGCGGGAGGAGGGTGGAGCTGTCAAAAGCGGTGGTGAGTGGCAGAGAGGCGCCTTGCTCAGGGGGCCGTGGGGTTGCGGGTGGGCTTCGGCCGGTAACCTGGGCTTGGGGCTCCGAAGGGCGGGCCCAGGCTCCGCGGGGAGCTGGCCCAGCGCCCACAGCGCAGGGGTTGGGGCCGCAGGCCAGGAGCACCTCCGAGGAGGTCCTAACATTTGGAAAAAGAAAGTCGGGGAAAAGAGAGTTCTCTCAAGAAATAGTTGATACCTGCTGTAGGCCAGGCAGTGTGAGAGACACCGTTTATTATCATCCAAAACAACTCTGTGAGGCAAATAGTATCTCTGTTTTAGGGATGTGAAAGCTGAGGCTTACAGACATTAAATGATGTGTCCAAGGCCACACACAGCAAGTGATGGAATGAAGATGTTAGCCAAGCCTTTTCGACTTGTGGACGAAAATGGGGCTCTGCGGAAGGTAACCTCCCAGGGTGATCTGATCAGGAGTTCCTAACTGGGCAGGTCATGATGGGTAGTCAAGCCCCAGGCATATAACTTTAGTAAAAGGTTTATCTTTGCCTTAAGGAAGCCCTGTCCGTTGTTTTTGTGCACCTAAGTTAACACACCTTTGAAATGCCCCCTTTCAGACCCCTCCTTCTAAAGTGTGAATCTTAATTATCCTGTAATGCAGCGGTTCTCAGCCTGTGGGTCGCGACCCCTTTGGGGGTCGAACGACCCTTTTCGAACGACCCTTTCACAGGGGTCGCCTAAGACCATCGGAAAACAAAAAGATACTTACATTACCATTCATAACAGTAGCAAAATTACAGTTATAGAGTAGCAACGAAAATAATTCTATGGTTGGGGGTCACCACATCATGAGGGACTGTATTAAGGGGTTGCGGCGTTAGGAAGGTTGAGAACCGCTGCTAATGGGATCCTGAATTGCCTTGCTTTCTCCCACCTTCATTTAAATCTTCCTTACTTCTCTCCTTCATCTCAAATGCATAAAAGAAATTGCAAATGTATTCTTGAAGACTTATCTCAGTCTGTTGAGATCTTGCTTCCAGGTGTATCTGTTTGGCTCAAGACAAGTTTTTATAAAAATTCTCTACAGGTTTGGACATTTTTAACACCCACAGACTCCACGGACTGGGTTCTTTACCCTCTAATATAGCAAGAGTATAGTCCTTGCCTACCATAGTCAAGAATGCTGTGAAGGGAAGAAAAATGTCAGGATGACTCAAAGTACACGCCTAATGCAAGGGGTCTTTGCTAAGATCTTCAGTGGTCTTCCCCCACTCTTCAGCCCTCAATGAGCATATCATTTTCTGTCTAACTCCCTGAATGTAGAAGAGATTCTGGGATGTTAACTAATACTCAAAAGGCAAAGATCTGAGGAAGGGGAGGTAAAGTCGGACTACAGAACCTTGGCTTATTCATAACCAGTGACAGACTGCTTAGATAGTGTTTTTTATTTTATTCTTGACCCTTGAGATTGAGAAGCTCATGAATTTGACCTGAATAATGTGACAATTTAACACCACATACTTCCATTGTTTTTATTTTTCTCTAAGCACCTGACGATGGCAATGAGCCGCTTGAGTCTAAGTGTGTGACTACACCCAAAGAAGGTGAGTCAGTACTGGGGCTCAAAGGTAAAGGCCCGGCCCATTGTTGGGGGCAGGGTGAGGAGAGCCTTAAAAATAAACAAAAATTACTGGATTTGTGTAAAAAAAAAAAAGAGGATGCCACAGTTAATTGTGAAGAAGCAAATCTGTTATGAAACTAGTCATAATTACTATTTGTAGGGTACTTTACATTCCTGCTTGCACTGTTCCTGTTTACTCTTCCCAGCAGTCCTCTAGTATGTGGGCATCACTGTCCCAGGTTATGTAAATGGGAAAAGTAAGTCTCAGGGACTGCGTGACTTGAGCAGGGCCACATAGCCAGTAAGTGGCTGCACCTGGGCTTGAGAAGAGGCGGCGTGACTGGAAACCCCATGGTCTTCCTGACCAACCACACTGCTCCTTTTCACATCTCTGCATGAAGCTCAGCACCAGGGCAGGAGCCCATTCCTGACATAGCTGGGGCTCGGGGGAGGCCTCTTGATGGAAGGAGAGTCACAGATGTCACTAATGAAGATGTGAAAAAATGAAATCAATCCTTTAGCTTTTAGCCAGCTGGAGTTCAATGTCAGGGGAGTCGACGTCATCTTTAGAATACGAGACCAGGTGACAAGTTCTCCCATCTGTGTCTCCACACAGGCAGGCAGACAGGGTCTGTATCTGTCCCTGAAGGACCTAACCTTGGGCAGTAGCTAGAGCAGTGGTTCT
>NW_017732517.1:54762-55334 GCF_001890085.2 Hipposideros armiger | reverse complement strand
GAAGCAAATAGATCTGCAGGCTATTAAAGTTTTGAGGTAAAAGCTTTGTGAAGGAAACCAGAAACCTGGGGTATTCTAACTTTGATACAATCTTCAAGCTTTCATAGTAGGAGGTGGGTGAAAAGTCCTACAGCCCCAAAGGAGCACAAATTCTCAATACCATGCAGATGCGGCTAGAGAGGGTGATGAAAGAGGAAGACCCTCCCAGAGGGAGGTGCCAGGGACCTTGGAGAGCAATGAGCAAAAAAGCTACTTTCAGAGAGCGAATCTGAATCTAATCAGGCAGAGGAACCACCCAATCCCTGCCCAGTAGGACTTCAAAGTAGATGATGACCATCAACAGCTATGGGTCTTCACTCCCCTTTCTGAAAGAGAGTTTTGTTGTAGTTATTGTCCCTGCTCCACCATTGTATATCAGGGGTGTAGTTGGAGGGTGGGGAGTAATTTGTGTTTTTAGTCCATATGTTGCTGGACCGTAAGGTGGACTCTGGTAGAGACCATGTAGCAGAACTTTAGTATTCCACACATGTCCCCTCAGCCATAACGCTCTTAAGCACTCAGGAAGCTTCCAC
>NW_017732517.1:51076-52337 GCF_001890085.2 Hipposideros armiger | reverse complement strand
ATTCTGCCCTGGCTCTCAGAGTTTTCTCAGTGGAATTAAGCTCCAGTCTCCACAGTGGTAACACTTTTTAGTACATTGTTTAGATGCCTTCTTTCCCCTGTCTCACTTCCCCTATCTCTTACCTTGCGTTTCTTTACTTACTAAATAAAACATTTGAAAAGTCTTGTCTAAAAGTCTCTGTTTTCTGGGGGAACTCACACTACTAAGACAGAAGACCCAAGACATGTGCCCCTTTCATAGTGTGTGTTGTTGCTGGGAAGAACTTGCCCAGCCAGGGTTTCCGGTTGCCAGCCTCTTTGCATCTAGATGGGGTCATGTGATATAGATAGAAGTGATGTTTATTACTTCCAGGCCTGGTCCATGAAAGCCTCTTGTAGAGCTTGACTACCTTCCAAGCTCTTCCATATTCTGGATGTCAATACATAGGGCAATCTTGGAAGCCACATATTGAAAATGGCAAAGCCTCTCTCAGCCTGGATCTCATTTCATAACTAGAGTTATGGAAGTGAACTCCCCACCCCTGGCTCTCCAACAAATTATCACCACTGCCGCCAGAGGTGAACTTGAATTATGTGAAGCCACTGAGATTTGGAGCTTCATTTGTTATGGCAACTAGTACCGATCTAATCAATTCTGAATTTGGCAAGGTTTAAACAAATGTGTTGCCACTTCAAAATTTCTCTTTATTTCCAAAAAGGTCCCTAGAAAAGGGAAGAGTGAAACTGCTCCGGAGACAAATGCCAGAGACCACATGGGGCAAGCACGGACTGTGGAAGCGGGCTGCCTACTTTGAATGCTGTCTCTGACATATACTAGGGTCTGACCTTAAATTACTTAAGCTCTGTGTGTTTCACTTTCTTCCTCTGCCAAATGGAGATGATAGTAGCATCTGCTTCATGATGTTACTATAAATTAATATTTGAAAAGCACTTAGCTCAGTGCCTAGTTAATGAGAAATTTGCAAATTCCTAATTTTCCAAAGGCAATTCTTGCCATGAAGTCTTTACATTGTTTCAGACCACACAATCTTCTAACCTTCTGCTCTGCTATTGTGAGAGGTTGTGCCAAAGCAACAGATGGCTTTAGCACTTTGGATGTCCTTCCTTTGCAATATGACTTTGTCCCTGTACACAGGAAGTTTTCAGAGTTTGCTCCATTCTGAGGTCTTGGCTCTTTTGGATTTGAGCTGTGTTAGCTTTAGGTAGATCATTAACCTTGGAAGGAATGTTCACCTCTTGACCGTACCTAGTTTTTGTCCAGA
>NW_017732517.1:46663-47731 GCF_001890085.2 Hipposideros armiger | reverse complement strand
CAATATATAAATAAATGCTATTTATAATATATAGATGTTATTTATATATTGTATATACATTATATATACAATATATAAATAATAAATATAATAACTATAGAAATATTATTTGTATGTAGTATATATATAATTTCTGTCATGAAAAAAGATGCAAAAATCCTAACAAAATATTAGAAATCTAAGTTCAATATATCAGAAACATTATACATAACAAATGAGTGGGGTTTATTCCAGAAATGTAATAGTGGTTTAACATTTAAAAATCAATTAGAGTAGGGGTGGCAGGTTAGCTCAGGTAGTTGGAGAAGGCACCAGGGTTGCCGGTTTAATTCCCACATGGGCCAAGGAACTGTGCCCTCCACAACTATTAGATTGAAGACAACTATTAGATTGAAGGAGCTGATGGGTCCTGGAAAAATACAGTTCCCCAATAAAATTTCTTAAAAAAAAAATCAATTAGAGTAGTTCACCATATTAACATAAAAAGTAAGAGTAATCATGTGATTATCTCAATAAATACCAAAAAATGCTTGGTAAAATTTTAACCATTCATGATTTAAAAAAACAAACAAACAGGACAATCTAGGAAGGAAGGGAGCTTCGTTAATTTGGTAAATAATATCTAAAACAAAACATCAGCAAACATTTTACCTAATGGTGAATTACTTAAAACTTTAGTCCTCTATCACCATTTCTATAATGTATTGGAAGTTCTAGTCACTGCAATAAATCAAGAAAAAGAAATGATATTATAAGTATGGGAAAAGAAGAAACAAATGGACATTATTCACAAAAGACATACAGATGTATGCAGAAGATCCAAAAGAAACTATTATATTTCATAATTTATCAGGGTCACTGGATTCAAGGTCAATATACAAAAACCAATTGTTTTTTCATATTCCAGCAACAAACAAATAGAAAACAAATTAAAATTATGGTACCATTTATAATAGCACCCAAATCAGTTGATATCTCAGAACAAATCCAGTAAGGATGTGAAAGTCCTCTAAACTGAACACTACAAAATATTATCAAGAGCAGATCTAGTAAAGAAGACCTAAATAA
>NW_017732517.1:26264-45088 GCF_001890085.2 Hipposideros armiger | reverse complement strand
TATGCTGTTGGGAGTGGGAGGAGAGTGGAAATTGCACAACCACTTTAAAAACTGGCAGCAGTAATATTATTAAAACTGAACATAGGCATGGCCTGTGGTCCAGCAATTGTACCCTTGTGAATATAACAACAGAAATGCATACACATGTTCATCAATAGACATGTGCAAGAATTTTCACAGCAATATTACTTCATAATAGCCTTAAATTGGAGAGAGAAAAAAATAACGGTTGTCTCTCAACAGTCATTGATATATTCACCATTGGAATACCACACTGCAGTGAGAATGGACTAATTACAATACATGAAACAGCACAGTTGAGCCTCACAAATATCATGTTTTGACAAAGAAGCTAGACAGAAAACAGTATTTACTTTATGATTATATTTACATCAAATATAAAAACAAGTAAAACTTATGATGCTAGAGATCAGAATAATAATTATTTTTTATTATTGGTGACTATAAGAGGGATGAGGGGCCGCTGGGGTCCTGGTAATATTCTCTTTATCTGAATACCGGTTATATGGGTATGTTCCTGCTAGCCAATCTGTAGGCTGTACACTTATGATTTGTACACTATATGTATGTATAAGTTCAATAAAAGGTCTGCATTGAGACTATATAAATTCCCTTTCCTCTAGATTAAAAAGGGGAAGGGGATGCTATTCTCATTTTCAAAAATTCTAAAGGTCAAAGGATTCCTTGAATGGAAGAAGTAGAAGTAACTGAGAGGCCTAGCTTGGAATCTCTGCCCTTTAGGGGAGGTGGATGTGCACTGCCTATGGGGTGGGTGCTGCAGGTGGCTTTCAGGACTTGTGTGTCACCATCACAGCTAGCCCAGAGTAAAGGTTTACCCCTTGGCAGTCTCTGGGGTAAATCCCATGCCAGGGACCTCTTGATGAGTGTGGCACCAAGGAGAGGACTCATTCACCCTTCCTTTTGGGAGGATACCCAGAGATTGCTGGTCTAGAGACTATTTCTAGCTTATGAGCAAATGGGCTATGGTTAGCAGGGACCCTGACAGCTTCTCTGCACAGCACGGATTCTGTGTAACTGAGGCTGCTATACCTTTCTTAGTGGACTTCCGCTGGTCTCCCTCTGAAGCCCAGAGGGTCACCACAGAAGCTAATCAATAGTGAGAGGTCCCCTCCTAACTCTACCCTGCCCTAATCACCAGGCATGTAGAAAGGTTCAATGTACATTTCTGGAATTGAAAACTTAGCTCAGTTGGTTGGAGGTGGTATGAAGGAGGAGAGGGATGGTGACAATCTCCCATTGGGTTGTCCAAGGATGGCTGTGTCTGTAAGATGCTGAAGGAAGAGGATAAGCTGTTCACTTTGAGAGAGAGGGAGAGAGAGAGAGAAAGAGAGTTTTGGAGAAAGGGAGGAGAGCCCAGGTTTGTGTATCGTAGTCTCATGTCCTTGACCTTGTGATGTCTGTGATTTGCAATCTCTTCTGGCTCCCTTGGGACTATCTCTGGACTCATTGGAGGGCAGGGTTAGTCTCTGCCAGAGGGAAGAACTTTACATTTCTTGGTTGGGGCTGAAACAAAGAACATTTACTTAGCAAAGATTCCACCATTTGCACACAAGAAGAGGGTGCAGAATAAAGAGTTATGGTGGGTTAAAATAATAAGATTGACTATTTAAACTCAATTATAACATAACCTTATGTTCTTAAGGCCCAATTCTGAGGATGCTTTATTAGATTAAGCCTTGGTCTGTGGTTTGAATTAGTATATTGACAGTCCCCAAACTAACTGAATAGAAAATCTGTTTCAAATGTATTCAGGGCAAAAGACTTGAACTAATACTTTACACAAGAGGGTATCTAAATGGCCAATAAGCATACAGAAAGATGCTCAACCTCATCAGTCATCAAACGCAAGACCACAGTGCGAAACCTCCAATGCTCCCACCCAAACAGCAAAAATGTGGAGCAGCCAAACTCTCATACTCCTAAGGTGGGAGTGTAAATTGGTTCAACCACTTTGGAAAGCTGTTGGGCGGTTCACATTGAACATATGTCTACTCTATGACCAAGCAATTACTCTTCCGGGGAAATACCCTGAAGAGATGCATACCTATATGCACTAAAAGACATGTACTAGCGTGTTTACAGCAGCACTCACTATTCATGAGAGCTCAAATTACTGTCATCAAGAGGAAAGATAAATAAAGCGTGCTACATACACAGTATGGAATAATGTGCAACACTGAGAATGCATAAAGGGCAACTACACAACGACATAGGCGAATCTTACAAATCTCACCTTGAGTGAAAGAAGCCAGACACAAAATTGTGCATAGATGTATATTGTGTGATTCTATCTCTACTGAGTTCAAAAATCAGCAGAATTAGTCTATGTTGTTAGAAGTCAAGATAATGGATATCTTTGTGGAGAAGATAGGAAGTGACTTGAAAGAGGGCACCAGGGGGCCATCTCAGCTCTGTGAACGTTGTTTCTTGATACGGGTGCTAGTTATACTGGTGACAAATTCATCAAGTTGTATACTAGCATATGTGAAGTTTTATATATGTTCAGTGTGCTTCCATAAAGAATTCTTAAAACTTTAAATTCGGAAGACTTGCGCAGGCAGAGCTCCCAGACCTGGACTGGGCTGGGGGCTGCAGGGGCGAGTAAAAGCAGCCCTGTGTGGGGGAAGAGTCCACAGTTTCACCCTGTGGAATGTCCCCCAGTCCCGAGGAGTCTGTGTTCAAAACATGTAAAAGCTGCTTGGCTAGATGAAGATCCTGCGGTCAGGAAACGTGCGTTCCGGTAACTAACCTGAGACCCGGACGGATACCTCTCGGCCCGGGCCTCAGTTTCTCTCTCTGTGGAGTACTGCGGTCAGAGCAGCCGGCCCCGGGGTTGCTACGGTCGGTTGCATCTCTGGGATGAAAACCCCTCGTCCACGATCGGAGCTCCAGCCTGGCAGCTCAGCGCGCTGGGCAGAGGGGTCAGCCTTGGGGCGGCGGGAGAGTGGGAGCCCTAGTTGCTGGCGAGCTGCCCAGAGGCGGGTTGGCAGGTGTGGAGAGGGCAGTCAGCGGGGAAGGGCGAACCCTTCGTAGGAGGCGGAGCCGCCCCCTTGCGGGCAGGTAAAGCTGCCTGAGGCTCGAGGCTCGGGCATCCCGGTCGGTGTCAGGCGTCCTGTGTCGCGCGTCAGCAGCCGAGAATGAGGCTAGCCATCTGCGCCTTGCTGTGCTTCGGAGCCCTGGGTGAGTACGCAGTGGGAGCCCGGGTTGGGGCCACCCTCCGGGAACCGGCCCCGGTGTACCTGCCGAGGTCAGCCATAGCGAAACAATGCATCGCTTGGGTCCGACGGGCCCCGAAGCAGCCTAGCGCCTGGCTGGCCCCACATACCTTCCGCCCGCCGGTGCACCAGTGCACCTGACCAACTTTGTCCCTCGCAGAAACTGGTAGCTGAGGGCCAGAGTTCGCAAACTAACCACCTGGCCAAATCCCAACGGCTACCTGATGGCATGTAGCTGCATGAGCTAAGAACGGTTTTCACATCTTTAAATGGTTGAAAGAAAATCATAAGAACAATAATTTTGACACATGAAAAGCATGAAATTCCAATTTCAGTGTCCATAAATAATATGTTATTGGAACACAATCATACTCTTTAAGTAAGCGTTGTCCATAGCTGCTTTCAGGCTTCAAGGGCAGAGTTAAACAGTTGCCACAGAGACTGTGTGGCCCAGAAAGCCTAAAATATTTACTCACTTAGCCTATTGCAGAAAAAGTTCATGATCCCTGGCCCAGGGGCTGTTGACCCAGTTTACAGTGAAGGAGACAGGGTCAGAGGAGAGAAGAGATTTTCCCAAGACTCCCTGGTTATTATCACCAGGGATTAAGAGGGAAGGGCGCATGTCAGGTATGCTTGGCTTGTCCAGTGTCTAACCAGAAGGATCTTTCCTGCTCTGAACTGTACTATGACTACCATCCCTGCCACACACCAGGAAGGCAGAGGAATGTAGGGGAAAACCAACCACCCTAGAATGGGATCCACCTGCACTCAGTGCTGTGTGACTCAAGGCTGCCCCTTGACCTCTCTGATCTGGTTTCCTCATTAGTTCAGAAGGAATTGCTTTTTCACGAGAAGCACACAGCTGCTATGGAAATGGAATGACATAATTTATCTAATGGTAGAGCCCTAGACACAGGTGAGCTATCACTGGTAAAAATCCTGCACCCCAATCTGTATTATGGGGTGAGCAGGGCTCTTGGTTGGACAACTGTAAGAAAGGTAATGGTGCAAAGTCGGTGAGCTCAGGCATGTGCAGAGTCCTCCCTGGCTCAACAGCTTTTGGCTCCATCCGGCCCTGGTTCTGCCAGTCCCAGGCTGCCTTAAATAATTTCAGGAGTAGGGTATCTTACTGCCGGGAGGAGTAACCTAGGCAGGGCAGAGGGAGGAGAAGGCAGGGAGGACTGGGAGGACTGTGGTGGGCCCTCCCTAGCCCAGTGCTGCTTTTGGGGCCTCACAGTGAGCTCTGCTAGGGGTGGGGGAGTCTGAGAAGGTAGAGAACAACTGTGGTCCAGCTACCTCTGATCATAGGGAAATCCAGAGTGCAGTCCCCCACTCTTTTCCAAATTCTTCCTGAACAGGGCTTGTGTCATTTGTTCTTCCTCCACCTTCTCTCCTAGCAATGTCAGGGGCTGACCAAAATTTCATTTCCCAATCGGCTCTGTGTTTACAAACCAGAGGCCAGACTTGCCTCCCCCTCCACCCTTACCTCCCATTCCTTCTCTCTTGGACACTGGAAAAGCCTGGAGTTTAGGATGTGTTTTCTTCAAAGCTCAGTGACAAAAGCTCTTCTGGGTGGCAAATGACAGAAATGCAGCCAAACTAGCTTAAACTGAAAAGACCGAAGGGGGGGTGGTGGTGGTAATTAATAGGCCTTATAAGAGCCAAGAACTAGGGGTTCAGATGAGCCTGTGCCTCCACCTTGGCCTCCACCTCCTTTCTCAGCCTCTTGCTCTTCTAGGGTTTAAGAGATTCCTCCATGAAGTGAGCATGTGGCCACCGCAGCTTTCCCCTCCCAGGATCAGTGTGAAATAGTCACAGTGGGCTCAGTTGCCTCTTCTTGAAATTGTCACATGGTTCAGTGGAGTATTATTTATTGATGATCAGCCTAGTGTGGGTTACTCGATTCTATTTACTCCTAGCCTGCTTGCACACACTCTTTTTGTTTTTAAAATATTTTGTATTGAAGTATAACTTACCCATAACAAAATACACTCTTTAAGTATATACAGTATACAGTTCAATGAATTTTGACAAATATACTTACCCATGTAGCTACCACCACAATCAAATACAGAATATTTTAGTCACTCCCAAACTGTTCCCTACCCCTTCCCAGTCATTCCAACTTTTTGCCGCTTTAGCTAAGTTTTTCCTTTTCTAGGAATTCACATAAATGGAATCATACAGTACATAGTCTTTGTGTCTGCCTTTTACACTCAGCATAATTGCTTAGAGATTCATCCCCATTGTATGTATCAAAGTTCATTCCTTTTTATTACTGATATTATTCCATTGTATGGCTTCACCACAGTTTGTTTACTCATTTACTTATTGATGGACATTTGTCTCCGGTTTGCGGATATTATGAATAAAGCGGCTACAAATAAATGCCAGTGTACAAGTCTTTGGGTAGATACGTGTTTTCTTTTCTTTTGAGTAAATGTCTAGGAGTTAGAATTGCTGGGTCATAATAATAATAAGTGTATGTCAAATCTTTTCCCATTTTTAATTGGATTATTTCACTTATTATTGAGCTTAAAAGCCCTTTATATGTTCTGGATACAGTCCTTGGTCAGATAGCTGTATTACAATTCTTTTCTCCAAACTTGTGGCTTAGCGTTTCATTTTCTAAATGATATCTTCTGAAGAGCAGATAGTTTACATTTTGATCAGTTTCACTTACCAATCTTTTATTTTTTGTTATTATGTTTTGTGTCTTCTATAAAAATGTAATTGGCTACCCTCAAAGTTGCAATATTTTCCTCTCTGTTTTATTTTAGAGGTTTTATAGCTTCAGCTTTTATGTTTTGGTCTATGAGGTCTATGATACATTTTTAGTTAATTTTGTGTGTGGTGTGAAGAGTCAAGATTCATTTTTCCCATGTGGATATCCAGTTATTCCGGGATTTGTTTTTGGAAAGAATATTCTTTCCCCACTGAATTACCTTGGCAGCTTTGTTGAAAACTACTGACTCTATATATGTGGGTCAATTTCTAGACTCTCTATTCGGTCCCATTAAGCTATACATCTCTCTTTGTGCCAGTGTCACACTGGCTTGGTTACTGTAGCTTTATAGGAAGTCTTGAAATCAGGTAGCATAAGTCCTCCAACTCTATTGTACTATTAATATTTCAGTGTTGGTTTGGCCATTTAGAACCTTTGCACAGCCATATACATTTTAAAATCAGTTTGTCAATTTCCATAAAAACGAGTTTAGTCTTGAATTATTATTGGGATTGCATTTAATGTATATATCATTTTGAGGAGAATTGGCATCTTAACAATATTGAGTTTTCTAATCCATGAGAATGCTATATCTAGGGTCGTTGGGAAAGTCGTGATGGATTTTTCTATGTTTTTCAATAAAAAAATGTATCATAACTTTCCCGATGACCCAGTATTTAGGTTTTCTTTTATTTATCTGGGTATGTTTTGTAGTTTCTATTGTGCAGGTTGTATTCATAAATTATTAAATTTATCCCTAGATATTTCATATTTGGGGGTGCCACTGTAAGAAGTATTTTTAAAATTTCATTTTACAGTTTTTCTTCTCAATATAAAGACATTCAGTTGATTTTATATATTGACCTTAAATCCTATGACCTCTCTAAACTCACTTATTAGTTCCAGTAGCTATTTTTCAGATTTCTTAAATTTTTTTCTGTATGGACAAACATGTTATCTGTGAATATAGACAATTTTATACCTTCTTTTCCAATCTGCATGCCTTTTATTTCTCTTTTAAGACCTCAATACAATGTTAAACAGAAGTGATGAAAGTGCGTATCTTTGCCTTGTTTCTGACCTGAAGGGAAAAAGCATTCAGGTTTTCGCCATTAAGTATGATATTAGCTGTAGGTTTTTGGAGATACTGTTTTCATGTGCAGAGCCCTCCCTGAGGACATTACCTTCTATTCCCAGTTTGCTTGGAGTTTTGAATTGAAAAGTACTTTTCCGGGCTGGTGGAGTGGCTCAGTTGGTTAAGAGTTGGCTTAAGAACGCGGGCTCACCACTGCACTATACATCTGAAGCTGCCGTTGAGTAATATTATATGTCAACTATAATTTAATACATATATAGTCATGGGATGTGGAGTCGAGTGTGGGAGTGGAGTCAATGGAATTGTAATAGAAACCATATGTATGATATCGGGGTTGGGGGGACAGTAGAAGTGGGGAGGAGTGTTGTAAAAAAAAAAAAAAGAACACGGGCTCTGAGCAACAGGGCCACTGGTTCAATTCCCACATGGGCTAGTGATGCTGCACCCGAGTTGAGCTGTCACTGAGCTGCCAACAGGTGGCTCAGCTGGTGTAACAACAAGATTGTCTGTTCGATAGTGGGCTATGCCCGCCCACAACTAAGAGTGAACGCTGCACCTTGAGCTGAGCTGCCGCCCAGATGGCTCAGTGGATAGAGTGTGTGCTCTTAACAACAAGGCCGCTGGTTCGACTCTTGCATGGGATGTTGGCTATGCCCACCCACAACTAAGACTGAACTCGGCACCTTGAGTTTAGAGGCCATGAGCTGTTGACGAGAAGCCAGATGGCAACTGGCGCCCTCCACAATGAAGACCGAAGAACAACAACTTGGCTGCTCCCCTTCTCCAAATCCCCAATACTGTTCCCCTCCCCCAATTCCCCAATAAAATCTTTTTTTAAAAAAAAAGTACTTTTTCTGTTCTATTAAGATAATCATACAGGTTTTTCTCTTTTATTCTGTAATATGATGAAGTATAATGATTGATTTTTGTATATTAAATCAACCTTACATCCCTGGGGAAAAGGATAAACCTATATATACGTGTGTGTGTGTGTGTGTGTGTGTGTGTGTGTGTGTGTGTGTGTGTGTTCATGTATTCATTTTTTTGGCTGGATTTTGATTTATTAATGTTTTGTAAAGGATTTTGTCTTTACATTCATGCGGGATATTTCACAGTAGTTTTTTTGTAATGCCTTTATTTGGATTTGGTATCCAGTTAATGCTGGCCTTAGAAAATGAGCTGGGATTTTTCCTTCCTCCTCTACTTTATAAAATAGTTTGTGCAACATTGCTATTATTTCTTTCTTAAGTGTCTGAAACAATTCACCAGTGTAACCACTTGGGGCTGGCACTTCCTTACCATTTATTGTAGTGCAACTTTGCTGTTCCCAAATCTCTCAGCATTTGTTTGTTTGTCTGAAAAAGTTTATTTTTGCCTCCAGTTCTGAAAGTTGTTTGCTTTAGGTCTAGATTTTTAGATTAGCAGGTTATTTTCCTTTAAGCTCTTGAATGGTATCATTCTATTGTCTATGACTTGTGGTTTCTGACAAAGTCTGTGATATTTGTCTTTGTTCTTCTTCACCTACTTTGTCTCTTTTCTCTGGTTACTCTAGAGCTGTGATTTTCTAGTTTTCATAACATTTGGAAAAATTCGGGCTGAATTTTTTTTTATGTATTTTTCTGGCCCCCTCCTCCATTTTTTTCCCTAAGACTCCAGTTACACATATGTTGGATCACTTGATACTGTTGACAAGTCAATGAGCTCTGTTCATTTCAGTGTTTTTTTCTTTTTGTGCTTAATTTTGTATTGTTTCTAATAAAGTTTTCCAGGTCATCATTTCCTTTCTGCAGTACTGATCTGCTGAAAATATCATCCAGTAGAATTTTCATTTCAGATATTCTATTTTTCATCTCTCAAAAATCCTTTTGACTCTTTTTATATCTTATGTTTGTTTCCTCATTACGTTCATGTTTTCCTTTAAGTCTCTGAGCATAGTTAACAACATTTAAAATAGCTGTTTTAAAGTTATTTTCTGTTAATTCCATCATCTCTTTCATTCCTTGTTCTGAGGCTATTGACTGATTTTTCCTCCTGATTATGGGTTACGTTTTCCTGCTTTTTCACTTGTGCAGTAATTTTATTGGTCACTGGACATTGTGAATTTTACCTTGTTAAGTATTGGTTTTTGACTTTTATTTAAAGAGTGTTAAACTTTGTTCTGGTAGGAAGTCATTATTATCTGCAGATCAGCATAATCTTTTCAAAGCTAGTTTTAGGCTGTGTCTAGAATACCCTTTCTAGGGCTAGTTTAGTTTACTTATGGAATTTTTAATAAAGGCACTGTTTATATCAAAGAGATGTTCTCCACTCTGGATGGTGGGAGCTGAAATGATTCCTGACCCTACTTGAGCTCTGGGAAATATTTGGCCTAATCTCCACATTGAATTTTCCTTTCCTAGCAATTGTCTCTGCCTAGCTTCCACAATGTTCAAATTGGTGTTTAACCAGAACCTCAAGGGTATGGGATTCTGAATCTTAATCCCTCTCTCTTTCCTCTCTCCTTTTGCACTCCCTGCTCTTTGATGTTCTGTGCTGCAAATTCTAACTGCCTCAGCCTTACCTGACTATGCTCTCTGTCTCCTCACCTTGGTAAAGACCATTAGGCTTTTTGGTTTTCTCCATGTTGCGCTGCCATCTGGAAATTTTGTCCGGGAAGAATCACAGTCCTGTACTTCCTGTTGCCCAATGTTTTAAAACATTTTTTTCATGTTTTTTTCTAGTTTATTAAAGTGTTGTTTAAAGTGCTAGGGCAAATCCCATATCAGTTACTCTTTCACAGATGGAAGCAGAAATCCATCCTGGCTTTGTTTTTTTGTTTTGTTTTATGGGGTTGTTGTTGTTGTTATTGTTATTGTTGTTCTCTGTTTTAATGCCATATTTCTGTCAAGACTTTAGCTTTTCCTCTAACAATGCAAACTTCATTCACCCTGTTTTACTCACACTTACAAAAAGATTAGAAGTACAAAGCCTGCGGTTTTAATCACTTGAACATAAGCACAGTGGTGACTGAAAATACAAAGATTCAAAAGGGCTTTCCCATTAAGGACATACCTCTGAAAAAGAAAAACACTGTAGTTGTATATGCTAGCTCTTTGTATAACTTAACCTGATTACTAAGCTATTTGCATTTATAAAGTTGTATTGTCTCTACTATTGCCAGTCATGTCTAAGTATAACATGTTTTAACAATTTATATTAGCAAACAGCGTAAACATGCTTTGAAAGACTCACAATGCAAATGTAAGCTATTCCTCTAAACATGTCTATTCTGCACAAGGACATGTGGCCTGCATAGTTCCACTCGCTTGCTTGCTCTCCTTCCCTGGTTTCAAAGACAGCTGAGGGGCTCCATTTGTCATTCCCTGTCTTTGGTATGGGATTCTGTCTAAGGTAATTTGACAGCCCCTGTCCCATTCCATTTGATATATCCTACTTGCAAAGAGTTAAAAGACAGTACAAGTTTTAAAGTCAAACAGACTTGGGTGGTTCAAATATTAGCTTCATCTCAAGTTATTTAATGTCCCTGATAGGTCTTTTTAATCACATCTATAAAACAGGCACATCAATATTTAAATAGCAGGACATTTGCAGACGTTAGAGGAGAGTAATGTGCTTTGAGTACTGCCTGACATACAGGGCCTCATCAAAATCTGGTAGCTGTTATTTGTAAAACTCATCTTCTAAATTTCATTTAAAATAATATTTTATTCAAATACTACACATTTGGAGACAGCATTTTGCCTTCATAATATTCATGACACTATTTCATCACTAAAGTTTAAAATGCCAGCGAAATAGGCACTGATTTTAATGCCCCAGCAATTAGTACCATGTAAGGTCAGAGTATCCAATGTCTAGATGAAGACAAAAATCATTAGACACAAAGCTTCCTTCCCCACAGGTTTCTTTTTTCTTTTTAGAGGTGAAATTCATTAACATGAAATTAATCATTTAAAGTGTATATTTCAGTGGCATTTAGTACATTCACAATGTTGTACACCTAGAACTCCTCTCTAGTTCCATCAGAGTTTCATCACCCCAAAAGAAAATCCTGTACCCATGAAGAAGTCAGTACCCATTCCCCACTCCCCAGCTCCTGGCAACCACAAATTTGCTTTCTGTCCCTATAGATTTAACTATTCTAGATATTTCATAGCTATGAAACCATATAATGTGTAGCCTTTTGTGTCTGGCTTCTTTCATTTAACATAATATTTTTGAGGTCTATCAATGTTGTAGCATGTAGCAGTACTTCATTTTTTATGGCGGAATAATATTCCATTGTATGGATATAGCACATTTTGTTTATTTGTCCGAGGGTGTACAATTGGGTTGTTTCCACATTTTTGGGTACGTGTATTTGAGTACCTTTTTTCATTTCTTTTGAGTATATACTTAGGACTAGGAATTCTGGGTTTATATGGTAATTATATATTTAATTTTGGGGGATGTTTTGGCTTTTTTTTCTCCAAGGGGAAAGGCACAATCAGAAAAATGGGACCTGAGAATTCATGTGAGCCAATCTAATATGTGTGCCCGATGCAGCCAATTCTTGACCTTGTCTTTGACCTCTTCTACCAGCAGAGAAAGGTGGGTGCTGAGAAAGGTACAAGGCGGGTCCCTTACACCTCTGGCCTTTCTCCCTTAGGGCTTTGTCTGGCTGTCCCTGGGAAAACAGTGAGATGGTGCACCGTCTCAAATCAGGAGGCCAGCAAGTGCGCCAGTTTCCGAGACAGTATGAAAAAAGTCCTTCCTGAGACTGGCCCTCTTGTCGCCTGTGTGAAGAGAACCTCCCACCTTGAGTGCATCAAGGCCATCGCGGTAAGTCACTGCTCCCTAAAGGAGAGTGGAAGACGGTCCAAACTTTGTCATGCTCTTGTTGTTCTGGAGCAATTCCATACTCACATATAGGAAGCTGGTGTGTGGGGCAGTCAACCCCCACTAATACTATCACTTTAGAAATGGAAATAGGAGCGGTCATCTTTAACAAGTCTTAAAGCAAAATCCAGTGTGCTCTGAAAGGGGAGAATTTTGAGGTATTAAGCTCTCTGAATGCAAGAAGCAAACATGAATGTTTGCATCAACATGCTCTTACACCATTGCCTTGCAAATTCTTCATACACCATGGGAAGTAGATGAGGGATGCTCACCGGGAAGAGAACTAACAGGTCATGGTTGCAGATGATGGCTGATCCTTTGTTCTCTAGACTTTCCCAAATCCTCTTCTCTCCACCATTGTTCCCGCTCATTTGAATGTGTGTCAGACCCTGTGCTGGGCAGTGGGACTGCAGTGGTGAACCTGAACACACATGGTCCTTACTCTTGAGGAGCTTACAGTCTAGTCAGGAGAGGAGAAAACCATGCAAACAAGTAGACATGTAATTCCACATTGGGTGAAGTACAATGAAGGGGAAAAGTAGACTTTCCGAGGAAAGTAGCATTGGCCTGTGTGTCAGGGACAATCTCCCTGAGAGGGAACAATGACGCTGAGACCTCAGGGATGAACATGGGTAAGGCTGCCAAGAGCCTTGGGTAGAATACTCCAGAAGAACACAACAGCGTGTGCAAAGGGCCTGAGACAGAGGACAGCAAGCAGGAGACTGGAAGGAGTGATGAAGTGGGAGAGAGAGACTCAACCAGATGGAGCCTGATTAACTCAAGGAATCTGTGATTTGGTACAAACAACTTGTCTGTTTTGTTTCTTTCTTTTTTCTAAATTGGACCTCAATTACTATTGTGACTTAATTACAACCCTTCAATTATGACATATGTTCATCTTTGACCTATGCATGCCCCTATATTTTTAAATATGTTAAAATACAAAATAATACTATCCATGAACCCACTGCAGTTTCTCTAAGCTTCATCATTGCCAATAGCTTACTTCTAGGACTACTGTGTTGCAGCATTGGATTCTAGGGAAATGGCACCACTTGGTGTGTGTGTAACCCACTGGCCATACTCACAACAACCAATGTTTCCCCAAACTGAGCAAAGAGAATCCTAAGAATTTTTGCCATTTATTTCTATTTTAAGACTTATATAGATATGTGTGAATGATTGCATAGTTTTGCTTCTTAAAAAATTTATAGGGACCAGCCGAGTGGCTCAGTTGGTTAAGAGCACAAGCTCTGAGCAACAGAGTCACTGGTTCGATTCCCACATGGGCCAGTGAGCTGTGCCCGAGCTGAGCTGCCACTAAGCTGCCAACAGGTGGCAGGATGGCTCAGCTGGTGAGAGCATGTGCTCCTAACAACAAGGTTGCTGGTTCAACTCCCGCATAGGATGGTGGGCTATGCCCACCCACAACTAAAGATTGAACATGGCACCTTGAGCTGAGCAGCTGCAAGCTGCCGACGGGAGGCCAGATGGCAACTGGACTTGGAACTGAGCTCGCTGCACCCTCCACAACTAAGATTGAAAGACAACAACTTGAGTGTTCCTCTTTCCCAATTCCCCAACACTGTTCCCCTTCCCCAATAAAAATAAATAAATAAATAAATAAATAAATAATAAAATTTATAAAGATAACATTATTCTGTGTTGTCTTCTCATTTTTGGTTTTTCCTCCTCAATATTATGCTAAATTTTGCCTGTGTTGTTGAATGTAGCTGTTGTTCATTCATTTTCAGAGCTCTACAATGGTCCATTATGTTAGTATACCACAATTTATTTGTTCTTTTCCTGTCATTAGGCATTTGGATTGTTTTCAGTTTTTGTTATTGTAATCAGGGCTTGAGGAAAATTTTTTTACAAATCTCCAAGGACACAAGTATTAAAAGTTTCTCTTGAATTTATATGTAGAGGCAGACTTGCTGAGCCATGGGATGTGTCAGTATTTGACTTTTAAGACAATGCCAAATATATTTGATTTGTAAGCAAACTCAATGTGGTTATTTCAATTTTTACTTCCAATAGCTGTATATGAGAGAATACTCCATATCATTCTTGGTGAATGTAATATTTTATCATTATGAAATAATCTCTACCTCTTTTAGTGCTTTTGGACTAAACTCTGTTTTTCTGATATTAATACACTGCATCTACTTTCCTTGGTTAGTAATCTCCCCTTACATCTTTTTCCACTCCTTTATTTTTAACTTTCTATATGCTTATGTTTCAGGTGTGACTTTTGAAAACTGTATGCTCCTGGATTTTGTTTATTAATGCAGTCTGACAATCTCATTTGTTTTATATGGTATTGTACATTAGACCATTAATAATTATTGTTGTTATGGGTAAATTTAACTTATTTCTGCCACATTACTTTTTGATTTCTCTTAGTTCTGCTTTCCCCCAATTTCTGGATTTTTAAAAATTGAGTTTGTATATATGTTTTAATTTGCATTGCTTCCATTTATTCCACTGTCTCGCATTTGTAGTGAATTTAAACACTTTATTTATATTCTGTAATGATTTACTATATACTTTTTATTTTTACTACATACTTTTAGCTTACCAAAGAGTTATAGTAAAATAATCCTGACTCCCTGACATCTGCCAAATAATAAAAGTATCTAGAATACAGTAGCACAGAATTACCTGTTTAGATATTAGTATTTAGTCTTTTATGTCTATCTTTTTTAACTCCATAATGTACTTACTTTACGTATTTGTAGAGACTATATAAAAATATAAATATATTTATATGTATGTGTAGTTGTGTTTGTGTGTGTCTTTGTCTATGTATATATGTATATGCATGCACGCCCAAAAACTCAAAAAGAAAGAGAGAGATAGAGAGGTGGGGAGAGAGAGAGAATATTTGGATTTACCTACATTTTTGCCCTTTAATCTGTTCACCATTCATTCTCAATTTTCAGACCATCTTTCTGGGATATATTTATTTCCTAAATATGTCCTTTTGCTGAAACTTTAGAGTGAATCCCCTGGTGTTAATCTCTCTCAGTTGCTTGCTTGTTTGTTTTCTCTGCAAGTGCTTTAATGTCCCTCTTATTCTTGAGTGGTAATTTTGCTCAATGTATTATTCTAGTTTGACATTTTCTCAGGGTTTAAAAATATTATGCCACTGCCTTGTGACTTCCACTGTAGCCGATGAGAAGTCTGGTGCTGTCCTGTCATTTCTTCAATCATCTTCTCTCTGGATAATTTTGAGGTTTCATTTCCTTGGTCTATGATGTTGTACAAATTCACTATGATATTTCTAGTTGTGGAAATCTTGGTACCTAGTCTACTTATGTTATATTGGATCTGCAGAATCACGTTTTTTTTTTTCAGTTCTGGATAATTTGCAGCCATTATCTCTAAATACTGCCTTTTCTTAGTCTTTCAATTTTTTTATCTTTAAGTCCTAGGATTCTAAGATGACACATATTAGGCTTTCTTTAATCTAGCCTCCACATCATTTAACCCTTCTTTTATAAATTCTATCATCTGCCCTCTTTTGGCAAGCATCCAGGATAAATTCTTCAGATACAGCTTCTAGTTCACTAATTTTCTCTTTAACCACGTCTAATCACTTGTTGCCCATTCATTTACTTTTGTATTTCAAAGTTATATTTTTGTTTCTAGAAGCACCAGTTAATTTTTCTTCCCCTTTTATTCCTGATAATTTTTTCTATGCTTATGCCTGTGATTGTAGACTTCACTTTGTACGCAAAACAAAATGCTGCACAAGTAGCTCTTCTCCGATGCATCTGACGGTTCCAGCCTCCACATGTCTTGAGGGCCCAAGTCTGTTGTTTCCGTTGATGCCCACGCATTGTCACTTCCCTTCCTCTGGGTTTGGTTATTGTACCTAGGAGATAGTGCTTGATATTAATCTTCCCTTTCCCTGCTGGTTCAGGTTCCTCTCAGAATCCCTGCTGCTCTGGTGGATCCCATGAGTTAGGTCTTCGCTTCTTAGTTCCTGAGCACCTGAGGCTCCAGTGATTCCTGCCCAGAATCCTGGTGTTTAACCAAGAAAACCACAGCCTCACTGCCCTGGGAAATGCTCTTGTTTATTTGCTTATTTATTCCTATTCTGCAGTGTGTGGGGTGGGTGTGGAGAGTCTGTACAGGTTTCACATACCACTTGTGATACCAAGAAAGCCTCAAAGATTGTTTCATATCTGGTATGTAGTTCTGTCATGAAAGGGCTGTTCACCATATGAATGAATATTTTTAATGGCTCTGAAATGTACACTTGAAATGGTTCAATGGTAAATTTTGTGTTATGTATTTTATCACAATAAAGCAACAACAAAAACAACCCCAGCATTAGAAGAAATGTTTCAGGTAGACAAATATATAGTTCAGCTTGCCTTATTATTTTCTTTCATTTAGAAATACTATTTTATTACTCCTTATCTGTAACATGACACAGATCATGGAGCTATAGCTTCTGTTTTGTAATTTAATCAATAAGAACTATTCATAGAGTACTGACAAGGGCTTCTAAAAAATCATTTTGACTACAGATGTTTAAAGCATGAAAAAATGCAATAAAATTTCTTTTCAGCGTGTATGTTAAAAACAGTGCTTCTAACTTTAAGAGAAAATAAGTTCTAGTTCTAGTGGGAAAGCACGTATAATATTTCAAGTGAATTATTAGTTTAAGGTTGAAATTTCATGGAAGCAAAAACTCAAAAAAGAAAAAAAGAAAAAACCCCAGCAAGTAACAGTGTAATGGAAGGAATAAACCCATGCTGCCTGGATTTAAATCCCAGCTCCATGATTTACTAGCTATGTGGCCTGAGGAAGTGACATGAACTTTCTGCGTCTCTATTTTTTTTTCTTTTTTTGTGTTTATTTTTATCAACTTTACTGAAATGTTACTTGCATGTAGTAAACCCACTGTAAGCGTACAGTTCAAGGAATCTTGTTTCCAGGAATGTACAGTACACACCCCCGTAAACACCTCACCTGTCAAGGTGCACAATATCTACAGCACCCGAGAAGCCTCCTCCTTTTTTTGTTGTTGTTGTTGTTGTTTTTATTATGAAATACACATTATTTAGAATTAGTTCGTTGTATAATATTGTATGTCAACTATAAGTGAATATATATATATATATGGTCATAGGCCGTGGAGTATAGTGTGGGAGCGGAGTCAAGGGATTTGTAATAGATATGTATGATATTGGGGGGAAGTGGTGCGGTGGATTGGGGGAGGGGGATTGTCACTTCGAGGGGTAAAAAGTATAACTATTGCACTGTGCTGCGTCTCTATTTTTTAATGTGCGAAATGCAGCTGAGTTAGACAGTGGTGCACTGTGACACACCTGAACAGTCAATTAAATGAACAATACGCCATAATGGAAGTAATAATCATTTAACACTTAGTTCAGAGTAAAGCAAGAAGTTAAACAAGGAAACCCCAAATCCATGAATGAATGGCTTCTGCAGTTATATGGACCCAGGTCAAGAAGGAAAAGAACTGAGTAGAGAATCAGAGTGAGAAGAGTGTTGGCAAAGCTCCACTCCTCCTAAGGTGGGCTTCACAGTGGCGCCTGAGAAAGGCCTCAGCAGAAGGCTCAAGATAAAGAGGCCACCAAACAAAAGCTCTTGGGTTCTCAATGTAAGCACATGGAAGAGCGTGGCCAGGCAGGCGGACCTGAGTCATCGATGGCAGCCCCCTTCAGAGCCTGTAGTGCACGGGCTGTGCACCCAGTCTGGGGTGGGGAGGGCAGCTCTGCCCCCTGAGGCCTGCCAGGTGAAGCCTCTGTAATTCAGGCCGATCCTAAAAGATCACACGTAGGTTTCTGGGCCAGACTTCTCACAAGGGAGAGAAAAATATTCCATTCCTCCCTCTGTGCAGGAGGAATAGGAATATGGAGGCCAAATCCTGTCTCCAGGGAGGTCTAGTCAACTAAAGCTCACAGTGTGGTGTGTGGTCTGGCCAAGGGGAGGGTTTTTCTGGCCCTGGATCCAAGAAGCACCCCCAGTCACTCCCACTCGCTCTGGTTTAGGGGTGCCTCCCTGGAAGTGAGGGCTTCATTGGTGTCTTGTTTGTTCCCTTTCAGGCAAACGAAGCTGATGCTGTGACGTTAGATGCAGGTTTGATTTTTGAGGCTGGCCTGACTTCCTACAACCTGAAGCCCGTAGTGGCAGAGAACTATGGGTCAAAAGACAGTAAGTTCTCCCTGGGGCCCAGGAGAGAGTTTGCAGCCCTGTTTCTTCCTGGTTGATGCTGATGTTTAGGCAGGTATGGAGACTAGATGCTGATGAGCATGCCCCATGGGGAGCGAGTGGGGATGAGCGGCCGTGAGGGCCACCACAGGCGCAACTCAAGGCTTTGGGGCTTTGGGCTGATTGCGGACTGGTGCTCCTGACACTGACCTTCTGGGCCAGGAAATGTGCTCTCTGAAAAATCAGAGCAGGCTGTGTGCAGCCTCACCCAAACCGTTGGGGTTTAGAGCTGTAGAGAGAAGTCTTCCAAGAAGCACAGATGCCACACGCGGAGGAGAGCACACTGGAGCACACACTCAGAGCCCCGAGGGCCTGTGTCTCTTTTGGCAGTAAACTGACTGTCCCTGGGCCTGTGTCAGGGGACAGGAAATACCTAGAGCGAGTCAGGAACGAGGCCTTTATGTCCCAGCTCCCGTCTCCTGTCTGGTGGGCTGTGGTTGGTCGGTCCAGGCCGACGTCCTGCAGGGCCACGGTAGGGAAAGCGTTTCCTGTCCATGTGCTCATGGCCCCTTGTCCCTGTTTGCCTGGGGGGTTACCACAAATGGCCCCTCTGTGGTTCCTTCTGTCCCTGTGAGCCTGGAAAGGGATTCTGACCCCTCCCTCTTTACGGGACATG